>NW_026652280.1:64037889-64550966 GCF_009828535.3 Hylobates moloch
GCCGGGTTCGGGCCGTCCCCACCCCCACCGCGGTGCACTGCGGCGGTGCGAGCGGGGGCGGCCATGAACTCGGCCGCCGAGGCTCTGCGAGCGCGCGCGCGGGGCCGCCACCGCCTGGCCGCTCCCTGAGCCCGCTCGCCGGCCCGCGCGGCCCCCAGGGCGCCCCGGCCCCACGCCCAGCCCTGGCCCACGCGAGTCCCCGCTCGCACCGCGCCGCGCCGCTGGCGGCCGCCGCACATCCTGGAGCTGGCTGGTGCCCCAGAGCTCGGCGAGAACGCGCGTCTTCCGGGCCGCCCCGCCAGCCGCCGGCCGCCCCCGCGCCCGCCTTGCGGACGGCCCCAGCCCCTTCCGCACCCTGGCCCGCGCTTACCTGCAGCCTGGCACAGCCACAGACACTGCCGTGGGTTCCCCGCGCTCGCTAGCAAATGCAGGCCGGGACGGGATGGGCTCGGGGCGCGGGGGCACGGTGGGTGGCAGTGTGTTTTGGATTTTTTTTTGGAGTTTGGGGAGGGGGCGGGGTGGGGGAAATCGTGCACGTCCCTGATGGTAGCAGCCCTCCTCCTGCACGAGCACAGAATGTCTAGCCGGCCGTGAACACCCCCACCGCCCCCCCCTTCCCGTGCATGCGCGGTGCGGGCTGGGGGGAAGGCGCGCCGCCGGCTTGCGCAGGCACGGAACCCGACTGGGTCTCTAAGTGGGCGAGCAAAGAAAGGGTTAATCCGGGCCCTTGCCGACGCTTTCGTTGGAGACTACGGGGCCGCCCCCGGAGGGCCCTGGCCTGCGCACGCGCGCGCACGCGCGCGGCTTGGGGCGCGCGGAGCCCGCGCGCGGGAGAAGGAATGGGCGGGGCAAGGGCGGGGCTTCAGGAGCCAAGGAACTTAAGCACGAGCGCTGCTCGCGGGCACCCGCCCCGCCTCAAGCTCCCTCCCGCCCTGGTTCCTTGGCTCCCGCCCGCGCCCGGCGCCGGCGCAGCGCCGGGGACGCGGGAACCAGCGCTCCCATGCGTGTGCGTGTGCATGTGCGTGGGCCAGAGCCTCCCCCGGGCGCGCGCAGGCCGGGCGCTGAGGCTGCGGGGCTCCGCCGCGTCTCGGAGCGGGCACCCCGGCCACCTTCGCCCTCCGCGCACACTGGCCAACACCGGGAGGCGCGCCCGCGGGTCTGCGGTCTTGCCTCTTGCAGCCGGCACATTGAGTTTGTGGGGGAGTGGACGGTGCACAATAAACATTTGCAGAACAAATGGAAAAAGTGACGTCTTCAATTTGTAGTGTAAAGCGCAACCCCAGTTGCCCAGCAGAAAAGGATCACCCATGGGGCTTTGGAGCTAGTAGGTCCGCGCCCGGACACTCCAAGGAAAAGTCCAGGGGCTGGAGGCGGCGACCCGTCTGTGGCAGTCTAGACCCTGTACTCGATTCGGAGAGCTCTGAAAACTTGGCTCTGTCCTTACATCCCTGTTCAGCGCTAGTAATGGCTGCGTTGCTGTTGAACCACGTCGCCTTCCTTCTGACGCGGCGGCTGTGCCTGTGTCTGGCGTCGGGAGCTGGGAAGTCCCTCCCGCTCCCGCGTTTTCTGCTCACCGAGATGAAGGAGGCCGGACAGCAGTGCCGCGCCGCTTTAGAGTCGCTCATGTTGCTTTACCTCACTCGCGAACAGCGTTTCCCCGAAACGCGTAATTTAATATCTAAAAATTAGAACAGAAGCTTCCTCCTGGGTTTATTGAAGATGACGTAAGATAATGCTTGCAACAGGCACCTAAGTAAACATTTGGGAAATACTATGATGATTGGCTGTATTAATTTTCTAAAGGAAGTTCTATATGGCCTCAGTTGATTTTGTAATATTAATTGACTTTGGTTTAACGTTCCCCAGGGCGACTTTATACGCATCTTTTCTGATGTTCACAAAAGTACCCAAGTTACGGCTTATATGGACGAAATGGGATGGAAGAGACCGGTTGTAGAGTCAGACATATCCAGTTTAAATATTGGGTAAATTGTTTAACTTCGCTAAACCTCAGCTGAAGGAGAGCTATGGAAAGCACCTAATAAGGCACTTGTAAGGATTAAGTGAAATAATGTCCAGCTAAGTGCTTAGCTCAGGTATTAGCTCTATGATGGAAAATCACCTGCACCCACAGATAGTGGTGGGTTTCAGTGGCCTGGACAGAACCAGAACCAAGTCTTCTGCTGCCAAAGTTCACACTCATCAGACATAATACCGTGTACTCGCTTTATTTTTGTTTGCGTAGCTCTTGAAGTTGCATTTCAATCCTGTGGATGTTGTGTGTTTATAGGGGTCTAATAATAGTACTCTGTCATAGGGTTGCGTCACCAAGCAGTAAAGCGGCCACTGCAGTTAGCACAGTGTGTGGACACGGCCAGTACTCAAGTCATGGCGCATCTGCTGCCGGCGCTCCCCCTTCTCCCATACCACATATGGGGTTTCCCACTCATTCTGCGTGTATTTTTGGTCTGCCTACTGTGTAAAGACAATCTTTTCGCATATGGCTAGGAAAAGACTTCCCACGTTTCAACTAACCCGATAACATAATTCACAAGAGTTCTAAAGCACTAGAATGCATTTCTCAACTGACGGTTCCTGACATCCTGGTTTTGTATCAATGAATCCTCTTCTCTCATTTGTTTTATGTTCATGTCACCTGGGCTCTGCCTGGCTGTCCCTTGGTGGTTCACAGGGGTTGTGGGGATGAGTCTAAATTAAAGGGACAACTCTGTGGGAAGGAGGAGGGTTGGGAAACCACAAAGGAACGGCCTGACCCAGGCCTGGCTTCTCGCCTGTGTCACCACCCAAAAGTGCACTTCCCAGCACCCAAGAGGCTTTCAATAAAACCTCAGCGGACAGTAAGTGACATCCTTGAATTTGATACTAAGGGGCTTTGTAAAAGTACACTGTGGAGTCAACGTGGGGGCCGGGCTTTCCTGAAATGCACTGACCCAACGTCCTTGACAAAGTTTTCCTCCTTTTCCGACAACTCTGCTGGGTGACATTTGGAGCACGTTATTCCTCACTTGGGACACCCATGGCTTCCTGAGTGGAACCTGTTTCTAAGAATTGTGAGGCCCAGGCCATGGGGCCCGCAGTGTGCAGTCCCGGGTGCCAGGGTCTGATGTGGTTATAGAGCAGCCCAGTAAGGGGCCGTTTGGAAACATTATGTCTCACAGGCGGGGGAGGTTCATTTCTCCCTCATGTTGACCTTGGGCCCTCTGGCTGGTTTTGAAAGAGCAGGATACCAGCAGATGAGAGTGAGCTGGGTCTGAGTAGAGGCTTTGAGAGCAGCCTTTGTTCTGCACCTCCTCCTCTGCTGTGACGTCCAGCACAACGTGAACATGCTTAGGCCACAACCTCCTCTTCAGCTTGGGCCCTTGAATAACAGACCTGAGAATGAAGCCAACCCAAAACCTGAGCACAGCCAAGCCTAGGCAGAAGACAACTCACCCACAGACCTATGAGTGAGAAGTAAATGTTTGTTTTATAAGCCACTGGGAGGTTGGGTTTTATGCTTTGTTACTGAACAAAATCTAATATATCTGTGCAAGGAAAAGTGTCCCACCCAATGCCATAACCACCTTCCCCCAGTGACTCTGAGAACACTTGATACTGTAAATGAACAAAAACCAGATCCAATCCGTGTCATCATGGAGATACTGATGTGCACATTCAACAAATAATCATATCGTTATACAATTGCACATTGCAGTAAGTGCTTTTATAGAAAGTTAAAAAGCACAGAATGTGATGAAAAAGAGGAACAGGAGAAATTAATTTTGCCTGGGAAATCAGTGAAAGCTTCTTCAAAGGCATACATTTAAGACCTGAAAGATGAGGGAGAGATTCGCAAAGAGGGGGAAGAAATAGCATTTCAAGACAGAGACAGGAGCAAAGTGAATGAAAGAGTGGAAGGAGCTTGAAGTACCTCAGGCCTGCAAAAGTGGACATGAGATGTATTTGTGAGAACAACAGCGTCCTGCACCTGTAGGGCCTTGTGGTTTACAGGAAGGGGTCTGCACAATGAGAGCCCCGAAAGCTTGGGCCATTTAGGTGGAGGGGTTGAATCAAAGGAAGGTCCTGAACATCTGCCAGGGCAAGGAACATCAGGACAAGCTTGTCTTATGCTTGTGGAGGAATTGCTGCATGAGGATGGAGTTGGCCATGTGGAAGGGTCATTCTCCTATGGATCTGAACTGGTGGGGCATCTGGTCATCTCTGGGCACCAGACACTGTTGTTTCTTCTTCCTCTGGAACCTGGTCATTTAGAATTCCTCATTGCCTTTTGGGTTAACATCAGAGGAAACTGGGTGAAGAGTTTCTGGAAACACTCTGTGTTATCTTGACAACTCTTCCATAAATCCAATATTATTTTAAAACAAAAATTATTCCTGTTCATGTAATTATTTTTTCCTAGATACTTTCAAGATTTTTTTCTTTGTCTTTAGTTTTCAGCATTTTGATTATGGTGTTTTCTGAGTAGAGATTTCATTGCTTATACCGCTTGGGGATTGCCGAGCTTCTTAAATGCATAGGTTTATTTATATCTTTCTCTAAATTTGGGAAGCTTTCAGCTATTATTTTTTTCACTTTTTTTCAACAGCACACTATTTCTCCTTTTTTGAGATTCCAATGACAGGAACGTTGAGTTTTTAAAAAATTATGTCATAGGACCACAAGTCTTTTTATTTTTAAAAATATTTTCTCTGTATTGTTCAGATGAAATAGTCTCTATTGATTCTGTACAATTCACTGACTTGTTCTTTCGTCGTTTCCACCCTGCCATTTAGCCTGTCCAGTGGGTTTTTTGTTTCACTTGTATTTTTCAGTTTTAAATTTTTTCATTGTATTTTTCTTTATGTCTTCTATTTCTTTGCTAAGACTTCCTGTTCTTCAGTTTAAGAGTGTTCATAATTGCTTGTTGGAGAATTTATAATAGTTGCCTCCAAGTCTTTTTTACTTAATTCCAACATCATTGTCATCTCAATGTTGCCATCTGTTGATTGTTTTTTCATACGTGAGTTGAGATTTCCTGGGTCTTCGTATGCTGAATTATTTTGGATTGCGTCTTGAACATTTTAAATATTATGTTATAGTACCCTGGGTCTTGTTTAAATCCTATGGAAAATGTTGATATTTTAATTTTAATAGACAATCGGGTTACGTTCTGGTGACCAGTTTTAACACACTTTCTGTGTGCTGTGGTTTGATGGTTTTGCATTGCTACTTGGATCTGTTTCATGTGCTCCAGGCATTGGCCAGTCTGGGATCTGATGATCTGTTAGTTCAATTCTCAAAGTCTTTTATATGCTGACTAGGCTCAGATCCAGCATGTGCAGCTCAAGGGGGAGCTTAGAGGTTCATAAACAACTTTAGGGGCTCACTTTCCTGGGCTCATTCCTCTTCTGATTTCCCTGGTACTTTCTACCTTCCTGGAACTCCCTTTTCTGATCCTACATCCAGAAAGTTGGGGCACTTCCATGGCTACACACTAATCTACAGCCAAGTAACAGAAGAACGAGAAGAAAAAAAATGGTAAATTCCCTGTTGGCTTGGTGATAAGCTTTCTTGTTTTCTGACATGTTGATTTTAAAGAGCTGTAAATTTCCTGCTAAGGACTGCTTTCTCCTTTTCAATGTATTTTTTCATGTTATTTTATTTATATTCAGTTCTATGTATTTCTTTGGTTTCTTCATTACTTTTAAAATTCATGTTATTTAATAATGCTACTAACCCAAAATATTCCAATGTAATGTATGATTTTATGATATTGTTTCCAATTACATGGGAATATTTTTGAGTTATCTTTTTTTGGTAACTTCTTATTTTGGTATAATGCTAACTTACAGAAAATTTGCATGAATATAGTAAAAAAGAAGTCCTGTGTGCATTTTACTTTTATCCAGATTTACCAGTTGTAACATTTTGCCTTCATTTGCTTAATCATTTGTGCTCACACGTGCACACTGTCTCCAGACACACACACACACACACACACAGGCACACACACTCTCACACACTGAGCCATCGTTTAAGAGTAAGGTACAAATATGCTTCTTTCCCCTAAATACCTCAGTGTGTATTTCCTAAAATAGGACACTTTTACATGACTATAATACAATAGTCAAAATTAAGTATTTAACATCGATACAATACTATTATCTAATGTGTTTAAATTTTACCAATTGTTTCAATAATGTGTATTGTAATGTATATCAATTTTTTCCTGCTCCAAAATTATTCATTGCATTTAGGTATCATGGATCTGCCCTTTGTTATTTATTTGTAAACCTGTTTCATATTCTTCAAAACCAACACTGCTCTTTTTTCACATTCTGTGATTTGTCTTCTGGTAAAACACCCGTATCAGAGTGTTTGCATTATTTTAAGTTTAGTACATCAAGGGAAAGACTCCCTCTCTTCCTTGCTGTAGGTTTCTCCATTACCAAGAAATACCATTATATTATTATAGTCCTCATTCCTAAAAACTCAGGATAACTTTGATTACCTTTCTTCCTTCTCTCAGTTACAAAGCTCAGCTACTTCATTTACAGCAGAGTAGAGCACTCAGCTACACTTGAGAGTTTCCTTCTTTTCTGGAGGACCAACGTTAAGGTTTGACTTTTGTCCTTGAGCAAAGAATATTTCATCTGCTAGAGTGAAACATGTATTCTTATATTAATATTAAAAATATTTTATTCTCTTTGAACCAGCATGTTATTGAAGCTGAAATTAGTTTCCCCTGGGCATTTTTTAAAAAAATGTGAACACTTTTAAAAAATGTGATCTCTTCATCCGTCATTTGGGCTGATACCTGTCAATTACTCTTCTACTCTGGGAAGGTATCCAGACCTATGACACTCCAGGATGTCTGAACCATTGCACTCTATAGGAGTGATGCTTTTCTAACTTGCAGCTGGCATTCAAATTAAATCTGTCCTTAATGCTTCATAGAAATATCTACCAACTTCTACTTACATCAAATTCTTTTCTCTGTGACCCAAACTGTTTATAATCGTTTTTTTGCTACTGTTTTCAAAACTGGTCTTCTATCATCGTAACATTTTCGGCCTGTAATTGGCAAACTGTGTTATATTATTTCTGGTGTTTAGTAAACTGTTTACTGTAGTGCACCTATCACGTATAGAATGAACTCATCAGTGTGGTTTAGAAGTTAACATTTTATTTCATCAAAATTATCATCACACTGCCAAAAATTATTAAAACTCAAAAAAAAATCTGCAATGCATTTAGCCATAGTTATGGTGAGCTAAAATTACAGTTTCCCATTTTGGACAATCAAAAAGCTATATTGTTTCCTCAGCCATAAAGACTTCATTCTCAGCATTAGTCAGTGAAAAACCAAGATGAAAATTTCTCCACTTGGCATCTGTTCTGATAGGTTTGTGCAAAGCGCATGTTACTTCTCTGTACCACTGCTGCCATCCCCGCCACCCCGCCACCCATACTTAGTCTTTGGTGTTCCTTGGGCAGAGTGGGCATGTTTCCTCCTCAGGACCTTGTGTACCTCTGCAATATTCAGGTTACATTGTTAAAATATATTTCAGATTCTCATTGTCTAAATAAAAATCCTAGTAGCTGGACAAATAGCCATTGAAACAGCTCAAGCCCATAATGTAATATTCTTTAGCTTCTTATCTACTACCTCCAATTTCAGCCTCCCTTTACAAAGTTAGGAGACGAGTCCTCCACTTAATTCACAGAGGAAAAGCAAAGCAGTGCAGACCCCTGAGTACAAATTGCCCAGTGTCTGGGTACTGATTTGGGTCCAACCAATACCATTTACAAGCCAATGTTTCTTGGAGAGGTTACTTCATGGTTCAAAATTTAGTTTCCTTATCTGTACAATCAGAATAAAGATAGTACCTACTTCATGAGGTTAATTGATTAATTCAATACATAGTTATGAGTATACAATAAGTCCTCACTTAAGGTTGTGAAGATTCTTGGAAACTGCAACTTTAAGCAAAATGAACCATAGAGAAACCAATTCTTTTTTTTTTTTTCCCATCAGTGCTATAATGAAACACCACTGAACTGAATGATCCTATTGGAGGGCGTGCTGTATGTCACTTCCTATCTGTTTTGTGCCAGCCATTCTAGGCACTGTGGATATAGCAGTGAACAAAATACACAAATGTATCTGCCTCAGAGGCAGACTACAAACAAGTACATAGTTGAAATATATATTACATTACCTGGTAATAAATGCTATAGAAAACTAATGTGGTGGAGGGAAATAGGAAGACTGGAAATGCAGGCGAGCAATTTTAAATAAAGCTGTTTGGAAAACCTCACTGAGAAGGAAATATTTAAGCAAAAACCTGAAAGAGGTGAAGGAGGTCAGTCAGGTGCAGATAATGATGAAGAGCCTTCCAGGAAGACAGAAACAGCAAGTGCAAAGGTCCTGAGTTGAAAGCATGCCTTTTGTCTTGAACAAACAGCAAAAGCAGAGATAGAAAAAAAGAGTACCATGGAAACACATGTGCCCACCCTCACCCTGCACCCATCTGTGAAGGACAGATGACAGTGTGAGAGTTTTTGTCTCTGTTTTCTACTGAGATGTTATGTTTATGTTTATTGAACAGAAAAATACACAACACGTGCTGATATAACAATAATTTTACATATTTCTTGGCAAATTCTAGCATGGTTTAAGAGAGAGAGGTCAAGGAACTAAAATCTTCCAAGAATGAGGTAGAGTGACAGTGGCAGGGAAGGGGTGGTAAATTGTGTAGTCTGATAAACTGAGAGTCATAGCTAGGGACTTTGAGAGAGAAGGGAGGGGTAAAGGCTTGAAAAGGAAGGAGGTTGTCCTGCTCTGCTCCAAAGAGGAGCACCAATAGGGTTCCAGGGAGAACAATTCAGACTCAAATTATTGAATTCTGGAACACCTAAGAAGGTGATACTTTGTTCTGCAGGATGGACTGATGTGAAAGGGATAAGGACATCTCCACTAAATTATTTATTCCATTCAATGTATCTTTATGCAAACCTCCATCTTTCCGTGGTCAGTCTAAAGTCCTGTCTAGAGATTAGCTGCCATACTTTACCTTCCCTGTTTTGCAAATGTGACCAGAGATGAGGTCAAATTGGATAAGTCGAAGGTTCGTTTTCTTCTCACAATTTGTTTCGGAATCAATCAAATTTATCTGCATAACTAACGTTCACATTGGATCTAAATTCCAGTTTTTCTTTGTGATGAATAGGCCAAGCATGAATTTAAGCAAGTTAATTTATTAGCTGCTATTATATTCAAACTGCAGCATAATAAAAGTTAATGGATGACCCTAAATATTACATGACTATCTTTACACTTGGGGAACAAGCTAATATATTTTCCCATACATCTCTTGTCTGATATTAATAAAAGTTATGGCCCTATGGCCTTAATCTCCACAGTTAAAAAAAGAAACAATTCAATGAGAGTCCTAAGAAATTTATAAAGACATATAGATCTTTTCAGAGCTAATATTTAAACCACTTAAGTAAATGGAAAAGGAAATGATCAGACAAAATATGTTATTGGCTTCTCATTCTTTGCCTTCAATTTCAGAATGAAACAGCTTATCTTTCTAAACTGATCTTTTTGGAAAAGTCTATCCTGTATTTAATATGAAAAAGTTATTTGCAAAATTTCGTTCTACCATTTGCAAAATTGTATTTAGAATAATTAAAATGAATACTCATGAGGAAAGGTGCAAGCAAATAATTTTTTTTTTGAGACAGAGTCTTGCTCTATTGTCCAGGCTGGAGTGCAGTGGCACAATCTCAGCTCACTGCAACCTCCGCATCCTGGGTTTTAAGCGATTCTGTCTGCCTCAGCCTCCCGAATAGCTGGGATAACAGGCACCTGCCACTACATCTGGCTAATTTTTGTATTTTTAGTAGAGACGGAGTTTCATCATGTTGGCCAGGCTGGTCTTGAACTCCTGACCTCAGGTGATCCACCTGCCTCGGCCTCTCAAAGTGCTGAGATTACAGGCATGAGCCATTGCGCCAGGCCTACAAATTCTTAATAATAGTAGAACATTTAAGTATGCTCATGTTAAATTTCCCATTTAGGAGAGTTACGTATTTACTAATATATTTGTTTGACCTCTGAAACAGTCCATATACTCTAGGCCAGCACTAGAGCAATGTTTCACCAAAAAATTAATTATTTTTCATTAGAAGTGTCTAGCTATTTTTTTTTTTGAGACAGGGTCTTGCTGTGTTGCCCAGGCTGTTCTTGAACTCCTGGGCTCAACTGATCCTCCTGCCTTGGCCTCCCAAAAGAAGTGTCTAGCTATTTTTAAATAAACTTTTTACTTTGCACTAATTTTAGATTTATAGGAAAGTTACCCAGAGAGTACAGAGTGCTCCCATATGCCCCTCTAGCTCATTCTTCCCATTGTTAACACTTTACCAGACAGTGGTATGCTTGTCCACATTTAAAAAGCTGATATTGGTGCATTACTATTAACTAAACTTAAGACATGCTTGGATTTCATCAGTTTTTCCATTAATGTTCTCTTTCTGGTCCAGGACACAATCCAAAGTCCCACATTGTATTTATTTGTCATGTCTCGCCAGTCCCATATGGTTTGTGACAGTTCTTCAGTCTTTTCTTGTTTTTCATGACCTTGGCAGTCTTGAGAAGTACCAGCTGGGCATCCTATAGAATATTCCCCCAGTCTAGGTTCACCTGATATTCTTCTCATGATTAGACTGGGGTTATGAGATTTTAGAAAGAATAGCACAAGGTGAAGTACCCTTCTTGTCACATCATTGAACTAGTTTTAAATCACCATATTTTGATTAGGTAAGCTTTAAGATCCTTTCCAGTTCTAAAATGTTATGATCATATATTGTATACAGCCCATTATACATATACATATATATATAGACCGAGTCTTGCTCTGTCACCAGGCTGGAGTGCAGTGGCATGATCTCGGCTCACTGCAATTTCTGCCTCTCAGGTTCAAGCTATTCTCCTGCCTCAGCCTCTCGAGTAGCTGGCACTACAGGTGCGTGGCACCACGCCCAGCTAATTTTTTTGTGTTTTTAGTAGAGACAGGGTTTCACTGTGTTGGCCAGTATGGTCTCAATCTCCTGATCTCATCATCTGCCTGCCTCGGCCTCCCAAAGTGTTGGGATAACAGGTGTGAGCCACCCACCGTGCCTGGCCCCATTATATTTTTATATAGCAAATATATATATATCTGGATATACATTAGCCATATGTATATGGAATATATACATAATTTATATAATATATAACATATAGCAATTATATATATATATATATATATTCCAGTTTTGTAAATTTTTGCCTGTCTGTAGCCCAGGGTCCCCAGGTTTTTGGGTGCACACTGCGAAAAAGTACCCACTTAAAACTGCTGCACCTTGAGTTCTCATTGTTTCAAAAAGTTCCAGGGAGAAGCTCAACTCAGGAAAAACAGGAACTGGTTGGATCCAGAGGTACCTGAGTTGGAGATGAACTTTGGCGAACTCCACTCATTACCATACTAAATCCCTGCTCAGGGAGGAGCTTACTAGCCATGTTCTATACATGTGACATAGGTAGAAGCATGATCAGGTCTATGCCTCCTCTACCTTTACTCCGCCTCTACATGCAATGACTCAGCTAATCAGCCCAATACAAGCTCTGTTTTCACCATTTTTCTGGGAGGCACTGCTTTGAGAACTATCCTTGGTGCCCTTCTTACTTGTTGCAAATAATAAAATCCGCTTGTTAAATTCTCCTCGGTTGCAGTCATTAGCGTGTGACCCACCAGGTGATCAAACCCACCTGTTGTGTGTGTAACATCTAGTTACACTCAAGTGATCAGCAGGTAAAGGAAACCCACATAATCATCAGTTCATCAACTATAGTGTATTCACTTTATCTTTTTCCCAAAAATCATGTGCTCTCTGTGGATCTCCAGCATTTACAGACTTATGAAAGATTTTACCAGTCTACTAAATATTCCCACCCGTGGGTCAAACTTACCCAATTGAGGCAGATATATTAGTAGGCCAAGCATATTTCTAGAAGAAAAGGAAACAAATGAAGAATCCAATTTTTAAAGGGATACGAGTGTATTAAATTACAGAGACACCAAGAATGAGAAAGATGTCTCTTACTCCAGAAATTCATGCTTCCTTGAGTGAAAACAGGAGGAAAAATTTGAGATAAGAAGGAAGAGGAAGCCACTGCTCAGTGGGCAAACCATCCTATCAAAACGATTTTGTAGTTGCTTTATTTTCTTTTATGACCACTTAATGTTATACTTGCAGTGCAATTGGGACTTAGTAGATTTGGAAATTAATATTGAAATGCTTTTGTAGTGAATACAGCACCAAATATACCCTATATTGACACCAAAAACTGGCACTATACTTGCTTTGCATTTGCCTACACATTCATTGCAGCAACCTTGTACAATTCCATTTTAGAAGGGAAGAAATGAAGGGCCAGATAAATTATGATAGGATTTGAAATCCAGAAGCCCTTCCATGTAGCCTACACCCTTATTTTACAGATGCAAAGACAGAAACCTAGAGATGTCAAACTAGCACTCACAGCTAGTTAGTGGCAGAGCATGGACTTAATCTCTGGTCCTCTAGTCCTCCAGGCCTGCTAGCTGGCTTCTTTAGAGTAATAAAGCCAGCAGTGAATGCCTACACAGTAGTTGTCATGGGTCAAGATCAGTATTGTTTCAAACACTTCACACATATTAACTCATTATCCCCACAGCACCCTGTGAGGTGGGTCTTCCCATTTACAGGTGATGAAATGGGAGCGCTTAGAAATTAAGCAGTTGTGCCCAGCATCATACACCTAGCAAATGGCAGGCTTAGGATGTGAACCCGGATTGCATCACCCCAGTGCCTCTTAACCACTATGCCAAACACCTTAACTCAGATGCTGATTGCCTCGTTTCTTAGTTTCATTTTCTCACCCACGAATAGAACACTTTAAATAGTTGCTACTGTCTTAGGCATGCATAGGAGTTTCACATGGCTAGATGCAATGAACCTGGAGATTTTCCCAAAGTGAGCTGAAATAACATTATCTGTTGTGGCACTTGGTGCTGTTGCTGAACTTCTCTTTACACTGTTCCCTTTCACAGCACGTTGAAAAGAGGCTCCTGCTTCAATCCAGCCATTTACTCCACGAAGGTATATTGAACACCTATTATGCAGAAGGGATTATAATCCCTGCTCTCAAGGAGACTACAACTTAGTCATGGTGTGAAGTGAGGAATTTGGGATGGCAGAGGTAAATTTTTTTTACAATACAAGAACAAAAGGATCAGTTGATTTTAAAAAATGATACAGCAAATCATAGCTGTAGTCTCCAATAGGTCGTAAGTACACAATTAAATATCAGATAGAGTCGCAATAATATTTTAGAAGAGAGACAGTGATCATGACTTTGAAAGTAATAAATACGGTAATAATGGCTAATGTAAGACACAATGGTTTGGAACAGTTACTTCATTTATCTTCAACAGAAGGACAATTTTTAACATTTTTAAAAAACTCTGTGCCGAAGTTTGTTTCGTACTTTTCAAAGAGAAAGGACTTGATCATATCTGTATTTGAGGAAAAGCAAATTGCACAATGTTTGAAATTAATGACTAGATGCATTTTCTTCTACCCCCAAACAAGCCTCTATTTCCCCAAAACAAAAATTTTCTAAAGTACCTTGGAATATCCTGGTAATCTCTGGAAGTTGAAAATATTTCAGTACCCGAGATTAAAGCCAGAAATAATTTTATTTTTATCTGCTGGCAAGAGGGAGGTTATAATATTTTCTTTAATAGTATAAAGTCTACAAAAGGGGATCTAATAATAGATACTACAAAAATCTGTATTGTGGAATGCTGATTGTACTTTAAACTTCAAGTCCAGGTAATATGCATGCATTTATACTGTTCAGGTTTTATTATTTATGCCTCCGACATAAGTTAAAGAGCGAGCAGCTAGGCAGTAAATAGAAGCAATTATTTATTACCTAGCCGGCATTTTTGTTCATTTTTGCTGACTCATAAATTCCCTGATCTGCTCACATTAAGCCAACGTGTCTTTATTTGCATGCAGTCAGAAGGAGGAATTATGACTGTGAAATCAGGAGATCTCTCCCTTAGCTGCAGTGACTCTATGGGGCACACATTGATGGCTAGATTGTCATTTGTTCATTTTTGCCTTTGCTATTATTTTCTCCCCACACAGACTGCCAAATGTTTCTGGAAACAGCATGGTCATTTCCACTTGGAACAACTCACTGTTGGATGCTTATATTTCTTCCGCTGTCAACTTCAGTAACTTGGTCAGAATGACTCCAGCTCTAGTCACAAGTAAATCATTGCTTCATATGAAATTCCTCATTTTTATTGTAGAGGGTGTTAAATACAATCTTGACTCATAAAGTGATTTATTTCCTCACTGAGTACAAAGCACGTTAATCCAGTATCTCCAAAATCATTATAGTCATCAGAGAGGCCAGATTGAACTCTATATCCAAATTATCTCTAGAATCCTTTATGTAACCTGAATCCTTCCTCTCTACACTTCCAGTGTTAGAAGAACAAATATTACTCTGAGGAGCTTTTAGTTGAAACAGTCATCATGATATTTTTGTACAGTGCTGTGTAGTTAACATGCATGCATGTATTTCACTCGGGTTTTCTACATTTTATGTACATGTACAAAACATTAACAGGTTGGAAGAGTAGGTATTTTAGAAATGGAAAAGCTAAGACTCAGAAGCTAGAAGGCTTGTCCAGGGGGCAGCAAGTGGCCTTTTGCAAGTGTCAGAATCTCCTGACTCCCTGACCACTGCCCCTTCTCATACCATGGTCCCCCAACAAGCCAAAGACAGCTAAGGTTAAAAATAGAGGTAATGTGTTGGACAATTCACAAAAAGATTTCATTGCTGGGATGCATAAACATATTTGACCATTAATCTGTTACCTTAAAAAAAAAACAAAAACCATGATTGGCTGGGCGCAGTGGCCTGTAATCCTAGCACTTTGGGAGGCCAAGGCAGGAGTATTGCTTGAGCTCAGGAGTTCGAGACCAGCCTGGGAAACATGATGAAACCTTGTCTTTACAAAAAATACAGAAAATTAGCTGGGCATGGTGGCACGTGCTTGTAGTCCCAGCTACTTGGGAGGCTGAGGTGGGAGGGTCATCCGAGCCCAGGAAGGCTGAGGCTGCAGTGAGCCCTGATGGCACCACTGCACTCCAGCCTGAGCGACAGAGTGAGACCTTGTCTCAAAAAAACAAAACAAACAAACAAACAAACTAAAAAGCAAAACCCCATGATCTTGGGTAAAGAACTAAGCCACAAAAGGTGGCTCAGTCTTCAAGCACTAGCAGGCTGCAACTCAGTTACTGGATTCCTCTTATTTCTTTCTCCCCTCTTTGATTTCAACTACATTTCCTTTTTAAAATTTGTATTTATTTATTTATTTTGAGATGGAGTCTTTCTGTGTCATCCAGGCTAGAGTGCAGTGGCCTGTGATCTCGGCTCACTGCAATCTCCGCCTCCCAGGTTCAAGCGATTCTTCTGCCTCAGCCTCCTGAGTAGCTGCGATTACAGGCATGCACCATCGCGCCTGGCTAATTTTTGTATTTTTAGTAGAGACGGGGTTTTGCCATGTTGGCCGGGCTGGTCTTGAACTCCTGACCTCAGGTTATCCACCTGCCTTGCCTTCCCAAAGCGCTGGGATCACAGACGTGAGCCACTGCTCCTGGCCCTACATTTCCTTTAACATGTGTCCTATTTGTCTTCTGCCTTTCCCCTATTTTAGATCCCTTTTATTCAATGCCTTTAGTCCCTTAGGTTTCTTCCACTCCTTTAACCAATTCCATTTGATAAAGATGCCCTTTTGTCTAATGTTGCTTTTTCTCTCAGACAGTGAAAATTGTGTGAGCTTTGAAACTTTATCAACCTAGGATGGAACCTCAATTCAGTTGCCTGCTATGTGACTTCAGGAAAATACAATATTTCCCCCATGCAAAAAATCAGATAAATTAGAATTCACTTCATCCAGTTGCTATGAGCTTTTTAATGATAATTAAATTGCTATATGCACAGTGCCTGGCACAGGGAAGGTAATCCAAAAGGTAAATTCCATTCCCTTGATATGATCATATTCTATCCTCTGTGTGCATTTGGGATACTTACTTATTTTGTATTTACAGTGCACTGCAGTGATGGCCAAGAGGCTAATCATGAAAAAAACAAGGCTAAGATGAATTCAATACACATCCTCTAAATATAATAGCTATCTGGTCCAACATCTGTATTATCACGATGAATTTAGATAGAAGCATATAAAATCACCTACTAGAGTGAAAATCTCTTAGTAATTTATACATGCAAATAGCTTAAGCCTTACATTTAGAAAATTGTGAAAAATATATTCTTTTTACAATCCAGTGCCACAAGGCTTATTCCAAAAAGATGCATGAACCTGGCCGGGCATGGTGGCTCATGTCTGTAATCCCAGCACTTTGGGAGGCCAAGGCAGGCAAATCATGAGGTCAGGAGTTTGAGACCAGCCTGACCAGCATGGTGAAACCACGTCTCTACTAAAAATACAAAAATATAGCTGGGCATGGTGACATGTGTCTGTAATCCCACCTACTCAGGAGGCTGAGGCAGGAGAATTGCTTGAACCTGGGAGGCAGAGGTTGCAGTGGGCTGAGATCGTGCCACTGCCCTCCAGCCTGGGCGACAGAGTGAGACTCCACCTCAAAAAAAAAAAAAAAAAATGCATAAACCTAAGTATACCTAGGTAGTCTATGATTCATTTGTTATTAAATAAACATTTACTGAATTCCTGTTTTATATCTGACTTCCTGGAGCCTAGGTTAGTTTCCACAGAGAAAAGCACCCAAAAGTTACAATGGGCATTATTGATTGAATTCTAATGCATTTCCAGTTGATGTGGAGAAACCAAAGATAGGCTTCAAGGAAATTTGGAATCCACATGATTTCAAAATAGACTGGAAACTAAGGAATCCTTGCCACTGTGGAGCTATTTCATGATGGCAGGTATTAGGTTTGGAAGGTGGAAATGGCTCCTTGGGCTCAGTGTCCCCAGTGCTATTTCTACCAGACTTCATGATTTTACATATCCATTCCATGCCTCTGGGCCCAGATTGCTGGACATCCTTTGGAAAATGACAAAAGAACGTTTCTCTTAATTTGGTCTCTAATTTTAATCATGAATGTCAAGGTAAAAAAAGCCTTAGATCATCTAGTCGAAGCCTCTATTTTACAGGTAAGGAAACTGAGGCCTAGAGCAGCAGAGAGACTTATCTAAATCATACATCTGGTCAGAAGCAGAGAGGGACTGGGTTGACTATGGGGCAGAGACATCAGACAGAGAGTGCTGCCTTTTGAGCAGAAAGTGTCATGATAAAATCAGTGCTTGGCTCCTTAAGCTAGGCTTTAAGCCTGTTCAGAAGTGTACATGGTGAATTAACCTAATGCCAATGATGGGAGAGTGGTCGAGATGCTTGCATGAGAATGCTGCTTTTTGTGCAATATTTTAAGAGTATGAGCTGTAAAACCTAAGAAAAAAGGCATATTATGAAGTTTGCATACATTTTTTTCCTCCAAAAATGACAAATTCTTTATTGGTGAGAATTTTAGGCTACAAGTTTGAAGTCAAAGGTCATCACTGCTAAGGGAAGTTCTCTTTCAGAAAGATGTTCAGGGAGAGTTGTAGAGACTGATAAATTCCCATATCATGTTTTTAAATATCTTGCATATGACATGCAGGTCTCCTTATAAGAAAGAAAAGGTCTGACAGTGGGAAATGATCATGATTCAACATTAAGTGAGATAGTGTGATTTCAAATATTTAAAACATTTACACATGGAAAAACTGAAAAAAAGTATTCCAAAATATTAATAGCAGTTGTCTCTGAATTGTGGCTGATTTGTTTCCTTTTTAACATTTTTTGGCACTTGCTAATTTTCTGAGACCAGCCTGACCAACATGGTGAAACGCCGTCTCTACTAAAAATACAAAAATTAGCTGGGTGTGGTGATGTGCGCCTGTAATCCCAGCTACTCAGGAGGCTGAGTAATAAATATACATTACATTTATTCTTTAAAAGATTGGGCCAGGCACAGTGGTTCATTCCTGTAGTCCCAGCTATTCGGGAGGCTGAGGCGGGAGGATCACTTGAACCCAGGAGTTCAAGGCTGCAGTGAGCTATGATTGCACCACTGCACTGCAGCCTGGAAACTTTTTCCAAATGTATATTTAATATGTATGCGTGTGTGTGCGTGTGTGTGAATATGTCTACACACTCACACTTATCTGCATATTTTAAAAGAGCCATTATCTGACTTAGTGTCAGTTATCATAACCATATCATACCCAGAGTATGGTTACCAAACGAGACAGAAAGTTAAAAAGGATATCCAGGAACTGAACTCAGCTCTGCACCAAGCGGACCTAATAGACACCAACAGAACTCTCCACCCCAAATCAACAGACTATACATTCTTCTCAGACCCTGGGGTATTCTTTAAGATGGGGTAGGGAGTACAGCTGGACCCCAGGCAGATAGCACCACCCACTCCCCATTCCTTTTCCTCACCCTACTACCCACAGACTTTCAAGTTTGAGGAAAACCCCCACCTTCTTCTACCCTGTTACTAGATAACTTTCTTTCTAATACTCTGACCAACCCTTACCCCTCACTATTTGTGAGTGGGGGTGGTTGGCGGGGGGAAGAAAAATCTTCACAGTTTAAGTTTGCTTAGACTCCGGGAATGTAAAATAAACATCTGGCGGGGGTGGGAGGGGGCTGGGAAACTTTCATTAATACAAGTGTATTAATATTAGTCACAGCTGTAATCCCAGAGCTTTGGGAGGCCAAGGTGGGAGGATTGCTTGAGCCCAGGAGTTTAAGACCAGCCTGGGCAACACAGCGAGATCTCATATCTAAAAAAAGAAAGAAAGTCAGAAACAAGTTGAACCCTGTTTGCTGACTTCAAAAAAGAGAGTTCCAGAAGAGGAGTATTAAAAGGATATGCTTTGATGAAATCATCACAATCCAAGGTTTTATAGGAGGACAAACCAGCAATTTGAGGGTCCTGGGTCTTTTTCCTTCGGAGCTGTCTCAGCCTCCTGCTCTCCTGCTTCCCAGCCACCGTCCACATGTCCTTATTCTGTGGAAACGGCTGAACTCTTCATCCACTTTCCAGCCTAGGTAGCAGACACCAGCCCAAAGATAATTTCACGTGAGCCCAAGGACATGGAGACAGGGAGGGGCGGCTCCTGAGAAGCAAACATGCAGGACCACACCTGGTGACAAAGGTAGTTTTTCTGCCATGCTAAAGTTAACTGAACCCTGAGTAGGTTGCCACATAAAACCCAGGACATTCCTGTACAATTTGAATTTCAGATAAACAATGAATACATTTGTATGCAAGTATGCATACTTACAGTAAAAATTATTGGTTGTTTATCTGCAATACAAATTTAGCTAAGCATCCTGTATTTTTACTTGCTAAATTTGTTAATCCTAATCCTGAGTAAAGTGATGAGATCCAACAAAATAAAAGGTTCACCCCATTTAAACACTTAAATAAATACTACTGACAGTCCAGTTCTAATGATAATTTTCTTATTTTAAAGGTCTGTATTTCACAGTATTCTCAACTTATATTATTTTGGGATCTGTAAACTTCAGTAACATCTTTTACTTGTTAGACTGTAAATAATTTTAATAGCAATCTGTGATTATTTACATAATTTATATCACTGTAATTAAGCTTTAAGTACTTACAATATGTATCTTCCCTATTTAAGAATAATTCTAATTGATAGCAAATTCTTTTCTTTTTCAGAATGAGCCTTTCAATCTTAGAAAGACTGAAAGACTGAGACTGCATTTACTTCAGAAAGTGATTGGTGCAGAGGTATGATGATATATTTTCGGTGTGTCTATCAAGAAGGTGGTGTTGAAATATCTGTGGCAATATTGGCAAGGAGTCAGTCTCTTGCTATTTCACAATGGCCTTAATCCTAGTAATAGCAATTTCTTCTTGCAACAAAGAAAGACAGTGACACCAAAGGAGAAATATTCAAAGTGGGATGAAAGGGGTTGACATTAGAAAAGACTTCATGGTGATTGGGAAAAAATGGAAAAAGATTTTGAAAGCGCTCCATCACAGGGCACACTACAATCACAAGCTTCATGCCTTACACAGTTTCCTTTCCTGTCATACTAACTGTGCTTCTTCAACATCTCCTGGGAACCAGAAAAAGAGCAAGGTTTCCAAACACCAACAGGTGAATTCAAGCAACCCACATCTAGATGGAGCACCACTCAATAATGCTCAAAAGCCAGATGAGAGACAACGTGAAATTGCCTTATCCCAAATGGTTAACAGCTGCGTTCAAATACTCCACCAAGGAGTTTGGCCAAGCATGCAGCAAGAAACAGATGGAATAGAGTGCCTCAGTCAGTGCAGTAGAAAAGCCATCGGATTAAAAGGTCAGAATTTTGGACACAACTCTGCCAGCAACTAGCGTTGGCCTGGGCAAATTTCTCAGGTTCTCCCTCTGTAGAATGAAGACATTGAATAAAACTAAACAGGTATGTTCTCTGTCAGGCTAAACTCCAAAGAAACTTAATTCAATTATTTTTTCTCCAAAACCTCAATTCCCTTGCCTCCCTTTTTCCCCCATGCCTACCTGGCAAAGGCCCAACCCTCAATCATGCGAACTATTTCTAATCTCTGAACTACCAACTCCTGGACAACTGAGAACCACAGGAGAAAGTGGCACCACTGAGGTCAGTGCCTCGCCAGATCCCTAGCCAGCAGCCCACCCTCACTCAGCAAAGGCCCTGTCCTCAGTTTAGAGAAGTCAGGGAACTCCCTCAAGTCGCTCCTGGTTTGCTCTGCTGGCTCACTCCCAATGCACTGTTTTCCTCTTCCTGTCTCAGCAGAAAAGGATCTTGCCCTAGGTGATGCTTCATTATCATTGCTCTATGAGATAACTTTCTTCTCTTCTATTTTATTGGAAGATTCCCTCAGCATGACATATTTATATCATCTATTTTTAAGAAAAAAACAAAACCAACCCTCTCTTATCTGCCCTTTCCAGCTGTTTCCTTTCTTAAGACTTAAGCTCTCTGAAAGAGTAGTCTGTATTTATCATTTCCACTTTCTTACTTTAATTCTCTCTTCCACTCACTTCTATCTGTTTTCTGCTACCAACACCCCAGTGAGCACCTCCTAAGGTCATCACCTGTCTTATTGTTAAATCTAGTCGGCACTTTCTAGCCCACAGGCCTAATAGCACTTTGCACTAAAATGTGTGAAATGACCTTTCTCTTGGCTTTTATGATCTCTGTCTCCCATTCTGCTCTCTCCCCTCCATCCTACCACCCAGTCTGTTCCTTACATGTTAATATCCCCAAGGGTAGTGTTCCAGGCTCTTATTCCCTGGCTGGATTTACATACCAAGTTTCCAATATGCTTAACTTTTCCAAAACTGAACTCGTCATTATGCTGTTTAAACCCCCTATTTCCTTCTCAGCTGGGGGAATCAGCAGGCACCTAATCATTGATAACAGAAATCTTAGCACCACACTTAAATTCACCATTCCTCGCACCTCAATTATAATTGGTCACTGAATCATATCAATTCCATCTCTTTAGTGTCATCTTCATTATCAGGCAGATCTGATGTAGTCAGCCACCAACCTGTGACACCCAACTGAAAACCTGTACAGGTTCTAGAGCATCTATAAGATAAAGTTTACCTCTTTGCCATGGAGCTCAAGGCCTTTTTAAAGCCATTCCTTCCATACCTCATTGATCTCATCTCCAGCCTCTCTCCTCTGTTGCACCCTAGAGTTTTGCTAAAACAAATGCCTGAGGTCTCAAAAATGTCCCATGCTCTCATGCTGCCAGGGACCTTGCACCTGCTTATCCTTTCTGCTGGAATTCTCTCACGAATCCTCGGTTTCCCATTTCAGCTGCCCAACTTGTACTCATGTCTCAAGATTCAGTTTGGGTGTCCTCTCCACCTATAAGTCTTTCTCAGTGCCCAGTCTAGGTTGATGCTCCTCCTATGTGCTCCCCAAGGTCACCACTTCATTTTACCTTGCATCAGTTTTCCAGAATGGCCACAACAAACTACTACAAATCTGAGTGGTTAAAACAGAAGAAGTTGGCCAGGTGCGGTGGTTCATGCCTGTAATTTCAGCACTTTGGGAGGCCAAGGCAGGCAGACTGCTTCAAGCCAGGAGTTTGAGACCAGCCTGGCCAACATGATGAAACCCCATCTCTACTAAAACTACAAAAATTAGCCAGGCATGGTGGCACATGCCTGTAATTGAAGCTACTCAGAAGCCTGAGGCATGAGAATCATTTGAACAACTTTGCAGTGAGCTGAGATCATGCCACTGCACTCCAGCCTGGGTGACAGAGTGAGACTCTGTCTCAAAAAACAGAAGAAATTTATTCTCTCATAGTTCTAGATGCTCGAAGTCTAAAATCACAGTGTCTCTCTAAAGGCTCTAGGGAACATTCTTTCCTTGCCTCTTCTAGCTCATGGTGTCCCAGACAACCCTTGATGTTCTTTGGCTTGCAAATGCATCACTCTAATCTCTGCCTCTGTCTTCACCTGATCCTCTCTGTGTGTCTCTGTGTCATCTCCTCTCCTTATAAGGACACCAGTCATTAGATTTAGGGCCTATCAAGTGTGACCTGATCTTAAGTAACTACATTTACACAGACCCATTACCAAACGAGATCACATTTTTTTAAAATTTTTTATTTTTAGAGACAGGATATTGCTCCGTTGCCCAGGTGAGAGTGCAGTGGTATGATCCTAGCTCACTGCAGCCTTGAACTCTTGGCCTCATGTGATCCTCCCCAATCAGCCTCCCAAGCAGCTAGGACTACAGATGTGAGTCACCACGCCCAGATAATTTTTGGGAGACATGAGGTCTCACTGTGTTGCCCAGGCTGCTCTCAAACTCTTGGCTTCAAGTGATTCTGCCACCTTGGCCTCTCTCAGCACCAGGATTATAGGCATGAACTACTGTGCCCAGACAGTATTACATTCTGAGGTTCCAGTTAGACATGAATTTTATGGCAGCACACTATTCAACCCACTACATGTCACGACATTTGTAATACTGTAATGAAGGAGTCTATTTTTCCATTTCCCCCATCAGACAGTGAGGTCTTTGAGGATGGATCCATGTAATACTCATCTTTGAATTTTTGCTGCCTAGTTCAATGTCTAGCATATAGCAGAAATTTTAAATGTTCTTGAAAATGCAATTATGTGCTTGTATGATTTTCTCTTTTAACAATTAAATTTTCCCTAATTTGATACAACTAACTTCTTTCTAGTTCAACTTTATTTGTACTTCACTTTCTGTCCTTTGAGTTTTTATTGCATCTACAATATATCCTGTACATAACATCTTTTAATTCAGTCATAAACAGTTCCTATAAAACACAAGGGTTCCAAAGAAAAATATGAGAGAGAAGCAATGGATGCATGAAGTCAACAGACAGCTAAAAATAAAAAATAGATGGAAGTGAGACATAGTTTATTATGAAATATCTGGCCCTCCAGATGGTTCTTCAAGCATTATATTACCAGAGATTTTCAGTTATAATTCCTTACATTTTAAATATTGTATAAACCTTCTAGCTGCCTTGAACAAAGGCATTTTCAATGAAGTACTATATTAGTTTTGCTACAGGTGTGAGATTAAGTGTAAGTAAGTGTGAGATACAGGCTAAACTTCTGTAATAAAGAAACTAAAAAAACCCACTGGCCCCAACAAGGTAAAAGTTTGTTTTTGTATATAGTAGCCATAGTTAGATAGTTCAGGGGAGCTTGCATGGGGGAGCGGTCTGCACCATGGACTCAACTTCCTCCTACCATGATGCTCTGCCATGCTCTAGAGCTGCTCCATCCAATATGGCAGCCAACGCCCATGTGTGGCTATTCAGCTCTTGAAACGTAACTAGTCCAAACTAGGATATGTTGTAAGTGTAAATGTTGTATTTAAAAGATTGGTGGGAATAAAAAAAGGCATAAGGCATAATAAATCTCATTAATAATTTTCTATTGATTGCATTTTGAAATAATATTTTGAATGTACTCAGTTAAAAATATGTTATTAAATTTAATTTCATCCATTTCTTTGTATTTTTTTAAAGCTTACAAATTTGTGGCTCACACTATATTTCTATGAAACAATGCTGTTCTAGAATATATTGTATCATCCTCCTCCGTGTGGTAAAAGCTGATTTACAGTACTACATACCTGGTCAGCTAGCAGGAAAAACGGAAGAAAAAAAAGTAGAGAACTAAGCATTCTTTTAAGGAAATGATATATTATTTGCACACATCAGTTCACTCATATTTCATTGGTGAGACCTTGGTCACATGGCCCTACCAAGCAGCACAGAATGCAAGGAAATATGGTACGTGGATGGGCAGCCACGTGCCATACTGGAAAGAAAGGTTGGGGAGCAAAGGAGAAGAATGGATTCTGGGGTGGCAAATACAAACTAGTATTTGTTAGTATCAAGTGTGAACTGATCTTATGTAATTACACTTACAAAGACCCATTTCCAAATAAGATGGCTTTTTTAAGTTTTGTTTTTAGAGACAGGGTGTTGCTCGTTGCCCAGGCAAGAGTCCAGTGTTGTGATCCTAGCTCACTGCAGCTTTGAACTCTTGGGCTTATGTGATCCTCCCTGATCAGCTTGTGCCACCAAACCCATATATATATATATATATATATATATATATATTTATATATTATATTGTATATATAAATTGTATATTTGTATATATAATTGTATATAAATATATAAAATATATATATATTTTTTTTTTTGATGGAATTCCTCTGTTGCCAGGCTCGTGGTCGATTTGGTCATAATCTCTGCTCCAACTCAGCAATTCTCCTGCCTCAGCCCAATATTGGTTACAGGTCCTGCCACCACTCTGGTAATTTTTGTATTTTAAGAGTGGGTTTCACCATGTTGGCCAGGATGGTCTCAATCTCTGACCTTGGGATCCGCTTGGCCCCATGAGCCACCATGCCTGGCCCCAGATAGTTTTTTTGGGGGGGGTAGAGCTGAGGTCTCACTGTGTTGCCCAAGTTGTTCTCAAACTCCTGGCCTCAAGTGATTCTGCCACCTTGGCCTCCCTCAGCACTGGGATTATAGGCATGAGCTACTATTCCCAGACAAGATCACATTCCGAGGTTCCAGTTGAATGTGAATTTTGTTGGGGGGCACTATACAACCCACTACATGTCATAACATCTATAATACTGTAATGAAAGAGTCAATTTTCCCAATTCCCCCATCGGACAGTGAGGTCTTTGAGGATGGGACCTCATGTGATCCTCTGTCACAGGTAAGTTTCTTTAAAAAGGTATCAAGTTGACTTTAAGTAGAAGGGAGTTTAAAGGGCTTCCCTGAGAGTGACAATGGGGCAAAATAAAGTAAGAGGATATCCAGAAACCTAATGAAAAATAACCAAACTAAAATATTTCAGCATCTAGATTGAGAAAGTAAAACAAGGAAAAATGGGATAAACAATGGCTCGGGACAAAAAGAGACTGGCAGAAGAAAAGATGCCCTTGCATTCTAGACAGTGTGGAACAGGGAGGGAGGAGGGATATCTGCATGGCCACCTTCCTGATTCTGTAACTGGGGCCCAGGAAGTTTGGTTATGGCTCCATTCCCAAATGCTGGAGAAGTGATATGGGAAATCAATAGAAAACTAATATCTAAAGAGCTTGGAATTGCTCAGATTGACAGGAGGAGAAAGTAGACAATTATGGCAGGAAGGAAAGTTCAGTGATGGAGTCCCATGAGGATGGTAACTTAAACACCTACGTTTGACTTCAACTCCCTCTTAACTTCTTTTCTGTAGGGATGCTGCAGCAAAGGATGAAAGCTAGCGGAGCACCTAGGACACGTATGAAGCTGTAGAGTCTAACAGGATCTCAGGAAGAAGGTAAATTACCTTCAGAGTAGAGTGCTTGATTGTCACTGAGGCCAGAGATTAAAAACCAGATCATGTGATTTCAGAGGGTCCAGATATCTTTAACACTATTTGTATTCCTGTTACCCTAGGAGGGTCTGTCAGCCTTTGCTCACTCCAGTCCATTGAAGGAAAGTCTACTGAGCGACTGAGTTATTTAGTGTCCATTGTTGAGGAAAAGCTACATCTTATTCTTAGGAAGGCCTGACAGCAAAGAGGGTTCTTCCTTCTGTCTTAAGTGGGTGGTTGGATTGTTTATTTTAACCACCTATTCATGATAATAGAATTTTCTGTATCTTCCACTACTAATTGTTTGACACCGCTCCAGAGACCCTCAGGGCTTGAGTGAGGCAATCCCAAACCATAACCAGCTTCAAAAAACAAATCACATAAGAAGTCTTAGAAACCAGAGGTATATCAAGTTGACTCTCAGCACAGTTAGCTAATAGAAAAGCAGGAAAAAATACTTTAAAATTACTTTCGTGGTAAAACAACTACAGCATCTAAGAAAACCAGCTAAAATAAAAATTTGTATTTGACCTGAAAAAACAGTGGTGGTCTGAAGATCAATTGAAAGAAATACTAGCAGATAAGGTAGAAATATAAAGAGATGAAAACTGTGGGAGGAAAGATAGGAGGTATGAAAAGACGAAGCCTGGGAAACTATATATTCAAGGAATAGGATGTTCAAAGATGAAAAAGTAATACACAGAGAATAATAATTAACAGGAAGAATTCTTTTTTCTAATTTGAAGGGAAAAAATTGAGAATATAATGAAAGGACAGAATGAATCCCATCAGGATTAATGGTCACACACACACACACACACACACACCCTAGTAAAACTTCTGAACTCCAAGTTAAAGAGAACACATTGGATACTACACAGAAGGGGAAAAAACAGACTAATGTCAGACTTCTCATTGGTAACACTAGTTGAAAAGAGAACAGATCTAAAAAAACCATTATACATCAGAGCTATATTTCATCTCTTCCAGAATAAAAGGCATTTTCAGATAAGCCAATATACATATTTTATGCTGCCCAAATACCATATCCAAGGAACTTACTGAAGCATGCAATTAAATCAAGTGAAATTAAAATTGACTGAGTGCAATTAAATCAGAACATAGATCTCAAGATAGGGAATGATGAAGACAGAACATAAAGGTGCACAATAAATATATATACCCATATATATGTTGGTAATGAAAATATTGAAAGAAAAAGAGCATATTGTGTGAGGGTCCAAGATGGCAGATTAGAAGAAGCTGCAGTCCATGGCTGTCGTGGAAAGGAATGAAAACGGCGAGTGAATTCAGCACCTTCAACGGAAATACCCAGGTTCCTGCATTGGGACTGACTAGGTGGACAACTTGACCCACAGAGAATGAAGAAAGGCGGGGTGGGGCAACAAGCCACCTGGGAGCAGCACAGAGCCAAAGGAACTCCTGCTCCCAACCAAGGGGAGTGGTGAGTGACTGTGCAACCCTGCCCAGGAAACCACACTTCTCCCATGGATCTTTGCAAACCATGGATCAAGAGATCCCCTAGTGAGCCCATTCTACCAGGGCCTTGGCTCTGATACACAGCGTTGTGCATAATCTTGGCAGAGCAGCCGCTCAGGCACACACAGAGACCCAGGAGTTTTACATACTCCAGCCCCGGAAATCCCGGTGATGTGGGAGATTCATCCGTGCATTACCCTAGCAAGGGGGTGGAATCCAGGAAGCCAATCAGCATCATTCTGCAGGCCCAACTTCCACAACACCTCACAAGTTAAGATCCACTGGCTTGGAATTCCAGCCAGCCAGCTACACCAGGCTGGAGAGGACTGCCTGAGATGGACCAAGTTCTAGTGGGAAGGGGCGACCACTGTCACTATTGTTCAGTTGACTCAGCCATTCTAGCCTGCTGGCTCCAGGGAGTCCAGGTGGTCCAGAGAAGGAGGAGTCTCCCACAATGCAGCATAGCTGCTGTTTTTTTGAAAAAAAATAATAAAATAAATAGACCACTATCTAGACTAATAAAGAAGAAAAGAGAGAATAATCAAATAGACACAATCAGAAATGATAAGGGGGATATCACTACTGATCCCACAGAAATACAAACAACAATCAGAGAATATTATAAACACCTGTATGCACATAAACTAGAAAATCGAGAAGACTGGATATATTTCTGGACACATAAACTTCCCAAGACTGTATGAGGAAGGAAGAAATTGAATCCCTGAACACACCCATAATGAGTTTTGAAATTGAGGCAGTAATAAATAGCCTACAACCGAAAAAAGCCCAGGACCCAGTGGATTTACCCCTGAATTCTAACAGTGCTACACAGAAGATCTGGTACCATTCCTACTGGAACTATTCTGAAAAATTGAAAAGGAGGGACTCCTCCCTAACTCATTTTATGAGGCCAGCATTATCCTGACACCAAAACCTGGCAGAAATACAACAAAAAAGGAGAAAACTTTAGGCCAATATCGCTTATGAACATCAATGTAAAAATCCTCAATAAAATACTGGTAAACCGAATCCAGCAGCTCATCAAAATGCTTATCCACCATGACCAACTTGACAGCATCCCTGGGATGTAAGCTTGGTTTAACATATGCAAATCAATAAATGTGATTCATCACATAAACAAAACTAAAGACAAAAACTATATGATTACTTCATAGATGCAGAAAAGGTCTCAGGTAAAATTTAACATTCCTTCATGTTAAAAACTCTCAGTAAACCAGGTGTTGAAGGAATATACCTCAAAATGGTAAGAGCCATATATGACAAACCCACAACCAAGATCATTCTGAATGGACAAAAGCTGAATGCATTCCCCTTGAAAACTGGCAGAAGACAAGGATGCCCTCTCTCACCACTCCTGTTCAACATAGTATTGGAAGTTCTGCCCTAGCCAATCAGGCAAAGGAAGATTTGAATAGGAAGAGAGGAAGTCAAAGTATCTTTGTTTGCAGCTGACATGATCCTATATCTAGAAAAACCCATTGTCTAAGCCCAAAGCTTCTTAAGCTGATAAGCAACTTCAGCAAATTTTCAGGATACAGAATCAATGTGCAAAAATTGCTAACATTCCTGTACACCAGCAATAGGGAAGCAGAGAGCCAAATCATGAATGAACTCCCATTCACAATTGCTACAAAGAAAATAAAATGCCTAGTAATACAGCTAACAAGGGAAGTGAAGGGCCTCTTCAAGGAGAACTACAAACCACTGCTCAAGGAAATCAGAGAGGACACAAACAAATGGAAAAACACTCCATGTTCATGGATAGGAAGAATCAATATCGTGAAAATGGCCATACTTCCAAAGTAAATTATAGATTCAATACTATTTCCATTAAACTACCATTGAAATTCTCGCAGGATTAGAAAAAAATCTTTTAAAATTCACATGAAACCAAAAAGAGCCTGAATAGCCAAGACAACCCTAAAAAAAAAGAACAAAGCATTATGCTACCTCACTTCAAACTATACACAAGCCTACAGTAACCAAAACAGCATGGTATTGGTACAAGAACAGACACATAGACCAAAGGAACAGAATAGAGAACTCAGAAATAAAACTGCACATCTACAAACATCTGATCTTTGACAAACCTGACAAAAACAAGCAATGGGAAAAGGATTCCCTATTTAATAAATGGTGCTGGGAAAACTGGCTAGCCATAAGCAGAAAATTGAAACTGGACCCCTTCCTTACACTTTATATCCAAAGTAATTCAAGATGGATTAAAGACTTAAACAGAAAACCCAAACCTATAAAAACCCTAGAGGAAAATCTAGGCAATACCATTCAGGACATAGGCACAGGTAAAGATTTTATGATGAAAACACCAAAAGCAATTGCAACAAAACCAACATTTGACAAGTAGGATCTTATCAAATTGAAGAGCTTCTGCACAACAAAAGAAACCATCATCACAGTGAACAGTCAACCTACAGAATGGAAGAAAATTCCTACAATCTATTCATCTAACAAAGCTCTAATATCCACAGCCTACAAGAGACTTAAACAAACTTACCAGATAAAAAGAAACAACCCCATTAAAAAGTGGGCAAAGGACACGAATAGACACTCCTCTAAAGAATACATTTGCGCAGTCAACAAACATGAAAAAAAGCTCAACATCATTAATCATTAGAGAAATGCAAATCAAAACCACAATGAGATATCATTTCATGCCAGTCACAGTGGCTATCATTAAAAAGTCAAGAACCAATGGATCCTAGTGAGGTTGCAGAGAAAAAGGAATGCTTTTACACCATTGTTGGGAGTGTAAATTAGTAGTTCAACCATTGTGGAAGATGGTGTGGTGATTCCTCAAAGATCTAGAGGCAGAAATACCATCTGACCAGCAATCCCATTACTGGGTATATACCCAAAGGAATAGAAATCATTCTGTTATAAAGATACATGCACACTTACTTTCATTGCAGCACTTTTCACAATAGCAAAGACATGGAATCAACCCAAATGCCCATCAATGATAGACTGGATAAAGAAAATGTGGTATGTATATACCATGGAATACTCTGCAACCATAAGAAGAAATGAGACCATGTCCTTTGCAAGGACATGGATGGAGGTGGAAGCCATTATCCTCAGCAAACTCATGCAGGAACAGAAAACCAAATACCAGCTGGGTGTGGTGGCTCACGCCTGCAATTCCAGCACTTTGGGAAGTGGAGGAAGGCAGATCATCTGAGGACAGGAGTTTGATACCACCCTGGCCAACATGGTGAAACCCCACCTCTACTAAAAATACAAAAATTAGCCAGGTGTGGTGGCACACACCTGTAGCCCCAGCTACTAGGGAGGCTGAAGCAGGAGGCTTGCTTGAATCCAGGAGGCAGACGTTGCAGTGAGCCGAGATCATGCCACTGAACTCCAGCCTGGGCAACAAAGTGAGACCCTGTCAAAAAAAAAAAAAAAAAAGAAGAAGAAGAAGGAAGGAAGGAAGGAAAGAAAGAAGGAAGGAAACCAAGTACCACATGTTCTCACTTATAAGTTGGATCTGAACGATGAGAACACATGGATACATCGAGGGGGAACAACACACACTGGGGCCTGTCGGAGGGGGGACTGGCCTCAGCTTCACAAAGTGCTAGGTTTACAGGCATGAGCCACTGCCTGGTGTGAGATGGTATCTCATGGTGGTTTTGATTTGCATTTCTCTGATGGCCAGTGATGATGAGCATTTTTTCATGTGTTTATTGGCTGCATAAATGTCTTCTTTTGAGAAGTGTCTGTTCATGTCCTTTGCCCACTTTTTGATGGGATTGTTTGTTTTTGTCTTGTAAATTTGCTTGAGTTCCTTGTAGATTCTGAGTATTAGCCCTTTGTCAGATGAGTAGATTGCAAAAATTTTCTCCCATTTTATAGGTTGCCTGTTCACTCTGATGGTAGTTTCTTTTGCTGTGCAGAAGCTCTTTAGTTTAATTAGATCCCATTTGTCAATTTTGGCTTTTGTTGCCATTGCTTTTGGTGTTTTAGACATGAAGTCCTTGCCCATGCCTATGTCCTGAATGGTAATGCCTAGGTTTTCTTGTAGGATTTTAATGGTTTTAGGTCTAACATTTAAGTCTTTAATCCATCTTGAATTAATTTTTGGAGAAGGTGTAAGGGAGGGATCCAGTTTCAGCTTTCTACAGATGGCTAGCCAGTTTTCCCACCACCATTTATTAAATAGGGAATCCTTTCCCCATTTCTTGTTTTTGTCAGGTTTGTCAAACATCAGATAGTTGTAGATATGTGGTGTTATTTCTGAGGGCTCTGTTCTGTTCCATTGATCTATATCTCTGTTTTGGTACCAGTAGCATGTTGTTTTGGTTACTGTAGCCTTGTAGTATAGTTTGAAGTCAGGTAGCGTGATGCCTCCAGCTTTGTTCTTTTGGCTTAGGATTGACTTGGTGATGCAGGCTCTTTTTTGGTTCCATATAAAGTTTAAAGTAGTTTTTTCCAATTCTGTGAAGAAAGTCATTGGTAGCTTGATGGGGATGGCATTGAATCTATAAATTACCTTGGGCAGTGTGGCCATTTTCACGATATTGATTCTTCCAACCCATGAGCATGGAATGTTCTTCCATTTGTTTATATTCTCTTTTATTTCATTGAGTAGTGCTTTGTAGTTCTCCTTGAAGAGGTCCTTCATGTCCCTTGTAAGTTGGATTCCTAGGTATTTTATTCTCTTTGAAGCAATTGTGACTGGGAATTCACTCATGATTTGGCTCTCTGTTTGTCTGTGATTGGTTTATAAGAATTCTTGTGATTTTTGTACATTGATTTTATATCCTGAGACTTTGCTGAAGTTGCTAATCAGCTTAAGGAGATTTTGGGCTGAGACAATGGGGTTTTCTAGATATACAATCATGTCATCTACAAACAGGGACAATTTGACTTCCTCTTTCCCTAATTGAATACCCTTTATTTCCTTCCCCTGCCTAATTGCCTTGGCCAGAACTTCCAACACTATGTTGAATAGGAGTGGTGAGAGAGGGCATCCCTGTCTTGTGCCAGTTTTCAAAGGGAATGCTTCCAGTTTTTGCCCATTCAGTATGATATTGGCTGTGGGTTTTTCATAGATAGCTCTTATTATTTTGAGATATGTCCCTTCAATACCTAATTTATTGAGAGTTTTTGCATGAAGTGTTGTTGAATTTTGTCAAAGGCCTTTTCTGCATCTACTGAGATAATCATGAGAAATATATTTTTAGTTATGATTGTCATAAACAGAAAATAACCATTTGTGTATTTTTGAAGCATTAGGAAATTTCCAAAATTAGCAAGGGTTAGAAAGAAGGAAGAAATCGACACTCTACAATGCCCCAAAAAAGTAAGAACGTGAAAAAAGAGGAAGCAAAGTTAAATAAGTGGTAACTATAAATAGCAATTATAAAATATCAAAGAATATACTCATGCATATAAAATAGTAAACTAAATAGGAACAGTCTTAAGGACTGTCAAAGAGCAAAAACTGTCAGATTGGGCTAAAAAGTTAAAAATCCAGTGGAATGGTCTTTCTAAGAATCATGCCTAAAACTAACTGAAAAAAAAAAAAATGGAAAATAGTGCAACGGAGAATCATGAGCTCACGTTGACTTGGTGACTGGTTCTTTGTTAATTCCTATCACCAGAGGACAGAAGACCTGAAATGAATTTATTGGACTTATTTCCAGACTTAGGGTCCCCAGCTGAAGACAACTGCCAGACTCTTAGATGGGAAGGAGGAAGGGAAATAAATAAATTAAAAAGACCTCCTACTTGGGTGCCGGAGTTGAAAAAGTGTAATTTTGCAACCAACATAATAAAGATAAGGTTAGTTAGGAATCATTAATCATGATATATATATATATATGAGGAAATTTTGATGAGAAACATGTTATTTACTTAATTCTAAAGTGTTTCCTATAGACTACTTATTTGGTCTTCCAATACCAGATATGAAAACTTACTTGAACATTTTAATATTTAACATGGTAAGGCATCCACACATGGATATATGAATAAAACGATGGAACAAAAAAGAGAATATAGAAACAGACTTGCATATTTACAGGCACTGGATTCATGACAAAGGTACCACTGCAGCATATTGGAAGAAAGGATGGCCTTTTCAACATTTAATGTTAGAACAATTAGATATCCATAAATAAACAAATGAATTGTGACCGCCATCACATCAAATAGGAAAAGCACTTCCAGCTGAAGTATATATCCAAATAAAAAATTAAAACAAAAAGTGCTACTAGAAGACACTGTAGAAGAATCTCTTCAAGGTCAATATCCTTTCTTAAACCAAACACAAATACACTAACTATAAAGGAAAAGATTGATGACTTGGATTTTATTAAAATGTAAAACTTTAGTATTACAATGTGAAAATGTAGACCATAGAGTAGAATATATTTAATACATATATTTGAAAACGTATTTTGTTTCTAGATATATAAAGAATTCAGACAAATCAACAAGAACAGACAGCTTTATAAAAAAATTTACAAGATGTTATAAAAACATCCAAATGAACAATACATATATAAAAAGGTGCTCAGTATCATTAGTTATTGCGGAAAGAAAATAAGACCAAAATGAGATACTCACAAGAGTGACTAAAATGAAATAAATAATAGTGACAGTAACAAGTGTTATTGAGGATGTGGAGTCACTGCTGGTTTTACATAGTGTTGGTAGGAGTGTAAATTGGTACAAACACTTCAGCAAACTCTTTGACAGTTTCTATGAAGCTAACCATATACCTACCTTATGAATTGAGTAATTCTTATTCCTAGATGTATGCTCAATTGAAATGCATAAATACATACACCAAAAAGACATGAACAAGAATATTCACAGCTGCATTGTTTGTAATAGCCCCAAACTAGAAACAAGCAAATTTCTATTAATAGCAGAATGAATAGATAAGTTGTATTATAGTCACACAATGGGATATTATACACCAGTGAAAAATTACTACTGTAAGTACATGGGTGAACATCACTCACACAATGTTGAACAACAAAATAAAGATACAGGCCAGGTGCGGTGGCTAGTGCCTGTAATCCCAGCACTTTGGGAGGCCGAGGCGGGCAGATCACAAGGTCAGGAGATCGAGACAATCCTGGCTAACATGGTGAAACCTCATCTCTACTAAAAATACAAAAAAAAAATTATCTGGGCATGGTGGTGGGCACCTGTAATCCAAGCTACTTGGGAGGCTGAGGCAGGAGAATCCCTTGAACCGGGGAAGAGGAGGTTGCAGTGAGCCGAGATCATGCCACTGCACTCCAGCCTGCACAACAGAGTGAGACTCCATCTCAAAAAAAATGAAAAAAGATACGAAAGGTTATATATTGTATGATTCAATCATCTAATGTCAAAAGTGGCAAGTTTAATCTATAGACATCAAATGCTGATTACTTTGGAGGACAGGGATCCCTGAGGTAGGCTTCAGAGATGCAGGTAATGTTTCATATCTTGATCTGTGTAACGTTTATATGGGATTGATGCTTGGTAAAAAGTAATTGATGTTTACGTACTTTTCTGTATTAATATTATACTTCATAAAATTTATATAAAAAGAAACAAAGGAACAGGGTTACCATGACTGGGGTTACTATGGTGATGATTGGTCTATCATCTAGTCTTTGGGACTAAGGAGAGGCTGACCTCACCTGAGCACATTGCTGGTCATTTAAAACCTAAATAAAATCGGGTCATTTTCAGAGAGAAGCAGGGGAGAATGGTTGTTAAATAGTGACTGAGATATGCAGTTATTTTAAAAATGAGTTAGCTCCATGTCCATACATTTGCCTGGATATCCACCATGAATTTTGAAATAAGAAAAGGTGCTAAGTAATAGTCTCATTTAAGTAAAAACCCCTCTTATATATGGAGAAAGGGGTGAAAAAAGACACACACCAAGCTAGTAATACTATGTCCCCAAGGGCGGGTGGATGGGAGGATTTGGGGACAGAACTTACCAGGGTTTTCTTGTTTTTGTGTTGTTTCACTGACTGTAGAAAGTACATGCACTTCTGTATCTTTTGAAGCACAATTTACTAATAGATTTAAAATCAGAAAGGATAATAATTTAGTGAATTAGAAACTAAGGCATGAGGAATGGGTAAATGAAACACTGATTATTAGAGATGGCATGGTTGTAGTACAGGACTATGTCATAAAGCAGAGTGAAGATGAAGACGGATGAGAAGGGAGGGCCAGGTGTAACTTTTTCTCCTATGCTCGTGGTATCCCAATTAAGTGAAGCACTGCTTTACCAGATTATCCTTTTAATAACCCACAGAAACACATGCCATGACTGCTTCTAGGTGCTTTTGTTCCTCGGGACCATTTCTCAAGTAAAGTTTGAAAACTGTTAGCATAGAGCCTCCTGGGAAAGCAGAGTTCATGCTTCTGATTGAATTTCTTTCTGTGTCTCAAGTAGAGAAGAGCAAAGCAGGAAAAGTCCGTTTTGTCTGGAAACACCCACCTTCCAGAACCATTTGTTTCCTGGTAGGAGAAAAGACACCACCATTCTGAATAAAACCAGCTTTTTTTCTTAGTAATCTGGTTCACAGATCTGAGGAGCAGGGTCATGCATACAATATTTTTCATTAGCTGTTTGGATGTCATTACCACATCTTATAAATGCTAATTAATACTGGCACCACAGTGTAACATCGACCTTCAAGACTTTTCCTCATTTATTCAGGTTGCCTTAACTTTTTCTCAGGTATGAAACAAATAGCTGTAAAAATAAGTAAAATTAAAACAATTTTAAAACATCATTCATTTAATACCAAAATTACTCAATTTTACATTCCTTCTTGGCTATGAATTTTATAATAAGCAATGCATAAAACAGCTATGTAAATGCAATTGAGACTTCATTGTCAGGCTGCTATACATCTCATATGATTTTTTAAAAAATAAATGCTTCTGGTAATATTGGCTTTGTATTCCTTGATTTTAAGTTGTCTATTTTTCGGGTGGGTAGACAATAATGATATTAAACCAATTAAAAGTTTCTGTTTAAATCAAATATATTTGATGTTTATTATTCATTGTTATAAAGGAAAACATAAGCAGAAATACAACAACCAAAATAATAGCACGAATAAAATTTGGAAGAGGAGAAAAGTTAGAAGCCAGTGAAAATTGAGCTATTCCTTCAACTTTCAACATGGGAACTCAATAGATGCTGTTTATAAAAATTGATACATCAAGAAATAGAAGTATAAACGTACCATTGGATTTTAAATTGTTGACCTCTAAGAACTAAAATAAGCAATAGTTAAAAGTATTTATCACTGAAGTGGATATTGGTGGAGTGGGGAGCTGCACAGGTTTGCTTTTTGTTTTCTACCTTTCCTTAACTATTTGAAAAAAAAACCATCTATAAAGTATAACAAAAATAGGTGTTTCAGAAAAGAAAAATAAATAAGAATACAGTTCAGTTAAATGTTATTCACATCTTGATAATGTTTTAAATTGCTAATGTAGAAATCTGCTACTATTTGATCTTTACTAATAACAGGATTCCTTTCTTTCTGTGTTGACATAGTACTTTTTAATGGTGGCAAAATTCAGATTATCATATTCAAATATGATTTGAACTTGAGTTTGGTTTTAATCTTCACAATTTCACAATATCTTCCATTGTTATTAGTTTAAATTTTTCTTTTTAGTAGTCAAAGCATATGATAAAAATAAACAATGAAAATATATACTTAAAATGACTTCCATACATCCCCACCTCTGCTAATTAAGGGCACCACTTGGCCCCTGTCACCTTGGGATCCAATTATATTCATTGCAATTAGGTTTCCCAGTTCAGAGGCAGCTGGCCCCCACTGTAGTTTCTGACCTACAGAGAAGATGAATCACAAAGGTCTTCAAAGGTTTTGGGGCTTCACTCACAAATTTATTTCTCACAGTCTTGGTGAAAGTTGTGTCTTCTGGACCCTTCCAAGGTGCATAAACAGGTTTTAAATGATAAGTCCACATCCCAATCTCCTTAAGCCTTGGATACCTTCCTCTACAGTGTACCAAGGCAGTTCTGGCACTTCAATTTCATTTAGAGTAGGCTTACTTTTCAGTTCATATTTCAGTAACCAACCAACCAAACTGTTGGAGCTCTTTCTAACTCCTTGAACTACAACATTGAATCCAGACTCTCTGCTTAGTGGACACATATCAGCCTGATGCCACATTATGTTCCTTCCATGATTATCCTACACCTTTAAGATCCTTCACCACACATATTTCCCAGATTTCTGCCTTTATAAATTGGAAAAAATTGTGTAGTTCTTATTAGCGCACCTGCTCATGGGTGACACTTTGGACTTCTGGTTTAGGAGCCTGCTGGGACTTGAGTCTCATTATAAGTCTAGAAGCCAAGAGGGGTGATGCAGGCAGGCCCTAAGGAATCAGCAGTGTCTTGCAATGCGATTATCTTCAGGGAGTCTATACAGTTTCTTCAGGCAAAGCAAGGTTAATCTCTTCAGATGGGGATGGAATTGCTGCTTCTACTGACAAAGAGGACTAATCATAATGTAGGGGGTTCAACGTCACAAGCTTCATCAGGATTTTCCCATAAACCCCTTTCCAGTGTTCAGGATCGAATTGCTTCCCCACGAAAGCCTTCACTTTACAGCAGACACTCTATAAATTTGAGAATTTAATTTGCATCGTAATTTAGACACTCACAGGATGAGACTCAGTTTGATATTCAGCAGTCTCAGTTCTGTGGCTGCAGGTCATAAGGGTTGCTTGTACGTCAGACATAGAGATTTTCAGGTCATTTATGTAGTGCTTGAGCTAGGAATTTGAATCCTCATCTCAAACTTTCTTTCCCCCATTTTGTTCAGTCCAGTTGGAGCAACCAGCCAATCTCATACTCATCAGTTTGACAAAAATACTCTAAGGTATCTAATACATGGCCACCTAGGACCTTGCCCCTTATACATATTTGATCAGGAATATCCAATGGTGAAATTTTGTTTATCTCCATTGCCACATAATGCTGTGGACTATCAGTGTTCTTTTTACTGTGGGAAATAGTGTCATTAGCATCTTTAAACCTAATTGGACTAGAGAACCAATTCCAGAAACCCCAGCATGAAAACTCATCATGAAGATTCTGTTTCTCTAGAACCACTTCATTCTTGGTATCAAAATATGTTCCAGGTTCTCCAGAAAGATAGAACAAATAGACTGTGTGTATGTGCACATATATCTATACATCTGTATTTATGTCTATCTATCATCTATCTATCTATCATCTATCTATCTATCTATCTATCTATCTATCTATCATCTATCTACCTATCTATCTATTTTTCTCTCTATCATCTGTCTATCTTGGTCTGAAATCTGCAGGACATGATGGCAGACTAAAGAACAGCAAAAAGTTGATGCTGCATTCTTGAGTCCAAAGGCAGTTTGAAGGCAAAAATCTCTTTTTCTTCAGGAGACCTCAGTCTTTTCTCTTAAGGCCTTCAATTGATTGGATAAGGTCCACACACATTATGGAGGATATTTCAAAGTATTCATTCTACTAATTTAAATGTTAGTTATATTTAAAAAATATCTTCACAGCAACATCTAGATTGGTGTCTGACCAAAAATTGGGTATCACGGACTAGCAAAGTTGTCACATAAAATTAACCATCAAAAAGTTGTTGAGCATCTTTCATGCATTTGTTGGCAATTTACATACCATTTGTATATTGAATATTTGACATTTGAAGAAATATTGATTTAAATCCTTTGGTCATTAAAAATTGTACTATTTGGTGTGGAGCCAAGATGGCCGAATAGGAACAGCTCTGGTCTACAGCTCCCAGCCTGAGTGACACAGAAGATGGGTGATTTCTGCATTTCCCGTTGAGGTACCAGGTTCATCTCACTAGGGAGTGCCAAACAGTGGGTGCAGGACAGTCAGTGCAGTGCACTGTGCAGGAGCCGAAGCAGGGAGAGGCATTGCCTCACTTGGGAAGTGCAAGGAGTCAGGGAGTTCCCTTTCCTAGTCAAAGAAAGAGGTAACAGACAGTACCTGGAAAATCGGGTCAGTCCCACTCTAATACTGCATTTTTCCAACAGGCCTGGAAAATGGCACACCAGGAGATTGTGTCCTGCACCTGGCTCGGAGGGTCCTATGCCCACGGAGTCTCGCTGATTGCTAGCACAGCAGTCTGAGATCAAACTGCAAGGCGGCAGTGAGGCTGGAAGGGGAGAGGGGTGCCCACCATTGCCCAGGCTTACTTAGGTAAACAAAGCAGCCAGGAAGCTCAAACTGGGTGGAGCCCACCACAGCTCAAGGAGGCCCGCCTGCCTCTGTAGGCTTCACCTCTGGGGGCAGGGCACAGACAAACAAAAATTCAGCAGGAACCTCTGCAGACTTAAATGTCCCTGTCTGACAGCTTTGTAGAGAGTAGTGGTTCTCCCAGCACGCAGCTGAAGATCTGAGAACGGACAGACTGCCTCCTAAAGTGCGTCCCTGACCCCCGAGCAGCCTAACTGGGAGGCACTCCCCAGTAGGGACAGACAGACACCTCACTTGGCCGGGTACTCCTCTGAGACAAAACTTCCAGAGGAACTATCAGACAGCTGATTTTGTGGTCTCACAAAAATCCGCTGTTCTGCAGCCACCGCTGCTGACACCCAGCCAAAGAGGGTCTGGAGTGGACCTCTAGTAAACTCCAACAGACCTGCAGCTGAGGGTCCTGTCTGGTAGAAGGAAAACTAACAAACAGAAAGGACATCCACACCAAAAACCCATCTGTACATCACCATCATCAAAGACAAAAAGTAGATAAAACCACAAAGATGGGGAAAAAACAGAGCAGAAAAACTGGAAACTCTAAAAAGCAGAGCACCTCTCCTCCTCCAAAGGAATGCAGTTCCTCACCAGCAACGGAACAAAGCTGGATGGAGAATGACTTTGACGAGTTGAGAGAAGAAGGCTTCAGATGATCAAACTACTCTGAGCTACGGGAGGAAATTCAAAACAATAGCAAAGAAGTTAAAAACTTTGAAAAAAAATTAGACAAATGGATAACTAGAATAACCAATGGAGAGAAGGGCTTAAAGGAGCTGATGGAGCTGAAAGCCAAGTTTCGAGAACTACACGAAGATTGCAGAAGCCTCGGTGCCGATGCGATCAACTGGAAGAAAGGGTATCAGTGATGGAAGATGAAATGAATGAAATGAAGCGAGAAGAGAACTTTAGAGAAAAAAGAATAAAAAGAAACGAACAAAGCCTCCAAGAAATTTGGGACTATGTGAAAAGCCCAAACCTACGTCTGATTGGTGTACCTGAAAATGACGGGGAGAATGGAATCAAGATGGAAAACACTCTGCAAGATATTATCCAGGAGAACTTCCCCAATCTAGAAAGGCAGGCCAGCATTCAGATTCAGGAAATACAGAGAACACCACAAAGATACTCCTCGAGAAGAGCAACTCCAAGACACATAATCGTCAGATTCACCAAAGTTGAAATGAAGGAAAAAATGTTAAGGGCAGCCAGAGAGAAAGGTCGGGTTACCCACAAAGGGAAGCCCATCAGACTAACAGCTGATCTCTCGGCAGAAAGTCTACAAGCCAGAAGAAAGTGGGGGCCGATATTCAACATTCTTAAAGAAAAGAGTTTTCAACCCAGAATTTCATATCCAGCCAAACTAAGCTTCATAAGTGAAGGAGAAATAAAATACTTTACAGACAAGCAAATGCTGAGTGATTTTGTCACCACCAGGCCTGCCCTAAAAGAGCTCCTGAAGGAAGCACTAAACATAGAAAGGAACAACTGGTACCAGCCACTGCAAAAACATGCCAAATTGTAAAGACCATCGAGGCTAGGAAGAAACTGCATCAACTAACGAGCAAAATAACCAACTAACATCATAATGACAGGATCAAATTCACACATAACAATGTTAACTTTAAATGTAAATGGGCTGAATGCTCCAATTAAAAGACAGACTGGCAAACTGGATGAGGAGTCAAGACCCATCAGTGTGCTGTATTCAGGAAACCCATCTCACATGCAGAGACACACATAGACTCAAAATAAAGGGATGGAGGAAGATCTACCAAGCAAATGGAAAACAAAAAAAGGCAGGGGTTGCAATCCTAGTCTCTGATAAAATAGACTTTAAACCAACAAAGATCAAAAGAGACAAAGAAGGCCATTACATAATGGTAAAGGGATCAATTCAACAAGAAGAGCTAACTATCCTAAATATATATGCACCCAACACAAGAGCACCCAGATTCATAAAGCAAGTCCTGACTGACCTACAAAGGGACTTAAACTCCCACACAATAATAATGGGAGATTTTAACACCCCACTGTCAACATTAGACAGATCAATGAGACAGAAAGTTAACAAGGATATCCAGGAATTGAACTCAGCTCTGCACAAAGTGGACCTATTAGACATCTACAGAACTCTCCACCCCAAATCAACAGAATATACATTTTTTTCAGCACCACACCACACCTATTCCAAAATTGACCACATAGTTGGAAGTAAAGCTCTCCTCAGCAAATGTAAAAGAACAGAAATTATAACAAACTGTCTCTCAGACCACAGTGCAATCAAACTAGAACTCAGGATTAAGAAACTCACTCAAAACTGCTCAACTACATGGAAACTGAACAACCTGCTCCTGAATGACTATTGGGTACATAATGAAATGAAGGCAGAAATAAAGATGTTCTTTGAAACCAACGAGAACAAAGACACAACATACCAGAATCTCTGGGACACATTCAAAGCAGTGTGTAGAGGGAAATTTATAGCACTAAATGCCCACAAGAGAAAGCAGGAAAGATCCCAAATTGACACCCTAATATCACAATTAAAAGAACTAGAAAAGCAAGAGCAAACACATTCAAAAGCTAGCAGAAGGCTAGAAATAACTAAAATCAGAGCAGAACTGAAGGAAATAGAGACACAAAAAACCCTTCAAAAAATTAATGAATCCAGGAGCTGGTTTTTTGAAAAGATCAACAAAATTGATAGACTGCTAGCAAGACTAATAAAGAAGAAAAGAGAGAAGAATCAAATAGATGCAATAAAAAATGAAAAAGGGGATATCACCACCAATCCCACAGAAATACAATCTACCATCAGAGAATACTACAAACACCTCTACGCAAATAAACTAAAAAATCTAGAAGAAATGGATAAATTCCTTGACAAATACACCCCCCCAAGACTAAACCAGGAAGAAGTTGAATCTCTGAATAGACCAATAACAGGCTCTGAAATTGTGGCAATAATCAATAGCTTACCAACCAAAAAGAGTCCAGGACCTGATGGATTCACAGCCGAATTCTACCAGAAGTACAAGGAGGAACTGGTACCATTTCTTCTGAAACTATTCCAGTCAATAGAAAAAGAGGGAATCCTCCCTAACACATTTTATGAAGCCAGCATCGTCCTGATACCAAAGCCTGGCAGAGACATAACCAAAAAAGAGAATTTCAGACCAATATCCTTGATGAACATTGATGCAAAAATCCTCAATAAAATACTGGCAAACCGAATCCAGCAGCACATCAAAAAGCTTATACACCATGATGAAGTGGGCTTCATCCCTTTGATGCAAGGCTGGTTCAACATACGCAAATCAATAAATGTAATCCAGCATATAAACAGAACCAAAGACAAAAACCACGTGATTATCTCAATAGATGCAGAAAAGGCCTTTGACAAAATTCAACAGCGCTTCATGCTACAAACTCTCAATAAATTAGGTATTGATGGGACATATCTCAAAATAATAAGAGCTATCTATGACAAACCCACAGCCAATATCATACTGAATGGGCAAAAACTGGAAGCATTCCCTTTGAAAACTGGCACAAGACAGGGATGCCCTCTCTCACCACTCCTATTCAACATAGTGTTGAAATTTCTGGCCAGGGCAATTAGGCAGGAAAAGGAAATAAAGGGTATTCAATTAGGAAAAGAGGAAGTCAAATTGTCCTTGTTTGCAGATGACATGATTGTATATCTAGAAAACCCCATTGTCTCAGCCCAAAATCTCCTTAAGCTGATTAGCAACTTCAGCAAAGTCTCAGGATACAAAATCAATGTACAAAAATCACAAGCATTCTTATACACCAATCATAGACAAACAGAGAGCCAAATCATGAGTGAACTCCCAGTCACAATTGCTTCAAAGAGAATAAAATACCTAGGAATCCAACTTACAAGGGACGTGAAGGACCTCTTCAAGGAGAACTACAAACCACTGCTGAATGAAATAAAAGAGAATATAAACAAATGGAAGAACATTCCATGCTCATGGGTTGGAAGAATCAATATCGTGAAAATGGCCATACTGCCCAAGGTAATTTATAGATTCAATGCCATCCCCATCAAGCTACCAATGACTTTCTTCACAGAATTGGAAAAAACTACTTTAAACTTTATATGGAACCAAAAAAGAGCCTGCATCACCAAGTCAATCCTAAGCCAAAAGAACAAAGCTGGAGGCATCACGCTACCTGACTTCAAACTGTACTACAAGGCTACAGTAACAAAAACAGCATGCTACTTGTACCACAACAGAGACATAGATCAATGGAACAGAACAGAGCCCTCAGAAATAATGCCACATATCTACAACTATCTGATCTTTGACAAACCTGACAAAAACAAGAAATGGGGAAAGGATTCCCTATTTAATAAATGGTGGTGGGAAAACTGGCTAGCCATCTGTAGAAAGCTGAAACTGGATCCCTCCCTTACACCTTCTCCAAAAATTAATTCAAGATGGATTAAAGACTTAAATGTTAGACCTAAAACCATTAAAATCCTACAAGAAAACCTAGGCAATGCCATTCAGGACATAGGCGTGGGCAAGGACTTCATGTCTAAAACACCAAAAGCAATAGCAACAAAAGCCAAAATTGACAAATGGGATCTCATTAAACTAAAGAGTTTCTGCACAGCAAAAGAAACTACCATCAGAGTGAACAGGCAACCTACAGAATGGGAGAAAATTTTTGCAACCTACTCATCTGACAAAGGGCTAATATCCAGAATCTACAATGAACTCAAACAAATTTACAAGAAAAAAACAAACAACCCCATCAAAAAGTGGGCGAAGGACATGAACAGACACTTCTCAAAAGAAGACATTTATGCAGCCAAAAAACACATGAAAAATTGCTCATCATCACTGGCCATCAGAGAAATGCAAATCAAAACCACAGTGAGGTACCATCTCACACCAGTTAGAATGGCCATAATTAAAAAGTCAGGAAACAACAGGTGCTGGAGAGGATGTGGAGAAATAGGAACACTTTTACACTGTTGGTGGGACTGTAAACTAGTTCAACCATTGTGGAAGTCAGTGTGGCGATTCCTCAGAGATCTAGAACTCGAAATACCATTTGACCCAGCCATCCCATTACTGGGTATATACCCAAAGGACTATAAATCATGCTGCTATAAAGACACATGCACACGTATGTTTGTTGCGGCACTATTCACAATAGCAAAGAGTTGGAACCAACCCGAATGTCCAACAACGATAGACCAGATTAAGAAAATGTGGCACATATACACCATGGAATACTATGCAGCCATAAAAATGATGAGTTCACGTCCTTTGTAGGGACATGGATGAAACTGGAAACCATCATTCTCAGTAAACTATCGCAAGGACAAAAAACCAAACACCGCATGTTCTCACTAATAGGGGGGAAATGAAAAAGGAGAACTGCAGGAAGCGGGGGGGGGAACACCACCCCCCGGGAAGGGTGGGGGGGGGGGGGGGAGGGAGAGGGACAGCATTAGGAGATATACCTAATGCTAAATGACGACTTAATGGGTGCAGCAAAACAACATGGCACATGGATACATATGTAACAAACCTGCACATTGTGCACATGTACCCTAAAACCTAAAGTATAATAATAAAATAAAATAAAATAAAATAAAAAATAAAAAAATTTAAAAAATTGTACTCTTTGTCTTTTTATTATTAAGTTGTAACAGTTCTTTTAATAGCTTAGCTATAAGTCCCTTATCAGAAATATGATTTGAAAATATTTTCTCCCATTCTTTTCACTTTCTTGATGGTATTATTTGCAGAACAAATGTTTTGGTGAAATCTAACTTATTATATTTTCTTTTATCTCTTGTGCTTTTGATGTCTTATCTAAGAAATCATTGCCTAACCCGAGGTCACTGAAATTAACTCCTATGTTTTTTTCTAAGAGTTGTATACGTTTAGCTTTTACATTTAGGACACTGATCATTTGAAGTTAATTTTTGTGTGGGATAGGAGATTGGGGTTTCAACTTTATTCTTTGGATTTGAATATCCAGTTGTACTAACACCATTTGTTGAAAATACTTGCTATAGTTTGGACATGTGTCCTCACCCAAATCTCATGTTGAAATGTAATCCCCAATGTTGAAGGTGGGGCCTAATGGGAGGTGATTAGGTCATGGGGATGGGTTTCTCATAAATGGTATAGCACCATCCTCTTGGTGCTCTTCTCACCATAGTGACTGAGTTCTTGTGAGAGCTGGTCATTTAAAAGTGTGGGGCACATTCCCACTCTCTCTCTCTTGCTTCTGCTCTGGCCATGTGATGTGCCTACTTTCCCTTTGCCTTCTGCCATGATTGTAAGTTTCCTCAGGCCTTCCCAGAAGCTGAGCAGAAACATCAACTCCCTTGTTTATTTGTTTCAAATAAAACAAAACCCATCTGTATAGATAGATAGACACACGGATAGATAAACAATATGGCAAATGTTAATACCTACCTGTTGAATATAGGTGGTGGGTATATGTGAGGTATTTTAAATTACTTTAAAAATTCCATATATTTGAAACTTTCCTTGATTAAAAAGTATGATAAAATGGGCTGGGCAGAAGCTGAGCAGAAGCATCATGCTTCTTGTACAGCCTGCAGAACCATGAGCCAATTAAACCTCTTTACTTTATAAATTACCCAGTCTCAGTTCTTTATAGCAATGTGAAAATGAACTAATACAGATGATTCTTTACCATTGAATTTTCTTGGTACCCTTGTCAAAAATTTACTGACTATAAATATAAAAGTTTATTTCTGGGCCCTTAATTTTATTCCCATGATTTATATGTTTATTCTTATGCGAGATTGTGCTGAATTCAAGAATTTGGGGACCAATCGAGGAAACTAAAAGACCACAAGAAGGCAGTACTGTACATCAAGTTTTATTGGGTGGTGACTGAAAGGGTTGCATGTGAGCAGAAGTGCCTCAGAGCAAACTTTCCAAACAGTGGAACAATATCACCATGCAGTAGGGGGACAGGGCAAGGTCCAGAAAAAGAGAAAAATTGAAGAAAGGACTTCTATGTTGCTCAGCAGCAAGGTAGGGAGACACTGGGTCAGAGAGCTCCAAGTGGTAGCAATGGTTTGTGGTCTTTTACCACTACAGAGTTTTTCTTGCCTATGGTTAGTAGGTGCTGGATGCAGTTTCACAAGTTACATAAAGCAGGCAGACTCTACATACCTAAAAATATGTTTATTTTTGCTATCTTCAAAGAAATTGGATGTGTAAGAACAGCACAGAGGGCTTTGAGCTAAAAGTCCTATCCTGCTGTGAAAAAGTAAACAATATAGGGGTCAACATACAGGGGCCATTTTTGGTTTGCTTATGTAATGCAATAACACATTGTCCTGATTAGCTACTGTAGTAAGTTTTGAAATTAGGAGGCATGAGTCCTCCAACTCTGTTCTTTTTCCATATTGTTTTGACTCTTCTGTATTCCTTACATTTCCACATAAATTTTAGAATCAGTTTGTCAAATTCTCCAGGAAAAATAGCCGGGATTTTAATAGGAAAATTATGTTAAATCTGTAGATCAATGTAGGTTATGTTGTCTTAACAATATTAAGTTTTCTGAGTCATGAATATTGAATGCCTTTTCATTTATTTAAATCTTATTTAATTTCTTTCAACTATGTTTTTTACTTTCCAGTGTATGAATTTTGCACTTGTTTTGTTAAATTTATACCTAAGTACTTTGTTCATTTTTATACTACTGTATACGGATTTGTTCTCTTGCTTTCAGTTTTGATGTGTTTACCATTAACATATAAAAACAGAATTGATATTTTATATTGGTCTTGTGTTTTGAAACCTTGCTGAACTCATTTCTAAATTCAAATAGTTTTTAGTGGATTCCATAAAGTTTTTTGTATTTTAATTGTCTTTTACTAGAAATTTTCAGAATATATTTTGAAAGTTTGTTCCAATTTTCATCTTTAACCAGCCCATTTTATCATACTTCTTAATCATATGGAATGTTTGAAGTAATTTAAAATACCTCACATATACCCACCACCTATATTCAACAGGTGTTAACATTTGCCATATTATTATCTTTCTGTGTGTCTATCTATCTATATGGATGGGTTTTGTTTTATTTGAAACAAATAAACAAGGGAGTTGCTTGTAAGGGAGTTGCAAGTAGCATGAAACTTAATCCCTAAGTACTTTTTTTATGCTTTTCATAACTACAATACCATTACAACTTCCAAGAAGCTTCACAACAACTTCTTAATATCATCTAATATCCAGTCCATAACCAAATTTCTCCAATGGCCTCCAAATATCATTTTTTTTCCTTTTTAAAAACATATCTAGGGTCTAGACAATGGTCATGAGTTGCATTTGATTGTTATATTTTTAAAATCTCTTTTAAGCCTGAACAACATCTCACTTTTCTTTTTTTTCAATGATCTCGTCTTTGGGAAGGCCTAAGAGCAGTTATCTTGTAAATCATTCGACACCCTTCATTTGTCGGATTGTTTCCTTTTGTTGTCAATCTCCTTTTCCCTTTATCCCCTGTATTCCTGTAAATTGTAAATTAGATCTAAAGGCTTAATTAGATTCAGGGGAAACATTTTTGGCAAGGATATTTCTTGGGTAATGCTCTGTAGTTCATAGTGCACTACATCAGTGGCACACAATGTCAGATTGCTCATAATTAGTAATGCTGTTTGATCAGTTTGACAGTTGGTCTGCCTCATCTTTCCATTGTAAAGCTACTTTTTTTCCTCTGCAGATAAGGATCTCAATAGTCAGGTTGACAAAATGACCCATTCTGTGGGTATAAGTTTTCACATTTTTCTAGCCACCCTTGTTCCTAATGAATGGGCTCTTGTACAAAATACATGGCTAGAGGGATAGAGGTTATGAATTAGCTCATTAAGCATGTATCCCTTCATTAAGTCTGATCTTGGTAACACCATCCCAGGTGCCTAACCTAACACCATTGCCAACAGTATGATGACTCACAGTGTGAAGTCTTTCCAAGGGAGACCAACTAACCGCTTGATAGTAGGTTGTTTACATTAAACTCTTTTAATCCTGATAATAGTAGTAATTAATCTGCAATGGCATACCATTCATTTTGGATCTGGATTTACCTTTCTTGCTCACAATTTTTCCACCCAAAATATTTCTCACTGATAAAGGAAACACCTTATTCATCACCAAAGTATCTCACACAATATTGCTTCTGATAAAAAAAAAAAAGCAATTCACAGCAGTAATGAACTCATGCCACACAATTCACTGGTCTTACCATGCACGCTATTACCGAGAAGCATCTAGTCTGAGGGAGATCTTGGATAGCTTCAGGAAGATTAGTATGCTGCCAGTGAAGAGACAACATTTTATGAAATTTGACAATATCCTATAGAATATGCTTTGAGGCAGCAACCAATATACGATGCCATTTCACCAACTGCCCTAATCTATGAGTCTGGAAATAAAAAGGTAGATGTGAAAATGGCTCCTCTCACTCTCATATCTAATAATCCACTACAGAATGTTTGCTTTTAATTTCTAAAGCTTTGCTTTTGCTGGTTTAAAGGTCTTAGTTCGGAAGGGAGAAATGCTTCCACCAGGAGATACGATAATAGATACATTGAAGTGGAAGTTGAGACTACCATCTGGCCCTTTTCGGCTCCTCATGTCTCTAGACTAACAGAAACTAGCTGAGGAATTTGGTTCTAATTATCTAGTAAGTGAGAATTTGGTTTACTTTATGAAATGGTATCAGAAAATAATGTCTGGATGTGAGAAGATTTTTTTCTGGGCACCTCTTACTATTTCCTTGTTCATTAATACAGATAAACGTGTATCTACTGCAACTCGGCAAAGATAGAATCAGTATGAACTCAGGCCTTTCAGAAATAAAACTTTGAATTAATGCACTAAATAAAAATTTACAGCTAGCTTAGGTTCTGGCTGAAGGCCCAGAAGACATGAAATGAGAAGCAGAAAAAAGTTATAAGTATCAAGTACAGTCTCGCAGCCATTAATAGAAATGAGGATTGTAGCAGCTAAGCATATTTTCATCCTTGCTTCTTAAGTATTAATTTGCATATTTTAAACATTTCTCTTACCATCTTCCTTTTCTGTATTATGTTATATACAGAATTTGCATGGCCATTAACTTTACAATCTAGTTTTTCTATTATGGAATATTCAGGTGGGATTATAAATGAGCTAGAAAAGCAGTTAACATCACCTAGAGATGAATACATAATCATTGAGATCTTAGGTCTCTCTTTTTTGGATTTGGGTGACAAAATTTTTATTTGTACAAAGAGAATCTTGTTGAGAAGCATTAAATTATTGTTGCCATGATATGGTAGGGGATGTGTGTCCCTTCAAAATCTAATGTTGAAATGTGACCTTCAGTGTAGGAGGTGGGGTCTAGTGGGAGGCATTGGATCACTGGGGCAGATCCTTCATGAATGACTTGGTGCCATTCTCACAATAATTGGTGAGTTCATGCTCTGAGTTCATGTGAGATCTGGTTGTTTAAAAGAGTGTGGCACCTCCTCCCTGCTTACTCCCACTCTTTCCGTGTGACACACCTGGTCCCCCTTCACCTTCCACCATGATGGTAAGTTTCTGAGGCCCTCACCAGAAGCAGATGCTGGCACCACACTTCCTGTACAGCCTTCAGAACCATGAGCTTATTAAATCTCTTTTCTTTATAAATTACCCAGCCTTAAGTATTCCTTTATAGTGATGCAAATGTATGAACACATGCTGCTATAGAGAAGTTTAAATGAAATAAAAGAATGTGTACAGTCAATACCTCTCATAAATATCGATGTACAAATTCTAAACAAAAAAATAGTAAATCAAATCCAACTACGTAAAAATGGCAATGCATCACAAACAAGTTGGATTTATTCCAAGAATACAAAGTTCTTTTAACATCCAATAAGCAATGATTAGAATTTATTCCATTATTGTGATAAAGAAGGAAACTCATATTATTATATGAAAAGATGTAGAAATATGCATTTGATAAAATTCAACATCCAAGATAATTTTTTTTGTAACTTTTTTTTTTGTTTGTTTTGTTTTGTTTGAGACAGAGTCTCACTCTGTCACCCAGGCTGGAGTGCAGTGGGGCGATCTCGGCTCACTGCAAGCTCCGCCTCCCGGGTTCACGCCATTCTCCTGCCTCAGCCTCTCCGCGTAGCTGGGACTACAGGCGCCCGCCACCACGCCCGGGTAATTTTTTGTATTTTTAGTAGAGACGGGGTTTCACCGTGGTCTCGATCCCCTGACCTCATGATCCGCCTGCCTGGGCCTCCCAAAGTGCTGGGATTACAAGCATGAGCCACCGCACCTGGCCTTTTTTGTAAATTAGTAATAGAATGGAACTTCCTTTCTAACAAAAAGTATTAAAATCTTTCTAGTAAACATCATCCTTTGTGGGTGAAAGAAAACTTTCTTCCTGAAACGGGGAATGAGACAAGGATGCCCACTCTCACCCTGTATAATCAACATTGTAATGTGTCCTAGCCAGTACAGTAAGGCAAAAAAAAGCAAACAAACAAACAAATAAAAGAAAGAAAAGTTATAATGAATAGAATACACAATAAAAATGCTATTTGCAGATGACATAATTATACATGTTGAAAATCTAAAATAATATACAGGTAAACTATTAGAATTTAGCAAAATCAACAGGTACCCAAAAGGATTCCTCTATACCTGCAGTAAACAATTAGAAAACTTAATTTTAAATGATTTAACTTAAAATATTAAGCATATCAAATATTTAAGTCAAATGAAAATAAGTCAAATGAAATATATGCAACACCATTTCATCTAAAACTAAAAAAAGTTATTGAGACTTAAATGAATGGTAAGGGCATAACATAAAAATGAATTAAAAACTTGAATTACTAAATTTAAGCCTTGGAATCCATATTAATGGGTTAAAGAAGTCAATTCTCACCAAATTGATCTATAGATTCAATCCAATCCCAATAAAAAATGCTAGCAGAGTTCTTTTCTATGAACATTTTTTTTCTAAACTAAGTTATTTTTATTTTTATGCTTAAAGAAACCAAACTTCTGCAACTCCATGACAAATTGAATACACAATTTTATGTATTTTGTTTATGAAAGAGATACAATATTATATTCTGCTTCTGTTCAAAGGGTCAAGTTCTTCTCTTGAAAAAAGAAAAAAAACAATATGACTTACTCTAGTGGTCAACATGATTTATTATAAAGCTATGGTAATTAAGAGAGTATTGTCTGCAAGCATAGCCAAATATGCTAGAAGAGTAGAGAATCTGAAGTCAGCCCTGTAATTATACAGATAATTGATTTATGAAAAAGATGACACTGCTGACCAGTGAGGGAAGAATGCTCTTCAATGAAAGATGTTGGGACAATTGGGTATCCAAATTCACAAAATGAATCTTAACTCCTACACCACACCATACACAAAAATCAATTCTAGGTGAATTGTAGACTTCAATATGAAAGGAAAATATAATAAAAAATTATAATCTGATATAGGAAAAGGCTTCTTAAAGAGGACAATAAAAACACTCATAAAAGTTGAATAAATTGGACTGCACTTAAATTAGGAAATTTATTCACTAAAAATGCACCACTGTGAGTTTAAAAATAAGCCACAGACTGTGGATGTGTGCATGTGTGTATCTGTATGGTATATGTGTAACAACGAGCTTGAATCAGGAATATATATGTATATATTTAGCTTTGATAAATTGTGGAAAAACATCCGAAAAGAAAAACAGGAAAAATCAGGGACTTGAATGAGTACAAACCCAAATGGCCAACAGACACATGAAAATATTGAACACCATCAATAATCAGAAATGCAAACTAAAACCATAATAACTTTTTTTCAGTCAAAGTCTCTTTCTGCAAGCAACTTGGAAAACCATGTTTGAAAATATCATCCATGAAAAATTCCCCAGCCCTGCTAGAGAGGCCAACATTCAATTTCAGGAAATGCAGACAACCCCTGCAAGACACTATACAAGATGACCATCCCCAAGACACATAGTCATCAGATTCTTCAAGGTAGAAATGAAAAAAAAAAAAAAATCTAAAGGCAGCTAGAGAGAAGGGGCAGGTCATCTACAACAGGAACTTCATCAGGAAACAGCAGAGATTTCAGCAGAAATTTTACAAGCCAGAAGAGATTGGGGGCCTATAATCAGCATTCATAAAGAAAAGAAATTCGAGCCCAGAATTTCATATCCAGCCAAACTAAGCTTCATAAGTGAAGGAGAAATAAGATCCTTTTCAGACAAGCAAATGCTAAGGGAATTCATTACCACCAGACCTGCCTTAAAAGAGATCCTTAAGGGAGTGCTAAATATGGAAATAAAAGACCATTACTGGCCACCACAAAGACACACTTAAGCACATAGACCATTGACACCGTAAAGCAACTACACAATAAAGTTTGCATAATAATCAGCTAACAACACAACAGGTTCAAATTCATACATATCAATATTAAGTTTGAATGAAGATGGGCTATATGTTCCAATTAAAAGGCAGAGTGTGGGCCAGGTGCAGTGGCTCATTTCTATAATCTCAGCACTTTGGAAGACTGAGGCATGTGGATCACGAGGTCAGGAGTTCGAGACCAGCCTGACCAATATGGTGAAACCCCGTCTCTACTAAAAATACAAAAATTAGCCAGGCGTGATGGCACACACCTGTAATCTCAGCTACTCAGGAGACTGAGGCAGGAGAATCACTTGAACCCAGGAGGCAGCAGTTGCAGTGAGCCGTGATCACACCACTGCACTCCAGCCTGGGTGACAGAATGAGACTCAGTCTCTAAAACAAAACAAACAAAAAAAGACAGAGTGGGCCAGGCATGGTGGCTCACACCTGTAATCCTAGCACTTTGGGAGGCCAAGTTGGGGAGACTGCTTGAGCCCAGGAGTTTGAGACCAGCCTGGGCAACATGGCAAAACCCTACCTCTACAAAAAATACAAAAATTAGCTGGGTGTGGTGTCACACACTTGTGGTCTTAGCTACTTGAGAGGGTGAGGCAGGAGTATCGCTTGAGCTGGGGAGACAGAGGTTGCAGTGATCTGAGATAGTACACTCTATTCCAGCCTAGGCAAAAGAGTGAGATTGTCAAAAAAAAAAGAAAAAGAAAAAAGAAAAAAGAAAAAGAAAGGCACAGAGTGGCAAGTTGGATAAAGAAGCAAGACCCAACTGTGTGCTGTCTTCAAGAGACCCATCTCACATGCAATGACACACGTGGGCTCAAAGTAAAGGGATGGAGAAAAATCTACCAAGCAATGGAAAACAGAAAAAATCAGGGGTTGCTATTCTAATTTCAGGCAAAACAGACTTTAAATCAACAACAACAACAACAATAACAACAACAACAGAAAGACAAAGAAGGATATTACATAATGGTGAAGGGTTCAATTCAAGAAGAAGACCTATCTATCTTAAATATATATGCACCCAACACAGGAGCCAGATTAATAAAGTGAGTTCTTAGAGACCTATGAAGAGACTTAGATAGTCACAGAATAATAGTAAGAGACTTCAACACCACATTGATAGTATTAGACAGATCATCAAGGCAGAAAACTAACAAAGATACTCAGGACCCAAACTCAACACTTGACCAAATGGATCTAACAGATATCTACACAACTCTCTGTCCAAAAGCAACAGAATATATATTCTAATCTACACACTGTAACTGAAAAAATGTTATTATGCTTTTAGTCTGCATTTTCCTGATTATTAATGGTGTTCATACATCTACACAGAATACATATTCTTCACATCTACATTGATTTTAGAGCACACACTCTAAAATCAACCACACAATTGTCCATAAAACAATTCTCAGCAAATTCAGAAAAACTGAAATCATACCAACTACACTTTTGGACCATAGTGCAATAAAAATAGAAGTCAATACTAAGAAGACTGCTCAAAACCATGCAATTACATGGAAATTAAATAACCTGTTCCTGAATGGTAACAATGAAATTCAGACAGAAATCAAGAAATTCCTTCAAACTAATGAGAACAAAGACACAACATAACAGAATCTCTGGGACACAGCTAAATCAGCATTAAGAGAAAAGTTTATAGTGCTAAGTGGCCACATCAAAAAGGTAGAAAGATCTCAAAATAAGAACCTAACATCACACATACAGGAACTAGAAAAACAAGAGCAAACCAACACCAAAGCTAGCAGAAGACAAGTAAAAAACAAAATCTGAACTGAAGGAAATTGAGTCATGAAACACCACATAAAAGAGCAATGAATGCAGATATTTGTTATATGAAAGAATAAGTAAGATTGATAGACTGCTATCTAGATTAATAAAGAAAAAGAAAGACCCAAATAAATAAACACAATAAAAAAATGACAAAGGGAACATTGCCACTGACTCCACACAAATACAAAAAACTAACCTCTAAGAGACTACTATGAACAACTCTATGCACACAAGCTAGAAAACCTACAATAAACAAATAAATTCCTGGAAACATCCAACCTCCCAAGATTAAGCCAGGAAGAAACTGAAACCTTCAACAGACCAACGATGAGTTCCAAAGCTGAATCAATAATAAAAAGTCTACCAACCAGAAAGAGCCCAGGACCAGATGGATTCACAGATAAATTCTACCAGATGTACAAAAAAGAGCTGGTACCATTTCTAATGAAATATTCCAAAAAAATGAAGAGGAGGGACTCTTCCATAACTCATTGTATGAAGACAGCATCATTCTGATATCAAAACCTGGCAGAAACACAACAAAAAAATTCAAAACTTCAGGCAAATATTCTTGATGAACATTGATGCATAAATCCTTAACAAAATATTAGCAAACCAAATCCAGCAGCGCATCAAAAAAATACCCCACCACAATCAAGTAGGCTTTACCCTGGAATGCAAGCTGGGTTCACAAACACAAATCAACAAATGTGATTTATCACATAAACAGAACTGAAAACAAAAACCACATGATTATCTCAATAGACGTAGAAAAGGCCTTTGATAAAATTAAATATTGCTTCATGTTAAAAACCCTCAATGATCTAGGCATTGAAGGAACATGCCTAAAAATAATAAGGGCCAATTACAATAAACCCACAGCCAACAACAACACGCTCGATGGGCAAAAACTGAAAACAATCCTTTTGAGAACCAGAATAAGACAAAGATGCCTTCTCTTACCACTTCTATTCAACATAAGTACTAGAAATCCTACCCAGAGAAATCAGGCAAGAGAAAGAAAGAAGTTATCCACATAGGAGGAGAGGAATTTAACCTATCTCTGTTTGCAGATGATACTATTCTATACCTAGAAAACCACATAGTCTCTACCCAAAAGCTCCTAGGTCTGATAAACAACTTCAGCAAAGATTCAGGATACAAAATCAATGCACGAAAGTCAGTAACATTTCTATACACCAAAAATATCCAAGCTGAGAGCCAAATCAAGAATGTAATCCCATTCACAATAGGCACCAAAAAGAATCAAATTCCTAGGAATACAGTTAACCAAGGAGGTGGAAGATGTCTACAACAAGAATTACAAAACACTGCTGAAAGAAATCAGAGCTGACACAAACAAATGGAAAAACATCCCATGCCTGTGTATAGGAAGAATCAATGTTGTTAAAATGGCTATATTGCCCAAAGCAATTTACAGATTCAATGTTACTCCTATCAAACTACCAGTGACATTCTTCACAGAATCTTTTTAAAAACTATTCTAAAATTCATGTGAAACCAAAAAAGAGCCCGAATAGCCAAAGCAATCATAAGCAAGAAAAAGAAAAAGCAAGCGTAAGCATTGCAGCCCTATTCACAACAAAGCTGGAGGCATCACTCTACCTGACTTCAAACTATACTACAGGACCACAGTAAAGAAAACAGCATGGTACTGATATGAAAACATACACACAGACAAATGGAACAGAATAAAGAGCCCAGAAATAATGCCACATACCTACAATTCTACAATCATCTTATCTTTGACAAAGTCAACAAAAACAAACAATGAAGAAAAAACTTTCTATTAAATATATAGTGCTGGGATAATTGGCTAGCCATATAGAGAAAATTGAAACTGGACCCCTTCCTTATACCATATACAAAAATCAATTCAAGATGGATTAAAGACTTAAGTGTAAAACTTAAAACTATAAAAACCTAGAAGAAAATCTAGGAAATACAATTCTGGACATAGGCCCTGGAAAAGATTTTATGATGAAGACACCAAAAGCAATTGCAACAAAAATAAAAATCAACAAATGGGATCTAATTAAACTAAAGAGCTTCTTTACAGCAAAAGAAACTATCAACAGAGTAAAGAGACAACCTACAGGATGGAAGAAAATATTTGCAAACTATGGATCCAACAAAGGTCTAATATCCAAAATGTGTGAGGAACTTAAACAAATTATCAAGCAAAACATAAACAACTCCATTAAAAAGTAGGCAAAGACATGAACGGACACTTTTCAAAAGAAGATATACACATGGCCAAGAAATATATGGAAAAATCCTCAACATCACTAATATTAGAGAAATGCAAATCAAAACCGCAATGAGACACCATCTCAAAACCACAATGAGATACCATCTCACAACAGCCATAATGGCTATTACAAAACATCAAAAGATAACAGATGCTGGTGAGGTTGCAGAGAAAAGGGAATGCTTATACACTGCTGGTGGGAATTTAACTTAGCTCAACCGTTGTAGAAAGTAGTTTGACAATTTCTCAAAGAACCTAAAACAGAATTACTATTCAAGCCAGCAGCCTCATTATTGGGTATATACCCAAAAGAATATAAATAATTCTACCATAAATACACATGCACACTTCTGTTCATTGCCACCCTATTCACAATAGCAGAGACATGAAATCAACTTAAATGTCCATCAATGGTAGACTGGATAAAGAAAATATGGTACATGTACACAATGGAATACTACACAGCCATAAAAAGAAAAAGATCATGTCCTTTGTAGCAGCATGGATGAAGCTGGAGGCCATTATCCTAAGCAAACTAACACAGGAACAGAAAACCAGATACCAAATGTTCTCACTTGTAAGTGGGAGCTAAACACTGGTACACATGGACACAAACAAGGGAACAATAGATACTACATGAGGGTGCAGTGTGGAAGGAGGGTGAGGATTGAAAAACTATCTATTGGGTACTATGTTTTTTACCTGTGACAAAATAATCTGTACACCAATCCCCTGTGACACACAATTTACCTATATAACAAACCTGCACATGTATGCCTGAACCTAAAATAAGAGTTTATAAGTAAATAACTAAATAAATGGGGGGAAACACGTTTGCTCTTCCTCTCAGGCTGGAGTGCAGTGGTGCTATCATAGCTCAATGCAGCCTCAAACTCCTGGGCTCAAATGATACTCCCACCTCAGCCTGCTAGAACTAGAAGCACATGCCACCATGCCTGGCTAATTTAAAAAATATATAAAATATTTTAGAAATGGATGCTCTCTATGTTTCCCAGGCTTGTCTTTAACTCCTGGGCTCAAGTGATCCATCCTCCTGTTTCACCCTCCCAAGTTGCTAGGATTTCAGGCATGAGCCACTTTGCCTGGTTTCATAATAACATTGTATACAATACACATCACAAGGGCTAATTTTTTTAAAATAGAAGAGAAAAAATACTAGCAGACAGTGTTGGCAAAAATGTGGAGCAACTGGAAATCTCATTAACTGCTGGAAGTGTAAAATGATAGAACTTTGGAAATCTGTTTAGCAATTTTCATTATATTTGGAAGTTCACATTCACTATGTCTTGCCAATTCCATTCCTAGGTATATACCACACAGAAATGCATAAATATATTCAGAAATATAAACAGCATATAAATAAGAATGTTCATAGCAATATTATATATAATAGTCTCACATCGAAAACAACTTTATTGATATTTAAAAGTGGAATGAACAAATTCTGGTAAATTATGGCATATTCATGCAGTGATAAACCAAAATAGCAGTGAAAATGAAAGAACTGTTATATGCAAGAACATGGATTAATCTCACAAACATTTAGTGAGAAGACCATACACAAAAGAGTATATTTATATTTATATTGATTTCAAAGACAGGCAAAAGTCAGCTATGATGATAGAGTAAAAACGAACTTCAGAAAAGAGGAGGTGGTTAATAATTGGGGGTGGTTATATGAAGGGCTTCTGGGGTGTTCTATCTTTGAATTGGTTTACACCCATGAGTTTACTTTGTGATATTTCATTTGCTGGGACGTGTGCTTGCCTATGCTCTTTTCTTTATGCATGTTATATTTCAATAAAATTACTTGAATATATTTACGTGTTCATTCCATAAATATTTATTAAGCATTGAGTCACTGTGTTAGGCACTGGCGATACAGCAAGGAATGAGGTAGGCCATCTTTATGATGTAAGCATAGGAAGAGAGTAAAACTGTTTAAACAGAGTATTGTGGGAACTCATTTGAGTGACAACTAAGTAGGGAGGAGAGGGTTGAGAAAGGTTCCTAGCAAAAAGTAATGACTGAGCTAAAACTAGGGGAATGAATAGTAGTTGGAAATATCAAAGTTGGTGGGAGAGGGTGTAATAATAATGTTTCAGGCAGAAGAACCAGCAGGTAAGAGAGTCTATAGGTAATCTATCACAGGATGGTAGTCAAAGAGATCAGGAAGAAGCTTATGCAGTCATATGGGATTTTAGGCAGCAATGACCTGTCCTGTAATAGCAGCAGTAAGAATGGAGAGAAAATAGATGGATTTTGGAGGCAATTCATAGGTAGAATGAAGAGGACTTTGTGATTGATCAGATGTGGTTGCTAAGGCACAATGATATCAAGGATGATTTTCAGATATGTGGTAAAGAATGTGTCTTACACCCATAAGAAAGAGAGGGAAAGGAACAAGTGTGAGCTAGACAGAGGTGGTGATAATAATTTTGAGGTTTTTTGCTATGTTTAGTTGAGATACCTATGGGATATCAAAGAGGAGATCAAGTAGGTAGTCTAACATGTAGAAATAAGATTCTGAAGACAGATCTTTCCTGGGAATACATATTTGGAGGTCCCTGGCATGAACATGGATATTAGAGACATGGAAACGAATGGGATTGCATGGTAAATATGTAAGTAGAGAAAGAGGCCTAGGATAAACCTGAAGGAACTAGGAAGAGAAAAATGAGCTAATAAAAAAATCATAAAGAGCACCCAAATAAAAGGGAAAGAAACCAATAGAGTGGGTGTCATGGCTGCTAAGGAGAGAAAATATTTCCAGCAGGGAGATTTTCATGGTGTCAGATGCTTCAGGGAGGCAGTAGATAATGAGGACTGATACCTTGGCAGAGCAGTTGGGAGGGAAGGGAAGCAGAGGAGCAGCTGAGGACAGAGTGGAAAGTGTGAAAGTCAAATCAAATTTCCTGAGTTAACTCTGTAGTTCTTCCTCTGTCCACTGGCTTCCAAATCCCTGCCCCTGACTACACTTGTGCATTCCATTCAAAGTATTATTGGTTGCAGTGGCCTCTTATATCCTGAAAATTGATGATATGCATCCTTGAGGTCTTTCATAATTTATCTTCTCAGTTCCACCCCACGAACAGGCCTCCTTATCACTGAAATGGGTCACTGTGTTTAGTCTCCCAGTTGGCCTCCCTGATGCTAGTTTTGTTTGTTTCCACTTCATTTTTCACACACCACACCACCATCAACTTTTAAAATGCAAATATAGTCATCTTTTCCCCCTGCTCAAAAGGCTTGAATGGCTCTCCATTACATGTAAGATAAAGTAAAATGCCTTGGGGCAGCCTGCCAGGCTTTCCAATTCTGGTTGCTTCCCCTTATTGCCAGAGGGCGTCTCCTTCTCCCTTTTTGGACTATTAAGCTTATGCTCCAGCAAGAATTCCTCAGACTTTTCCAAACATGCTGTGTTTCCTTGTGGTTCTTCTTTTTTCAGGTGTTTGGAAAAATCTGTACTCATCTTTCAAGATCTACATCAAGCATGTCTTCCTTTATAATGTTTTTCCTGATCCCCTCTGTACCCATCCATGATCACTGCTGCACTTTATTCTTATTTACTTCAATCATTATTCTTTTACTTTTTATCCAATACATCCTATATTGTATTCTATGTTTACCTCCCCCAGGAGATATGACCTCCTGGAACACAAAACTATTGTACTCATCTTTGTATTTCTAGTACTTATAGCAGTGTCAGGCATGGAGTGCAAACCTTAAATTGCTGTATCAGCTGAGAAAGGCTTACTGCTCTTCCTGATATCAGCATTATTGCTTTACCAATATCAGAGCTGGGTCTGCAACGTGGTAAAGGATGCATGTCTGTGTAATTACATTATGTCTGCAGGGTGTCCGTGGACTCCAATGTGGGAAAGAACACCTTCCACGTTAGGCTTGGGTCTTTTGTTCAAATGCAGCTTGGATATCAAACACCTTCCTTCTCAACTTAAGGACTTCTGGGGATTTAGTCTCTACCAAAATTTCCATGAGAAATTATCTACATTATTGGAATGCAAGCCAGGCTATACTCCAGGGCTTTTTAATCAAAATGGCTCATTGAGGATTCTGCCCCAGAGACCCAGCAGTGTGAGGAAACCCATGGGTTGCATATTAAGGAGATGCTGGACAATACTGCCTATCTTTACAGAATACCTGAGATCAAGTAATTTGCAAAGAACAGAGATTTATTTCTTACAGTTCTAGAGGCTGGGAAGTCCAAAGTAGAGGGTCTGCATCTTTCAAGGGCCTTCTGATTGTGTCATCCCATGGTAGAAGGTGGAAGGGCAAGTGAGCATGTGAGAGAAAGCAAGAGGAAAGGGAGCTGAACTCATCCTTTTATCAGGACTCCACTCCCACAATAACTAGCCCACTCCCCTAATAATGGCATTGATCTATTCATGAGAGCAGGGCCCTCAGAACCTAACCACCTCTTAAATGTCTCACCTCTCAGTAGTGTTGAAATGGAGATTAAGTTTCCAACACATGCTCTTTGGAAGACACATTCAAACAGTCTCACTGCCTTTTTCACTCAATGGCTACATGTAATTTTTGCCTCTGGAAAAAGCTGCTATAGCACTAGTGAGGCCATTCTAGGTAAAACTCAAAAATAAGAATTCTTCCAAATTCACCTATCTTTTACTCTTTCCCCAATTTGACTAGATTTTTTTCCATCATTACCATGTATATGCATGCTTTATACATTTTTACAATTAGGAATAATTTTTTTGTTGGTCACTACTTCAAGCAAATTTTTTATTGGTCTGTGTTGCTTTAAAAGTTCCCTCATTACTCACTATTGCAGTTTAATTCTTGAATTCCGATAGTCAAAAAGAAAATAACTTTATGCAAGGATCCTCCTTTTGATCAGGTAAGCATGACTGAGTACTAATTGACTAAATCAGTCCCAATATGAGTCACTGAAGACTATTCTTAATAGTTCTGATTGTAGTAATTGTTCTTGCTATAAAGTGATCTCCACTTCATTTTATATAGTATTTATAATATTTATGGGTTTTAAGGAATAATCTGGCAGGCTCTAATGTGATAATTTCTGTATAGAAATTATTTTGAAACACAATAGCTTGCCTTATAAAATGACTGTGGTTTTCTTTACCTCTAGGTGAGCTTCTCAAAATCATACTTCTGAGTGAACCAGGAATATCTTCACGTACATGGGTCATATATTCCACATTCTTGTGCCTCTTCTCCCTGAGGCAGGTGAAGCATCAGAGGAAGAAGGTAAAAAAACAAACAAACAAATGAAAACCCACAAGCAACCACCAGTTAGAATCAAAGAGAGGGGTCAGTCATCCAAGGACAGGTCCTTTCCCTACTGATAGCCAAAATGGAGTATAATTCACTGCCCCACTGTGTCTAGCAAAGGTTCTCCCTCCTGGTGTGTGCAAGGATCAGAGACTTGGGGGCAGGACCAAACTCTGAAGATGTAAACAGTGTGGTAATCTACTTATGTGCCTGGCTGATTTCACCCACCGTGTGGTGCAGGGCTCAGGGAGTATATAGCTATTTACCTGCACATGATGCTGCCTTGTCATTCCCTTGTTTCCTGCATTCTGACAAACCATGCTTCCAAATCAAATATGTCATTTACAGAATTATCCAAATACATTTTGCTTGTCATGTTCCTTCCTCAGTGGTAGTGCTGAATCTTTTTTTTTTTTTTTTTTTTTTTTTGAGACAGAGTCTAGCTGTTGCCCAGGCTGGAGTGCAATGGCGCGATCTCGGCTCACTGCAGGCTCCACCCCCAGGGGTTCACGCCATTATCCTGCCTCAGCCTCCCGAGTAGCTGGGACTACAGGCGCCCACCACCTCGCCTGGCTAATTTTTTGTATTTTTAGTAGAGACGGGGTTTCACTGTGTTAACCAGGATGGTCTCGATCTCCTGACCTCGCGATCCGCCCACCTCGGCCTCCCAAAGTGCTGGGATTACAGGCGTGAGCCACCGCGCCCGGCCAGTAGTGCTGAATCTTGAAATAGAACATGGACTTCTTAAAACATGGGCTTCTTGAGAACCACATAAGAGCCTTCACCAAGGCTACAGGACACAGGAAGTCTTAGAGACTGTGACACCCACCCAAAACCTCAGCCCTCTGCAGATGTGGCCAAGTAGTCTCTTGGAGAATATTGCTGTGGGACCTTGAAGCTTTCAAGCTTACTTTGGGGAATTCTCATTCAAGCTCTCAGACCAAATGATTTGTGAGATTTGAGGAAAATGAAAATAATGTAGTGCAGATTTGCAAGGCGACCTAAAACAAGTTAACTGAGTGTTTCATTACATCAGAAAAGGTAATGGCCACCGTGTTCTTAGGAAATCTAATTTGTTCAATAACAAATCATGCCAGAAAAATGACAACTCATGCTCAAAATGTCACAAGATCAGTTGCACAATATTCCTGCATTGAATCATTCCTTTACTAATACTGACGGTCACCTAGAGGTTATAGTCCAAATAAAAATATCAAATTATGCAAGATTTTATCTGTAGTACATATGTCAAGATTAAAAGAAAATCATATTAAAGTGAAAAAAGAAAAATGTATTTGAGAGCCTCTCTGGACTCTTGGAAATGAAAATCACTTCACATACTCAGGTTAGCATTCCAAGATAAAGTCTCTTAGCTTGATACCAGAGGCAGTACTACAACCACTTCCTTCGAAGACTTGCCTAGTTTTGGGCTGGAAGAACAGTTTATAATTTCCAATGACAGGTGTAAGTGAAAAATGTCATCCCTTGTTTAAGTTTCCAGTTAGGTAGAAACTGCACCTCCCCATCTTGCCTTCCCCCGACCTCCACTAAAAGAGTAAGCAGAATGCTTTTCATAGATGAAGAATCAGACACAGGTAGTGGAAATGATTTACTGGAGCTTAAATTCATATAGGAAATACCACTAAACAGTCGTTTGTGTGTAGCCCAAGGATGGAATTAGAAAGGATCAGAGGGCTGCAGTGAGCTGTGATTACACCACTGCATTCCAGCCTGGGAGACAAAGCCAGACCCTGTCTCCCCGTCCACCCCAACCGCACCCCCACCCCCCCAAAAAAAACAGAAAGGAAGAAATAAAGAAAAAAAAGAAAGGCTCAAAGGTGTATTTTTATGGTGTCTTTGCACCTATTTCTTCCAATAGCATAAAAAAACATAACAGAAAGTGGGGATTGGTAAAGAAAATAATCTGTAAAATATGACAATTACATTAGAAATCACTTTCATATTAAGAACTACCTCTTCAACTGTATGCTGTCTTTACAACCCAGCAGGACTGGAGACATGGGGTAGGAGGTGGGAAGGTGAACTAACCTACTTAAGACAATTTCTTTAAAACTTGCAGGTAAATAAGCTATGCAATAACACTGAGTGATCTAAAAGGAAACCAAGAAAACAATTCCACTTACAATAGTATCAAAAAGAGTAAAATACTTAGGAATAAATAAAACTTAGGAGGCAGAAGACTTGTATACTGAAAACTATAAAACATTGCTGAAATAAATTGAAGACAAAAATAAATAGAAAGACATTCAGAGTTCATGGATTGGAATACTTAACATGTCAAAATGTCCACACTACTCAAAGTGATCTATAGATTGAATGCAATTCCTGTCAAAATTCTAATAACCTTTCTTGCAGAAATAAAATATCCACCCTAAAATTTATAAGGAATCACAGGGAACCTGAATAGCCAAAACAATATTGAAAAGGAAGAACAAAGTTGGAGGTCTAACACATCCTGATTTCATAACTTACTATAAAGCTACAGTGATCAAAACAGCGTGATAATGGCATAAAGACACACATACAGATAAGTGGAATAGGATAGAGAGCCCAGAAATTAACTTTCCTATATACAGTTAAATGAAGGGTGCTAAGACCATTCAGGGAAAAAGTCTTTCCATTTGCTAACCATTTATTAATAGTTTTGAGAAAATCGGGTATCAATTTGTAAAAGAATGAAATCAGACACTTACTTTACACCATGCACAAAAATTAACTCAAAATGGATTAAAGGCATAAATATAAGAGCTAAAACTATAAAACTCTACGAGGAAAACACAGGGGGAAAGCTTTATGACATTGCATTTGGCAACAGTTTCTTGAATATGATACCAAAAGCACAGGCAATTATAACAAAAGAATAGATAAATTGGACTACATCAAAATTAAAAATTTGGTGCCTCAAACGTCACTATTGATAAAATGAAAAGACAACGGACAGAAAGAGAAAACATTTGCAAATTATGTATCTCTTAATGGGTTAATATCTAGAGTCTGTGAAGATCTCCTACAACTCAAAACAAACACAAAACCTGATTTAAAAATGGGAAAAGGACTTAAATATACATTTCTTCAAAGAAGATATACAAATGGCCAAAAAGCACATGAAAAGATGCTCAACATCACTAATCATTAGGAAAATACAAATTCAAACCATAATAAGATATCATTTCACACCCATTAGGATAACTATCGTTTTTAAAAGACAGAAAATAGCAAGTATTGGCAAGGATGCACAGAAGCTAGAACCCTTATGCACTGGTGGTGGGAAGGTAAAATGGTGTGGCCATTATGGAAAACAGTACAATAGTTCCTCAACAAATTAAAAACAGAATTTTCATCAAAAGAATTGAAAGCAGGGTCTTGAAAAGATACTTGTACACTCATCTTCATAACAGTATTATTCACAACAGTGAAAAGTGGAAGCAATCCAAGTGTCCACTGATGGATGAATGGATAAACAAAATGTGTATACATACAACAAAATATTAACCAGCTTTAAAAAGGAAGGGAATTCTAACACATGCTACAACATGGATGAACCTTTAAGACGCTATGCTAAGTAAGATAAGCTAGTCACAAAAGGACAAATACTATTTGATTCCACTTATGTGAGGTATCTAGAGAAGCCAAACTCATAGAGAAAGTAGAACAGTGCTTGCCAAGAACTGTGGGTAGGAGGGAATGGGAAGTTAGTGTTTAATGGGTATTATGTTTCAATTTGGGATGATGAAAAAGTTGTGGAGATGGATGGAGGTGATAGTTGCAGAGAAAGGGAGTGCATTTAATGCCATTGAACTTAAAAATGGCCAAAATGGTAAAATTTATATTATGTGTATTTTACCACAATAAAACAATTGCAGAGAATCATCATAAGGAGAGTTTAGGAGATAGTCATTGAAAGATCGTAAGTCATTGTGCATCCTCTCAGATAAAGTAACACAAAAAGACCTTTTGTAAGTAAGACATGACTCACATTTGCCTTAAATGTAAAGGTATTATATAATCTAGATATGTTCTGGTATCTAAGATGTAATGTAGAAGAATAAAAAAGGTAAGTCATAAGTTATCAGCTTCTTATTTGATTCCCAGGCTTACACTGTAAAACCATTAGAAGTATGTCTGCAAATCATCCAGAATTACACATCTTTGCAGAGTAATCAGTGGCTAAAAGAAAACAGCAACGGTAGGAAGTAGATTTGTTTTTAGAGCGAACACCCAGATTTCTGAGCTTCAGCTTGTACTGAAATATTTCTAGGAACATGGCCTTCAAAGATTTATCCATAAATGCTCTGGGACATTGAGGAAATGTGTTCAGAGATAGGAAAGACAGAAAAATAATTGATCAATAAAACTTTGTATTTTAAATTTTAATATAAATTTCCTTCATAACAACATTTTATTTCATTTTACTTTAAGTTCCAGGATATATGCGCAGAAAATGCAGGTTTGTTACATGGGCATACGTGTACCATGGTGGTTTGCTGCAGCTATCAACCCATTATCCAGGTTTTAAGCCCTGCATGTATTAGGTATTTGTTCTAATGCTCTCCCTCCCCTGGCCCCCACCCCCCACTTGACCCTGATGTGTGTGGTTCCCCTCCCTGTGTCCATGTGTTCTCATTGTTCAACTCCCACCTATGAGTGAGAACACACGGTATTTGATTTTCTGTTTTGTGTTAGTTTGCTGAGGATGATGGCTTCTAGCTTCATCCATGTCCCTGCAAAAGACATGATCTCATTCTTTTTTATGGCTGCATAGTATTCCATGGTGTATTTGTACCACATTTTCTTTATCCAGTCTATCATTGATGGGCATTTGGGTTGGTTCCATGTCTTTGCTATTGTAAATAGTGCTGCAATAAACATACATGTGCATGTATATTTATAATAGAATGATTTATATTTCTTTGGGTATTTACCCAGTTTTGGGATTGCTGGGTCAAATGGTATTTCTGGGTTCTAGATCCTTGAGGAATCACCACATTGTCTTCCACAATGGTTGAACTAATTTACATTCCCACCAACAGTGTAAAAGCATTTCTATTTCTCCATAGCCTCACCAGCATCTATTGTTTCTTGACTTTTTAATAATTGCCATTCTGACTGGCATGAGATGGTATCTCATTGTGGTTTTGATTTGCATTTATCTAATGATCATTGATGTACAGCTTTTTTATATGTTTGTTGGCCGCATAAATGTCTTCTTTTGAGAAGTGTCTGTTCATAAAGGATTCCCTATTTAATAAATGGTGCTGAGAAAACTGCCTAGCCATATGCAAAAAACTGAAACTGGGCCCCTTCCTTACACCTTATACAAAAAATTAACTCAAGATGGATTAAAGACTTAAATGTAAAACCCAAAACCTTATACCCTAGAAGAAACCCTAGCCAATACCATTCAAGACATTAGGCATGGGCAAAGACTTCATGACAAAAATACCAAAAGCAATTGCAACAGAAGCCAAAATTGACAAATGGGGTCTAATTAAACTAAAGAGTTTCTGCACAGCAAAAGAAACTATCATCAGAGTGAACAGGCAACCTACAGAATGGGAAAAAATTTTTGCAATCTACCCATTTGACAAAAAGGAACTTAAGCAAATTTACAATAAAAAACAAATAACCCATCAAAAAGTGGGCATAACAACATTTACAGTCCATCCTTGCTACATTTGTTTTGTAGCTTTTTACTCTCTGCTATACTAGAACATAAGCTCTACGAAGATAGAGATGTTATCTGTCTAAATCACAATGCACCTCGTGTATGAAACAAAACCTGTCATATAGTAAGTATTGAATATTTGCCTGCTGAATGAATGAATAAATGATGTTTTATATCCAGTAGTAACTAACCCGGTGCCTTATGCATGGTTGGTGCTCAATACATAGCTGTTGATTTGATTGTGTATTTCATCTCCATCATGCTATGCACAAATGTTTGCCTTAGCACCGTATGAAAATTTATAGTTGCTGGTTGGTGCTCAATACATAGTTGTTGACTTGATTGTGTATTTAAAAAGAAATACACAAGAGTGACAAGTTTATAATGGCAAAATAAGACTTTTACTGGTGCCTCAAGGAATACATATTGTATTTTACTTAAGACACCCTCGACTGCAGGATGAACAATGATCTTATGAAAATTTAAGAAAGAAAAAATGTTGTTGATTAAGCTAGGACCCATCATCAATTGTAATACACGACTTGACTGCAGAGATTTTAAGAATATGAACAATGCATCTTAGAATTTAAGATACATGGTATGTATCATAGAATATTTTTCATAGGACCTACTGTAATATGTCTCTTTTTTCACGGAAATCTTGGACTAAAAAGAATCCTAAAGGGCATTCGTATAAATGTTCATGCAGCGCTAAGGCAAACATTTGTTCATAGAATGATGAGGATGAAATTAATGTCCCTATAAACCCAGTGATGTTTAGGCAGCATTTGAGGAGGAAAAAGATGGAACTGAAATGCTTTCCCTCTTCAGTCCATACCACCTTATCAGATTCCACGCACACATTTTTATGAGAAAGGAGAAGGGGGAAGAAGCAGGAGTATGGCAGTTGTCTTGATCAGATTTGACCTTCTAAAGATCGCCTTGTATGCAATGACTGGTGAAGACCAAAAGAGGACACAAGGTGACCAGGTGGGAGGCTGTTGAAAAACTTCCCAGTGAGTAACATAGGATGGTGGAGGTGGAGACAGGGTGAAGTACACAGAACCAAGAGACATCTGTGAAGTGCACAGAACCAAGAGACATCGCAGAAGGCTTCCTGATGTGATGTGTATGTGATGTGATACATACATTATTTTAAAGCCCTTTTAAAATTGTTTGGCAAAGATGTACTGATGAATGCCTCTGTTTTCTAAGTTCAAATAATAGCACACATTGGGGAACATTTCACTAGTTTTAAAAACATATAGTTTTTATAGTAGAATGATTTATAATCTTTTGGGTATATACCCAGTAATGGGATTGCTGGGTCAAATGGTATTTATGGTTCTAGATCCTTGAGGAATTGCTACACTGTCTTCCACGATGGTTGAACTAATTTACACTCCCACTGACAGTGTAAAAGCATTCCTATTTCTTCACAGCCTCGCCAACATCTATTGTTTCCTGACACATGCACACATATGTCTACTGCAGCACTATTTACAATAGCAAAGACTTGTAACCAACCCAAATGCCCATCAATGATATACTGGATAAAGAAAATGTGGTAGATATACACCATGGAATACTATGCAGCCATAAAAAAGAATGAGATCATGTCTTTTGCAGGGACATGGATGAAGCTGGAAGCCATCATTCTCGGCAAACTAACATAGAAACAGAAAACCAAACACTGCATGTTCTCACTCACACATAGGAGCTGAAGAATGAGAATACATGGACACAGGGAGAGGAAAAACGCATACCAGGGCCTGTTGGGAGTGGGGAGCAAGGGAAGGGAGAGCATTAGGACAAATACCTAATGCATGCAGGGCTTAAAACCTAGATGACGGGTTGATAGGTGCAGCAAACCACCATGGCACATGTATACCTATGTAACAAACTGACACACTCTGCACATGTATCCTGGAACTTAAAGTAAAATAAAAAAACATATAGTTTACGTGTTTATTTTAGTTAGCCAAAATAATAAGGTTTGTATATTTCTGAGCACATTTTACATTTAACTAATTTTTAAAAAAGTAATAGACTTCTTAATATTAGAAGGAGTTTCAGTGTGAGACTGGAGTAGAATAGAGACTTTTAGGAGGGCCTTGCCTCAGGGGGCATGAGAAGTTAAGGGATCAGCACATTTGCACTCTCAAATCTGTGGTCAGGGCCAAGTTGGAGAAACTTCTGTACTGATCCATGCAGCAGATTATCACTTTGCTAACTATAAATTATCCATCTGCCTTTTTGATACTCCCAAAAACACTAATGTGGAAGAAATAACATACAGTTCCATGTCTAGAGCTCCCTTACCCTACTATTATAAAAGGCAGATGGAGGTAGCACGGAATAAGGTGCCTGCCAGTTTCACCTCCATCCTCAGCTGGGTCTGTGTTTGCTCCTCTCTTGTGCGTCGCACACTCTCCTATTGCATTTTGACCTAGATTCTGAATGGATATAAAGATCAAGGGAAAACTGAATAAAGAATAAAATTACATTTGTGCATGTGTAATTTAAGGACAGAGCTTTAAAGGAGAAAGAAAATTACCAGCACAGTTCCTATCGAGTATAAAATAATGTAGCAAGTTAAAAACAAGGGCAAATGGATATTTCATAATAGTGTGTATTATAGTACTTAAATAGGAAGTGGGTTAGAGGCCAGCCATTCTACTTTTTATTTTATTATTTTATTTTTTGAGACAGAGTTTCACTCTTGTCACCCAGCCTGGAGTGCAACAGCATGATCTCGGCTCACTGCAACCTCCGCCTGCTGGGCTCAAGCGATTCTCCTGCCTCAGCCTCCCAAGTAGCTGGGATTACAGGTGCCCACCATCATGCCCAGATATTTTTTTTTGTATTTTTAATAGAGATGGAGTTTCACCATATTGACTGCTCTCAAACTCCTGATCTCAGGTGATCTGCCCACCTTGGCCTCCCAAAGTGCTGGGATTACAGGCATGAGCCACCACACTCAGCCCATTCTACTTTATTTCCATTGCCTGTAACTTCAGTGACATCTGATGAAGGGGTGAAGTTTTTATTTTATTTTATTTTATTTTATTTTATTTTATTTTATTTATTTTTTTTTTATTTTTTAAGAGACAGGGTCTCCCTATGTTGCCCAGGCTGGTCTCGAACTCCTGGGCTCAAAGTATCCTCCTGCCTCAGCCTCCCAAAGTGCTAGGATTATAGGCATGAAGACTCACACCCGGCCAAGGGGTGAACTTTCAAAGACATGCTAGAACTGAGTCCTATAACTGAAGGCTCAAGTTGTAGTTGGAGAAGAAAGTGTGCAGTGAGTCTTCCACCTCCAGCTGGAGGATCATTCCACAGGAGACTTTATTAGAGACCCATATCACTGGGACAGCCTACAGTGGATTCTTTACTCTCTTTTCCCTAATTCTACGCTAAGATTTATACTCTAAGAGACTTAGAGTAAACATCTCTGAAGTTTCTGGCTTCTACCTCATTCCACTTTAGTTTCTCTCCTTTAGTTTTTAATCTTTACTTTTTAAAGACTTTAAATATATTGGAACATTAAATTCTATCTGGGCTGCAGAAAGATTTTGTTGAAGATGATTACACTTTTTGCTCTGCAACCATCTGAGTTAGGCAGACTTTATTCAAGGCAGGCTACTACAATGGGGTTTCAGGATAGGGAAGAAAAATTGGACTTAACTCTGAATATAATAAGGTAACGTGGAAATTTACACCCAAGGAGCAATTTGGGAGTCAGTGGATAAAAAAATTACTAAGAGGTAGGACAATTCTTTGTTAAACTGACTTAACAACATTCTTGCTGAAGGAGACCAGCGTGATCAACCATCACCTGGGGGATGGCGGAGGATGAGGGCTCTGATCATATATGGAGGGTGATCAATGGGGGACTCCAGCTAAACTGACTAAGCAGGATTCTTGCTAAAACTGGAAAAATTCAGAGATGAACACAGAAATCCAAAAGCCAAGGCCTACTTGAGAAGACAGCTCAGGGGAGTCTGGCTAGAATTCGATCAAGGAGAGAATCTTGTCATTCCCTTTTGAGGATGCCCAGTGCCTGTGGATGTGACTTTGGATAGGGCAGTTACAGATGAAATTAGTTAAGGTGAGGTCGTCTGTCATAGGATCAACCCTTAATCCAGTATGACTGGTGTCCTCATAAGAAGGAAAGACACACACACACACACACACACACACACAAAAGGAGAGAAAGCCATGTGACAAGGGACACAGAGATAGAAGCACTGCAGCTGCACACCATGGAATACCAAGGATTGCCAGCCACCACCAGAAGCCAGGAAGAGACAGGAAAGATTCTCCACTCCAGGTTTCAAAGGGTGCACGATCCTGCCAATGGCTTCATTTCAGATGTTTAGACTCCAGAAACGTGAGACAATAAGTCTCTGTTGTTTTAAGGCGTGCATTTTATGGTACCTGTTAAGGCAGCCTTAGTAAACTAGTACCTTACCCATTCACCTATCTCCCTGTGCCTATTCATTCATTCAGTCAAATGACGCTTGTTTAGCACTTACTGTGTACTATGCACTGTGTACAGTATCTCTGAGGATGCAAAGATGAGAAAGATACCATCTCTGGTGCTAAGGAGCTTGTCATCTCAGGAGACAAGGCACTGTGAGACACGGAGGAGGAGGACTTGTTTTGGCGTATGAAGGTGTGGGTGCGTGGTGGTCATGGAGGACTTAGTGGAGAATAAACTGAAACAAGAGGAGATGGCTATGGTGAAAACAAGTCCCTTTCAGCTATGAGTATAAAATGCAGTATTAAAAGGGAATTTAGAATTTCCACAAACTAACCTTTTAGCAAATAAAGAAATTGACGGCTTTACAGGTTGCGACTAACGTGGCATCTCAGAGCTCGTGGTAGAGCCAGGACAAGTGTCACTGAGAAGAGAACCCGCCGTGCACAGTCGCCATGCAAGTGCTTCGCTGGCTACTCTCCCTGAACCCCCCCCCCACGGCCCTCAATTCACAAAAAGGTTGCTTAAGGTTTAGAGAGGGGATGTGATTTGACCAAGTACAGTGAATTGTTTGTTGAATGGCAGAGCCCAGATCGAAGCTGATTTGGGGCTGCAAAGCCCAGCCATGGCATAATGCTACTCACCACAGGTTTTAACAATTCCTGATCCAGTTTTCTTTCCACTCCCACCTTGCCTTATGGTTTATAACATACCAAATTAAAGCCAGACACTTTCCAGACAAGAGCTGCCTTGTCTCCGCAGATGACAAACTTGTAATGTAAATGAAAACTCCTTGAAAGAAATTACAATTAAAATGTAATTGTGCCTTTAGGCTCCACAATCTTTTAACCCCAACAGAATATGCTATTCATAAATCATGTGACTAATACAAGAATATTCATGTGTCCCTATAAATATGGAATTTAAACTACCATTTCTATTGTTGTTGTAATCATCACAGATATGGATATTTCTCTTTCACATTTTAAAGAAAGAAAAATCTAATGAAAATTACTGTTACATGTTGATGTTCAGAGTGTTTCTGATAACTAAGCTTATTTATTACAGGAATTTTTCAAACAAATTTATTTCAAATACATTTTGATAGTCTTAGAATTCAGTGTAGCTGACTATATCAGGTTAAAGAATAGGACAATATGAAAGGTTAAAGAGAAGGGGGTTGAGAATGAGGTGAGGAATACTATATTTGAAAAGCTTAAACTACAACCACAACAATGCACAATTCAATATGAAAATGTTATGTTGAGGATATATATGTGCATATACACTTATGTATACATGTGTATACACTCTTGTTTTATATAGATCAAAAAGAACTCACCAAATATTTATCCACTAAACTTTGTCATCCTAGGGTAAAGGGGTATCCCTTGAAGCTTGAAGAAGCAAACTGAGGACAAGTAAATATAGTCCTGCTTTAAATAGAAATAGTAAAATTACAGATGTGTTATCCTAGGAGGCAGAGACAGTAGAAGTGGAAATTATAAATAGCTTTACCAATGGACTAGATAAATTAATGGATCACAGGTATATAGGCAATTATTGGGATTTTTTTCAGAGGGATAAAGCATTAGGCTCTAGGTTGTTATTGCAAAGTATTATGAGAAAATTGCCACTTCTTTTCAATAATAGAAGATTATCCACATTTGGCCACTAGGGCAGATGCTCATCACCACATCTAGGCATTCTCATGATATGGCTCACAGTGGCTTTACCCAGCAGGGACAAGGCAGATGTTTACAAAAGGTTTGGGAAAACAAATGGGAAGAAGGTACAGAGACCCGTGACACTTAAATATCTGTCTTAGTAAAGCCTGGTAAATACAGCTTATGCATCTTCTGTTGGTGGCTTAGTATTTAAGAGCCTTTTAGGTCTATTACCTGAGACCATCTTATTATCTACCAAACAAGGTTCACTTCAAAGACATCTATACTCATCAGTATCTATAATTGAGGGAAGAAAACCTCAACAAAAGAAGAAAGAGGGAAAGGAAGAAAGAAAGAAAGAAGAAAAGAAGAAAAAAGAAAGAAAGAAAAGAAAACAAAGAAAAAAGAAAGAAAGAGAGCCTTTCCTGACCTACTTGAGGCCTGCCTTTGTAGACTTAATTTCTTGAGGACTAACTTCTTTCCTGTATCACTGAAATGGAAAATGACCTCACCTTCCAGGGCGAGATAAGACTTTCCCAGAGGGCTTTGAAATTTCTAGCAGGAATCTGCAAGCGTTCATTCTCCTGGGATACAGTATAATGCAGAAATCCCATTATACATAAAAGAATTACAATGCCAGGTGTGCCTGTGGAGGGGGAGCATTTCACTGCAGGACAGTCATATTTTTCCCCAACTTTCTTGTGTTCAACAGAATTGAGAAGTGAAGAAAGTCAACATAGCTTTCCTCACAGATCATTTAAGATTTCAGTCCATTAAACGTATCCCTATATATGCATTTCTTCACTGAACCCGCATGGAAAATATAAACAGTAGATGTCCTTTTGGCTGTAAAACACATAACTTATTTTCCTTCCTGGCTCATAGAAATCAACCTCTTTGTTATGGCTGTACAATACTGTAAGCCAGTTCTCTAAATGCTTGAAAGATTTTTAATCATTTAATCAGTTAAATGATTTTCCTGATTCGTCATTGGTCTCGTGCCTTTGTTTATGGTATCTTTTCTCTAGTAAAGGTTTGAATATTCCACAGTCCTTTTTTAAAATAGGTTCTGGGTTTCCAGCCTTGAATAATTTATGGTCTTTACTGCTGGATTACATAGACAGAATTTCATAGTTTCTTGTAAGGTTTTTATATTTTATTAATTATAGTTAAGTGTTTGGTGCATCTGGCATAAATTTTTGTCTGTGGTTAAGATGGAGATATCCACTTTTATTTTCTTCCAAAAAGACAGGCATTTATGCCAGCACCATTTATCAAATAAAACTTTTCCTCCATTGAATTAAACTTTTTTTCACAAAGTAATTCTCATTTACTGACGCTAAAGTCATTTATTTGTTTATTTATTTTTGGCTCCTTATTCTATTTCATGATCTTTTTTCTTTTCTTATTCCAATACCAGGCTGTTTTGAAGACAGTAGCTTTACTCTATGTGCTACTGTACAACCTGGGGCCTCAGCACTGATCAGAAAAATTGGTCTTTCAGCTGCATGGACCCCAGTGAGCTGACAGCCCTGCAAAGTTGGAGCTGGGCAGCCCCTAGCAAGTGACTGGCACGGCAGAAGCATTGGGGCCAAGCCATTTCTACCCAGGGTGAGACTCCTCCAAAGGCAAAGTTTTTGCTCCAGGGCTCTTGACTGGGTTGGCCAGGACTTCATCATAGGTGCATGGCCCTCAGGGACCCTTCCTCCCTCTCCTTTCACGCATGTGAGGTGTGATCAGGATTGAAGCTTTCCCTGCTCAGCCTTGCTTGTTCCCTTTCATATTTTACAGGCACTACCCACTCCCCCGTCAAAGGACTCAAACTGACGCCTACAGTAAACTACTCCCCACCACTGTACTCGTTCATCCCCTTTTCTTGGCTAATCTTGGTCTTGTCTTTTATTCTTCCATATATACATTATCAGCACATTACAGAATTATCTCAAAAAAGTTGGAATTACAAATGTAATTATGTTAAATTTATGTATTAATTTTGAGGAAATCAACACAATTGGCAATTACATATTTAATGGTGTATTTGCTTATTGTTTACATCTCCTATTAAACTGGAAGCTCCACAAGGACAGGTATTTTGTTTATTTTGTTCACCACTCTGTACCCAGTGCATATCACAGTGGCTGGTATATGACAGATACTCTATCAACATTTGCTGGATAAATGAAATAACCAACATCCAAGGCTCATCACTTTAAAAGATGAATAAAGACATTTCAAGGCAGACATCATATGGTCAGTGGAGTAGTTGTTACTAATAACATGCTATGCTAATTGAGCAATATGCAATGCTGAGCCTATTTTCAAAAAAAAATGGATTTTTTTTACTTTTAAAACTTGTTTTTACACATATTATTCAAACTTGGAATACATTTACTGATTGAAACAATATTTTTAAGTAGAAGTTAGATTCCTAGGCTATTCTACAGTATATGCCACTCTTAATACTACTTTTTGGATGAAACAGGCTTTTGTGGAACTAATCACTGTGTGTGAAAGTATTATAATAAGGATAAAAGCATTAACAAATTCAATTTGGAGGCCAGGACATATCAATCTGCTCTCTCCCACCATCCCCAGCACTTACAACAAGAGGAAAGGAAGCACAGCCCAGGGAAAGAGCACAGGTCACGTTTCATCTCCCTCTCGTAGCAGTCAAGTGGCTTTGCAAAATTTAGCACTCTCTCTCTTGGACTCATTTCTATGCTATCTGTAGTAACAGTGACATTGTATTTCAGCACTGCTTCTTAACCAGGTTAGCATGCATTCAAATCACCTAGAGAGATCTTTTGTTTTATTTTGTTTTGAACCAAAAATACTGATGCCCAGTTCCCGACCTGGGATGGACTCTAGATATGTAGATTTAACAATCTGCTCAGGTGATTCTGATGTGGACTCTTATCAGCCAGGAAGTCTAGGTTATGCTGCACTAATAGAGGAACTCTGAATTTCCTGTGGCTCACCACATAGTTTATTTCTTACTCATATTCATGTCCAGTGTGGGTTGTAATGGAGTGGGGTCTCTGTTCTATGGTCATTCTGGACCCAGAATCACAGAGGCTCCATGGTCTGGAACACTCTCATTACCATGGCAGAATGAAAAAGGAGTGTCATGTACTGCACTTAAATGTTTGCCTGGAAGTGAGCTGCATCACTTGATCATAGTCACATGACCCTGCCTCCCTGCAAGAGAGCTGGGAACTGTCCTCCTCTGTGTGCCCAGAAAATGGAAAAGACTCCTGTGCTAAAGAGCAGTACCAATGTCTACACAGTGACACCATTAACAATGACTTCACTTGATTCTCAAATTAAAGGCACTATTTCAAGTAGAGTCTATGACTTTGTTGTCCAATATGGTACCCACATAGAGCTATCTAAATTTAAATGAATTAAAACTAAATAAAATTTAAAATGCAGTTCCGCAGCTGCAGTAGCCACATTTCAAGTACACAATAGCCACTTGTGACTCATGCCTGCTCTACTAGACAGCTCAGATAAAAAAGATTTCCATCATGCAGAAGGTTCCATTGGACAGGGCTTGTCCAGTACACAGTTGGTCTCCTTGCCCTTGTTATACTATAATTCTAGTGTAGCCACATGCACAGCCTCTATGTTAATAGCAATGCTCTGACAGTAGTGCTGGCCTTTGCTCAGAAGCTCACCAGAGGAAAGGGTATTTGGAAGTTAGACATTCACAGGGCAGAGAATGTAAGTATAGGCTGAAGGAAGGTGTATGATGCATCTCCAGTTAGCAAAGCTAATGATAGAGGGATAGAACAGAAACAAAGGGATATGAATTAAAAAGGGCCAGTGGAAGACTTGTGCAACAGAGCAAGACCCTGTCCTCCACAAAAAATTATTGGTAGATACAACTGAGACAAGATCCCTCTCTTTGGGATCCCTCAATTATTTCAAGAGTGTGAAAAGATTCGGAAAGCAAAGTGTTTGGCTTAGGACATTCTGAACTTTGTGACAGAACACCATGGACAGCTCCAGTAGTTTAGAACTACCTAAGATCTAGAATCATATCCAGAATTCCAGAATTCCATGTATTCACTCTTCAGATCCTAAATCATTCCAGGCCATGAAAAAAAAATCTCAGAGGATTTTAAAAGAGTATTTTAGAACTGAACTTGGGAAATATTTATTTATATTGATCTGTTCCTTAGGAGTAGATTTAAAGAAATGGTTATTTAAAATATTTTATTAAAATGATAGAAAATAAACTGCCAGAAGGACACATATTTTGTATTAACATAATAGATTATTCAGAAGTGTGACTAAAACTTTTGTTTAAAAAGTATATTAACTTGCCCAGCACAGTGGCTCACGCCTGTAATCCTAGCTTTTTGGGAGGCCAAGGTGAAAGGCTCACTTGAGCCCAGCAGTTCAAGACCAGCCTGGGCAACAAAGTGAGACCATGTCTCTACAAAAAATAGCCAGGTAGAATATGTCCTAAGCCACTTTGTTTTCAGGACCTTTTCATGCTCTTAAAATAACTGAGGACCCAAAGTGTCTTGTCTCAGTCGTGTCTACCAATAAATTTTTATGGAGGACAGGGTCTCGCTCTGTTGCCTAGCCTGGAGTGCAGTGGTGCAATCGTGGAGCCACACCCCTGTGGTCCTGGCTAGATGGAAGGGTAGGCAGGAGAATCATTTGAGCCCAGGAGGCAGAGGCTCCACTGAGCAGAGATTGTGCCACTGCACTCCAGCCTGGGCAACAGAGCAAGACTCTGTCTCAAAAAAACAAAAACAAAAAAAGTATAGTCACTTGGAAGGATGGTTTTACAAAAATATGCTAGAATTATGAGTAAATACACTGATTGCTCTTTAGCCACTATAAACGTGTTTCCAGGGTAAGTTTTCTTGTTATAAACCTCTTCTATAATTGTTATTTTTAAATTTTTAAAGTTCTTGATATTTGTTAAGTATGTGAAATGAAACATGTATAGAGATTTGATGGCGCAGTTGTTAAATATTAATTTAGATATAGTAATAAAGCATCTAAAAATAGCTACCTAAATGAGTCTTATTCCAAACTCTGCTGGCTGCTAAGAGTTTGCAGTTATCTCTAGATTAGAAAATGTATTGTTATCATTCTGATCCTATTTTTAAAAAGCAATAATAGGTAGGGATTGGTGGCTCACGCCTGTAATCCCAGCACTTTGGGAGGTTGAAGCAGGTGAATCACCTGAGGTCAGGAGTTCAAGAACAGCCTGGCCAACATGGCAAAACCCCATCTCTACTAAAAATACAAAAAATTAGCTGGGCATGGTGGTGGGCACCTGTAATCTCAGTTACTCAGGAGGCTGAGACAGGAGAATTGCTTGAACCTGGGAGGCGGAAGTTGCAGTGAGCCGCGATCACAACATTGCACTTCAGCCTGGGTCACAAGAGCAAAACTCCCATCTCAAAAAAAAAAAAAAAGCAATAATATTTCATAACAATAAAATGCACTAAATCATGTTTTAAGCATTTCCCCCATACTATCATTAGGCATATGTTATGGACTGAATATTTTTTGTATCCCCAAATTCGTATGTTGAAATGCTAACGCTAAAGGTGATGGTATTGGGGGTAGGGCCTTTGGGGGGTGATTAAGTCATGTATGGGATTCCTGTCCTCATGGAAGGGATTAGGTGCCTATAAAAGAGGCCCCAGAGAGCTTCCTCACTCCTTCCACCCTGTGAGCCTACAGCAAAAAGACAGCTACCTATGACACAGAAATGTGCCAGCACCTTGATCTCGGACTTCTCTTCTGTTGTTTATAAATCTCCTATTCTATAGCATTTTGTTATTGCAGCTCAAGTGAACTTAGATAATGCATATGATAAATTTCCAAATGTTGTTAGACAAGAACACCTGAAAAATTGCAACTATTTCTCCTCTTTGAATTACTGAGTAAGCGATATTTGTGTCCAAAACAAGAAAAGCAAAACACAAAATATGGATAACATTAATTTTATGATATATGATGTTTTCATATATTAACGTGGAACATGCAAATACCTAAAAATTGGCTTTTATAGCAATTCCAGCATTGAAGCTTCAAAGATTCACAGCCTTTAGAAAAGTGTGATTAAACATATTGATCTCATTTCCTTTGGGATTCACTCTATATTATCTTTGTGGATTTCTCTTTGCTTGTTGTAAAGAACCTGAATATGATATGAATATAATATGACATTTAAGAATATGATATTTAAGAATACAAAATCTCATTGTGATGTAAATCATATATCATCCAAATAATTCAAATGTAGTCTTGAATATTTACTAAATGATGTTCATAATCACTCTCTGAAGCAGAGAAGCTAGTCAACTTTCCTCACTTAGTAGAATGAAAATTAGAGTTTATAAAACAATCTATAGCTTTTTGCATTTATAGTATTGCTTACTGCTATCCCAGATGTACTTGATACATTATATATTGAAACACATGACATAGTCCCAATGTACATGAAACTTAGATCTATTTGAGCAGTAGATGAAAAACAAACAGAATAATTTAAAAATTAGAGAATACTTAAGTTTTCAGTCATTTGGTTCAGATTGGAATTCAGACAGGGAAAAAAATCACTTCGGACTATTTGAAGTTGTTGAATAAGCTTTACAAGTTAGGGGAGGCTGAGTTCTGCAAACATTTATTGAGCTAAGTGCAGCAGGACTCAGGAATTTAGTAGATAAGGTATCTCTGACCACAAAAACTTCAATTCTGGTAGGACAGACAGTAATACTTTTAATATAATGTTGGATGTCTAACAGTAGAGAAATGCAAAGGGACAGTTTGCTTGGGGAGGTTAGCCATGGACACTTGGCCATGATGCCTGGGCTAAGCCCTGAAGAAAAAGTGAAAGTCAATCCATTGAAGAAAATGGGACAGAGGGTCCAGGAAGAGGGAGCAGCATGAATAAAGTCACAGAGTCGTGGCACATCAATCAGTAAATAGAGAACAACACCTCATTTACTATAGCATAAATGTAGGCAAAGGATTGGGCCAGGTCCCAACCTTCTTGTGTAGATAGGTTGGCATGGGTGGTGGGTCATAGGAACTGAGGTCAAGCTGGAGATGAATTTGGGTCAGGGTTGGAGGACCAAGGCTTTGGAGAATAACAGTGGACTCTTGGTGTCCCCATCTCTTTTTGACCCAGTCACATAATGCACTCATATCTTTATCATATTTTATTTATCTTAGGGTCTGGGCTGACAAAAACCATAGACTAAAGGTCTTGCTGGTATGAATAGGGAGGACCACACAGAGGAGGATGCAGAAACAATTTTTTTCCAGGTGGGACAAATGCAAATGCAGGGAGGGCAGATAGAACGGCCAAGTCTATGCTTTGCCAGGATGAGAACACAGCTGTGCCTGTGTCAAAGCCTAATGTTGTTGCTTGTCCTTGAGAATGAACAGACCAATCTAAGGCTGTGAGGAAAGATAATCAGCAAATTTCAATGACATTGGGCTCAAGAGTTCTAGTTTGGGTACTGGAACTGGGGCACTTTGATTCAGGATCCTTGAGATACATGTAAATTAAAATCTGAAATGGAAACACCTACAGGTCCCTAGATACCTACCTTTAGCTTAGTCTTTGGACTTTGCAGAGCAGAAGTTCCCAACTGGTGTGGCGAGGCACCTGTGTGCTCCAGAAGGTGTGTTGTGGAATACTGACCCTCTTAGTCTATTGTCTCTAGCTTAAATGATTGTAAGAGCCTCCCAAGAGTTCTCTCCCTGCTGCAGCACTCTCCACACTACAGTCTGTCCTCAACACAGCACAGAAGGCATCCTTTAAAATGTAAAAATGTATTGTGGTTTATCACTCCTCTGCTATCAACCCTGTGTCAGCTTCCCATCTTGTTTAGAAAGTTCTTGCAATGGCCTTCAAAGTTCTGCATCATCTGACCTCTGTGATTTCTCTCATCGCATATCACACTAGTGCCCACCATGGTCATTCTGCTTAACGTACAATGGCCATGATGTTTCTTTTCTTTCTTTCTTTTTTTTTTTTTTTTTTTTAAGATGGAGCCTCACTTTGTCACCCAGGCTGGAGTGCAGTGGCATGAACTCGGCTCACTGCAACCTTTGCCTCCAGGGTTCAAGCAATTCTCCTGCCTCAGCCTCCTGAGTAGCTAGTATTACAGGTGCGTGCCACCACACTCAGCTACTTTTTTGTATTTTTAGTAGAGACAGGGTTTCACCATCTTGGTCAGGTTGTTCTTGAACTCATGACCTCGTGATCTGTCTGCTTCAGCCTCCCAAAGTGCTGGGACTACAGGCGTGAGCCACTGTGCCCAGTGACCATGATGTTTCTTAACAAGTAGGACACACTCCTGCCTTGGGCCATGCATAGGCTTCATACTTCTGCTGGGAACGTTCTTCTTCCATGTATCCACTTGGCTCATTCCCTCTTCCTTTTTAGGTCTTTGTTCAAATATCACCTTGGTAAGGTCTTTCCCTGACCATACTATTCAAAATTGGCCAGCACTGCCATTGCTCAGTATCTCCTATCATTACTTTATTTTACTCCATATCACTTACTTTACCTAGTATATTAAGTATATTTAAATAGTACTTAACATGTTATTTAGTATATTGATTACTAAATATTTACTTATTTTGTTTATCATTTGTCTCCCCTGACTAGGAGTAAGCTCCATGGGGGCAGGGCTGCGGCATTGTTACAATTGTTCATGGCTGAATCACTGGTACCTAGAGTAGAACTTGACAAATAATAAAAGATCAATAACATTTTTTGTATGAATGAATAAATAAATTTTGAAATAACTGACATTAAAAAGTCCAGTTAAATTAAAAACCCATTAACATTATCTCAAGAATTAAAATATATTCATCAATATGAGAGCGGTTAGAATATTTAAACATAACAATCAGCTACATTATACATTTCGAATGATCACAGAATCAATGGTTTTTAAATTTTTATTACCTAGTTGTCTAAAGAAAAAGTGCCTCATCAGTGGAGACTATCAGAATTTTAAGAAATAATCACTAAAATTTATTGTTCAGGAATAATGTGGAACCATGTCAAGCATTAAACACAGATATTTAAAAAATACAAACAAAAAAGAACCATGTTAAATTGATCATTAATATTTTAAAAGATTCTACTTAAAATATTATTTTAAAAATCATAATTATATTCCATGATATAGTCTTTATATTTTAGCATAATTATATAAAGTAATTTTTCACAAAAACCCACAGATATCCTAAAATGCTTTCATTTTTTCCCCTTTGCCATGCAAAATCATCATAATTATATATTTGCAATTTATAATGATATAATGACAAGAAAAAAAAGTCTCTACATGTTCAGTTACAGACACAACCATCATAGGCCTAACTACATTTTGATCCATGGTTGGTTGGATCTGTAGATACAGAACCTATGGATATGAAAGGACCACTTTCATGGTCTATTAATTTTAAACGGTCGGGAAGCTCTAACACAGAGGGCTCATCCTGAACACATGCTCTGAAGTGTGAATATGGGCTTTGCATTGAGGGATGAGGGCCCAATAGTGTCTACACTCCAAGCTAGGAGTTGAGTTGGAAGTCTCTGGAATTGAAGTGGAAAGGTAGATAGATTCGGCTATGAGTGGCTTTGAATGCCACAATGAAAAGTTTGGACTTCGTGGGGGTAGAACGAGTTGTGGCAAATGCTGCTCATAAAATAATAGACCACACTGAAGGCATTTCAAAGGCCCAATAATATCAACATATTTTCAGGGGCCATTATTTGTATAGATGTGATTTTCTACTCGTGATCCTTTAGGATTCAAGCCCAGAGTCATTCCCTGTCCCCAATCCATACTGCACTGCCTCCCATGCTAAAATCCACTTGATGGAGACGGGCCAAGATGTGGATGGATTTGTGGCTTCTCTAGAGCTCGGTAGCCAGGATGGCTCTTCATAGTTTAGGTCTTGGGCTACAAGGCTGAAGCAGCCCATCATCTAAAGTCAAGCCCTGGTGATTAGAATTTTGTGATTTGCTGATTAATAGCTTCTTGCTGTTTGTGCTCTTCAAGGCATTATCAGAGTTGAGCACCACATCTGGAGCACCATTCATCCAGCAGTCGAGGCTAATTGAAAAAGTCACCATAAATCATAAGCAGGGGGAATTTGAAAGTCAGCTTTACGAAAGAGCAGACTTGGGTTGGAATGTAGGCAGCACCTTCTCATTTAGTCGGGAGGCAGCTAGCTCAGTGTCCTTCTGGTCCCCAAATGCCTTGTATCATTTGGCTGCTCAACATTCGAGGACAATTCCTCTGAAATCAACCTAGGTAGCACGTCGTCAGAAAAATTCAAGCCTCTTTAAAAAACTGTTGAAAGCCGAGCAAAATGATCTCTGGAATACAGCGATGTCTTGCAACATTGCTGCAAATACACTGAGAAGTGAGATGTTATACAAATCTGGCAGCATTTAAATTTAGAATGCATGTGATATTTGAGTGGGCTAAACCTGGGTTAGACGAGAAGGAACCTCAAGAGGCTCTAAAATCCAGGACTAGTATCTTCTCTTCTTTGAGTTAGAAAAAGAAAATGTCACCACTCTTTGGATTACCTTATATATGCAAAATGATATATCCTTTAAATAGTATACTAAGTTTGCATTCAGGATACAGCTTGAAAATATGCACGAACTTTCTCAGTGTAAAAATGAATCAAAATGTTAAACATGCAATTATCCAACTGTGTATGCAAAATGAAGCTGATGGAGGGGCAACTGAGTTAATTTTAGTAGACACACACAAAAAGCTACTTGAGTGAGTTGTTTTATTAGCTTCTCATTCCTAGAACCAGCCAAATAACCCTTATCTTCAGTCTGAATCATATTTGCTGTTACTCTCCTCCTTTCACCTAACCCTAGATGGGGTGGGTGGGTTTATACCCCTTAGTAACGGTGCAGAAAATGTTTCCACTTTAAATTAATTTGCTACATAAATTGGGTGCTTTTCTGGTTGTATGTGAATTCCTAATGTATTTTGCTGATGTGATAGGGAAGTCATGCTTTCTGCCACAATAGCAGGACTGTAAAGGATGTTTGTGGCATGCAAACAAAAGCCTGCATCATGTCTATGACTGGAAACTGTTTTTTCTTTTGGCAATAGACTCAGGAAAAGCAGAGAAAAGTGGGCCTCATTAATGCTATTCTTTTGATCATAGTTCAGTCTAACCTTGAACTGGACTCAAGTGATCATCTTGCCTTAGCCTCCCGAATAGCTAGGACTAAAGGCAGCACCATCATGCCCAGCTAATTTTTTTTTTCACGGGTAGTAACAGGGTCTCACTACCAGTTTCAATTGATCTTCCTGCCTTGGTCTCCCAATGTGCTGGAATTACAGATGTGAGCCACCACACCAGGCCTAATTATTATTATTATTATTTATTGAGATGGAGTGTCACTCTGTCACCCAGGCAGGAGTGCAGTGGTACAGTCTTGGCTTACTGCAACCTCCAACTCCCAGGTTCAAACGATTCTCCTGCCTCAGCCTCCCGAGTAGCTGGGACTACAGGCCTGCACTACCTCGCCTGGCTAATTTTTGTATTTTTCGTAGAGATGGGGTTTTGCCATGTTGGCCAGGCTGGTCTCAAACTCCTGACCTCAGGTGATCCGCCCGCCTCGGCCTCCCAAAGTGCTGGGATTAGAGGTGTGAGCCACTGTGCCTGGCCACTGGCCTCATTTTTAAAAAATAATGTAGTTTGTACTTCAGCATATTATTTCAGAAGAGGGGAGGGATGTTATATCTTTATTATCTTGCTTCAATTCTTCAAAGTTACAGATAGGCTTGAGTTCTGTAATATTTCATTTTCATAAATATGTTGTAGATTTAATTCAACTGTGCTGGGACCTAGTATTGAAGGGCAGGAGTCAGAAGGTTTTTGAGTGAATTCAGAGACTAAGGAATGATCTTTGGGCAGTTGTGATATTTAGAAGTGACAGCTCACAGATTAAGTGCAGATTGGAAACAACTGAGTGGCAAAGGCTGGGCTACTGTCAGAATGAAGACAGTTGGAGGACAAGCAGCTGCATGGGCATGTTTTATTGAGTACACTCATCCACAGAACCACTGCCCCCCCCACCCCCCCACACTGCCAAAACATAACTTCCACAGACAGGTTAAGCTATTCTTTAGCCCTGTTTGGGTCATATTCAGCCTATCAGGGAGCTCACCACCTCCCTTTTCCCTGCCCATTAAGAACTGTAGGATATGTTGATTTGTAGAGAGTTTGAAATGCAGAACATATGTTCCAAAAAACCAAAATTACACAAAGGTTCTTGGGCCACCAGGGAAGTCCGCAAAACCTCACTTAACCCAAAGGTAAGTGCAGCGCCACTAAGCATTAACAGTGACCTAAAACCTTACCACCATGTAGAATATTTCTATGAAAAAAATTCCGTGGAAAAATGCCAGGAGCACACAGTGCCTTACCGCAAGAGAGAGGAGAGACCCTTTTGATAGACTAGCTGGACAGGGAGTGTGGAAATTTCTTGAGACCAGAAGAGTAGGACATGAGGTTGGGAGACAGGGCTTCTTATCCTCAAAGGGTGTCAACTGGCCTGTGGGCTCAGTGAAAAAGAGCCCTACAATAAAGGAATAGTGGCTTCTTGGGAATGGGTGGAGGTGGAGGCAGCACAGGTCCATTTGCTATCCTTGGGCAAAGACATAATTCAGAGTCTGAATGTCATCAGTAGAAATGAGTAATAGCTTACAACATGTCAGGTGCTACTTGAATTACTTTACATTTAACTAATTCGCACAGCATAGGAGGCTGACATTTTTGCAGGTCAGAGCTAGACTGATATTTTTGTAGGTCAGAGCTGGTCGTATACCATCATTTTGACATGGTTTAAATGACCATTTTACAAATTCTCCCACCTTGTGGATTTGAAAGATGTTAAACAACTTGACTCACATCACAAAGCTAATAAGTGGCTATACAGGTTGAGTGTTCTTGCAGGAACACATGGAACACTTTTGTGTTGGGGATGGCTGACAACATTGGAGGAAACACTTTACAAATAGGGTTAAGGGAAACCAGCAAGAATGGAGGAGCTCCCTGAAAAGCCATCCTAGAGTGGGGTGATGGCACTGGGGATGGGGCTGGAGCTGTAAGCCAAGGGGTGAAATGAGCAAAATATGAGAGGTTGGGAGGAGTTTTGGAGGGGAGAGGTTAAAAGTCACCACTATTGGCTGGGTGTGGTGGCTCACACCTGTAATCTCAGCACTTTGGGAGGCTGAGGCGGGCGGATCACTTGAGGTCAGGAGTTTGAGATCAGCCTGGCCAACGTGGTGAAACCCCATCGCTACTAAAAATACAAAAATTAGTCAGGCGTGGTGGCATGCGTCTGTAATCCCAGCTACTCGGGAGGCTGAGGCAGGAGAATCTCTTGAACCCGGGTGGCAGAGTTTGCAGTGAGCTGAGATCATATCACTGCACTCCAGCCTGGGTGACAGAGCAAGACTCTTAAAAAAAAAAAAAAAAAGAAAGAAGAAAAAAGTCACCACTATTCATGCATGGCCTTATAAGAGGCAATAGCATTTTTCTTTTTTCATGTCTAAAAGAACTGAAGTCAGGTATTTATTCTTTTTAACACATAGTGCTTGTCAAAAATTTCTGCGGGAGTCATTCTGGGCACAGCTGGCATTTCATAGCCCATTGAAACCAAATGACAGCTAGATATTAGTCATGAGTTCTTAAACAACATTCATTTATCACCAATCCTTAATTAATGGGTACCCAACTGACCAGCACGCTCAAGTAGATTTCTGTCTCCCCTTCATCTCCCACTCACTACTAGTTTATCTTTAGGAGGAAGAGGAATGACAAACAAGTTCATACCAGATTTTTTAAAAGTCACCTATATCCAGAGCTGCAAGTTCTCGGTAAGCTCCTGGACTTAGCCAGTCAAGCCTGATGTTGCTCTCGGCCCTCTTGCCTCACGCCTGTCTGGAGCCAAGCCTTTGTGCAGCTCTGACCTGCAATACGTGTGTGTGCTCACCTGCGACTGTCGCCTGGTGCGTGGCTCACTCTAACCTCTGCAGTTCCCTCCAGGGAACTCCAGGTGCAGACCCTGACTGTGCTTCTTGGTGCCTCCTGCTCCAGTTGCCCCTAGATCCCAATGTGCCCACCTTTCTCCACTGTCTACTACCCCTGGCACTGATAGGTAGAAAACTCTTCCTTTCCCAGAAACGACTAGAAGCAGCCTAGGAAATCATTCCTACACAGGCAAGCAATGCTTGCCTTCACTCCTCCTGCCCTGTCTCAGGACACCTTCGAGGCTAAGGAAAGTCTCATCCTTTTAAGATCTGAGTGACAACATCTCAATCAGTGCCAGTGACATCCCAGGCTGGCCAGCTCCCCAAGATGCGCCTGATAATCTGGGGACACAAGGGAGGCGATGTCCTGCTCCAATCAGTCAACCCTATTTCTTTTTTGCAGGAAACTTCCCTTTGCCTTAAATCCAAGTTCTTAAAAATTCAAAGTACTTAATGTTTGTACAGGAACTGCATTTTATTTATTTATTTTTGAGACAGATTCTTGCTCTGTCACCCAGGTTGAGTACAGCAACGCAATCACAGCTCACTGCAGCCTCAACTTCCTGGGCTCAAGGGATTCTCCCACCTCAGTTCCCCAAGTAGCTGGGACTACAGTTATGCCCTGTCATGCCTGGTTAATTTTTATATTTTTTTGTAGAGACAAAGTTTCACCATGTTGCCCAGTCTGGTTTCAAACTCGTGACCTCAAGTGATCCACTTGCCTCGGCCTTCCAAAGTGGTGGGATTACAAGTGTGAGCCACTGCACCCAGCCTGAACTGCATTTTATATTCCACTTGTATGAGAAGGTCATATGATGAACAGGCTACTATAAGAAATTTATTCCAAAAAGCAACTTTCAAGCTCTGTCCTGTGATTGGTGCTCAGTACTCATCCAAATCCAATTCCTTCCCTTCTGTATCCACAACACTGTAGGGTGAGAAGAGAACTCACATGAAGTCTGCCATACATGGAAAGATCCTGGGTGTTCTGAATCATCAAAGAAGAAATTATTTATGGTGTTATTGCACTTAGAATATGACATGGTATTGTCAGTCTTTAAACATTTGTAACTCATGTAGGAAACATATGGTTTAAACTAATCAAAATACTCTACCCCAACCACTTCTGCTAATGGAAAGTTTTAATACAAAAAAAATCCATTTAATTATTAGTTCTATCTTTTCACATAGTTTCACTTGTTATTCCATTGTACTTGAAGAAACAGCTCTTCTATTTTAAAACTCTCCTTACATGAAAACATTGCCACTAATATGATATAAATCTAGAATTACACAATGGGGCAGACTACTAGTTAAGAAATCCAGTCCTTCTCCCAACCTTCTTGCAGGGTATCCTAGCTACTCCCCAAGGGTGACTTGCATTCTTGATTTGTTTTTCTGTTACCATCACTAGAGATAAGATTCCCCCCCTACCCCAATCACCTGCCTCAAGTCACAGAAATCCTTCCTTTGCCTCCAAGCCAATCTTCTCATTAAAGTGTTGACTTCAGACCAAAGGCTCTGCTCCTTCTGGCAGCAGGAGTTGCAACCACAAGTTGGTACCCAGCCATCTGCACTCATGTTCTTACTCTTGGGACACTTCCCTTACAGCCCTGCTTGTCTTCATTCAATGCTCCATAGGTTAAGGTTCCCAGTTATCAGAGTAGGGGACAGAGCCAGCAGTAGATGGCTGTTTGGAAGGCATAGGACACCTGATCTATGCAGGAGATGCTTCTATTTTCTGAGAGTCTTGATCCCCACCCTGCGACCTCCTTCGGTGTCTGGTGACCACTATATATCCTTCAAGCATCACTTCCAATGTCACTTCTTCCATCCCACCTAGGAGAGGCTCTTTCTCCTCCAGGCTCCTAATTTCCACTCACCACTATTATACCTCCTAGCTCATTATATTCCATGTTGATTTTTTGTTCCCCACGTTCTTCTTTATGAACATCTTTATAAGTGGCCATGATTCATTCTTTGGCACATTATTTTAAGGCTTTATGAAGAGCCCACATTTAAGGCCTATTTAGGGTGATTACAACAAATGAACACTGAAGCCCTTTTTTTGGGCATCATTACACTATTTCTGATTATTATTGGTGCCTCCTTGGAAAATTCCGACTTTTTGTTACTTCAGTTACTCTTATCAGTGTTTTAAGGTGATGCCCACTGTCTCTGTGAGACACCACTTCTCTTACTGGAGCCAGTACTCCCATCATTAGTGACGGTAGACTAATTGTTGCTTTCATCATTTGGTCATCCATGTTCTCTTAGTGCTTCTGGGATTCACCCCATTTGATCTCAGACTCCTGGTACATGGGGAGATCATGGAATGCAGGCCTTTGGCACTTGAAACATTCCTTATGGTGACTCAGAATATTGTCTCAATAAATCTCTAAAATAACTTGTATGTGGATGAGTTAAATAGTACATCTTCTTTCAAAGATGAAACTGAATCACAGTAGATCAGGAAACTTGTCACTAAGCTCCTCTGGATCCTAAATCGGTGCTCTTTCCACTAGGACAGTGGTTCTCAAAGTGTGATCTCAGGACCAGTGGTATCAGTAGCACCTGAGACCTTGCTAGAAATGATAACTGTCAGCCCTTGCCCCAGAATTCCTGAATCAGGAATCTGGGGCGGAGGCAGGGCAGGATTTTGCCAAGCCCTCCAGGTGATTCGAATGCACGGTCAAGTTTGAGAACAACCAGATTCTCCACCCTTGCTGCACATTAGATTCATCTGTGGGGCTTTTAAAAATAGTAATGCCTGGGCCCCACTCCCAGACCAATTACTTCAGAACCTCCAGAATGAAGCTTAGGCTTCAGAATTTTGAAGGAACTCCTCAGGCAATTCTAACATGCAGCTAGGCTTAAGACCTGCAGCGCTGGATGCTGCAGCTCCTATGCAGCCTGTGACTCTCTTCTGTCTGAGTCCTCAATAAGCATTCCCAGAAAAGGCATCTGACATGAATCCAGCCAAGTACACCAATGTTCTACAGATTTTGGAATGTGATCACTTGTCAATTCTCTGTATAGTCATACAAAATGTGTTAAGGTAATTATAAACCCTTACATAGAAAATCATTATTTCTAATCTACAAATATATGCAATCCCCTATATACATACACCTTTCAATATGCAATGCAATAATCATAGGATCTTGCATATTTAGGTTTTGGATTTAAAAACAGTGCACATTTACTACCTGTTTAATATGGCCAGACATTGTGCCAGCCATCTCAGATTCACCATTTCACTGACAATATTAAACTCTCACCATAGAAAAGCATGAACCACCTACGTATAAGTAATCATACATTTCTTTTTTGTCCCTGTATAAAGTGAACATTGACCCTGCTACAGGGAAGGATCCTAGATACAGTCATATCATTTGAATTACATCCCAGGAAAAGGATTTTGCAGCTTCTGAACTGAACTTCCTCAAGCTTAGGGCTACTTTTTCTTAAACAGAAGCAATTGCTATTCTTGAGACAAACCAGTTTGAATTCTCATATACAGATAAATGATGCACAGTGTTGAGGAGAGAGAAGGAAAAATACTGTTATTACATCCAACTACCATTCCACATTTTACAAAGAATTTCCTACTTGCTCATATACTTTCTCACATAGCTGAAGGGTTTCATTACAACTACAACTACCTGCGTAGCTGGCTATGCTTCCCTTTATAACTGCGGGTAAACTGAGGCTCAGAGTGTCTAGATAATTGGCCTAAGGTATCAGAGCTAGTAAGTGGCAAAGCACAGGATTGCTGCCTTCAGAGTCTATGGTTTTTGTTTGCTTTTTAAAGGCCATGTTTTATCAAATGGAAACAGGGCCAGTGATAGCTTTATGCAGAGGGAGGTAAAAGTTCAGCAAACATAGAAAATTTTCAATTATACTACAGTGACACAAAATTACTTACATGGTATATGAAATAACACCCTTAGAAAGCAAATGCACAGACTAAACTGCTAATGTGCATCCAAGGAGAAGCATCTACATCTGTAAAGATATAGCATCAAGTGTTACTATAAATAACTTCATTGTCTGTAATAGAAACTAATCTATCACCATTCTAATTAGAAGGTGACTAGGGAAGTAGGCACTTAACAAAAGCATTTGTAACATTTGCAGATTGTAATAATAACTTTGAAGTTCTGGAAAAAGTCAATTTTATAATTTTCTTCTCATTTACATATCTCTCACTCACCATTAGTCTCAGTTCTTAGATAAAATTATTGACATTATTTCTTAAACTTTAAAAAAAAATATAATAATGGTGATAGACATTTGAAGAAACTTTGCCTAGAACAAGAGTTTACAAAATAGAACAGCACAAAGAAAAAGAATCACCATACACTTTCTCCTCAGAGAAAAATCACTGCTACCATTTTGGTATACATCTTCCCAGGCATTTTCTGTGCAGAGATAAGCTTTGTACCTAATTAGCACCATAATGTATAAACTCATTTATTCACTTTTTCACTTAACATATTAAGATGATTTCCTCTATCAGGCTGGTATTCTACAATTTTTTTTGAGACAGAGTCTCGCTCTGTCACCCAGACTGGAGTGCGGTGGCATGATCTCGGCTCACTGCAACCTCTGCCTCCCAGGTTCAAGTGATTCCCCTGCCTCAGCCTCCCCATTAACTGGGATTACAGAGGCCCGCCACTATGCTCGGCTAATTTTTGTATTTTTAGTAGAGATGGGGTTTCGCCATGTTGGCCAGGCTGATCTTGAACTCCTGGCCTCAAGTGATCTGCCCACCTTGTCCTCCCAAAGTGCTGAGATTACAGGCATGAGCCACCACGCCTGGCCTATTGTACAATTTTTGGTTGCACTGTATTCTATTTTATGTAATGCCATGATTTATTTACAGATTTCCATTTTGCAATTTAGACCACTTAAAACTTTTTGGTTTTTATGAGCAACACTGAGCCATTCATCCTTGTACATTAACTGCTGTATACCTCTGTGTCTTTAGGAAAAATTCCAGGAGTTGGATTTGCTGGGCTGAGAACTTTGCACAATTTAAGACCCTATATTGGTATCAATCCTACTCTAAATCACCAACTTAGACTGTCACCAGCAATGTACTCACGTGGCTTCTGCTTGGCATCCTCAGCAAAGCTTAGAATTAGAATCAGATTGGCCAATTTGACTGTTGAAAATTACACTGCATGAACATTTGTATTTCTTTGTCATTGTTTGTGTTCAAGGATAATTTAGATTTCAGTATCATTCAAGGAAAATGAGTAAGACTGGAATTCAGCTAGAAAATATTCTGGCTCCTCCTTATGGTATGGAGTGCTCTAGAAATCCATGTATTATTTTGGCAGATAAACTTTTCCTTAAACTTGTAATATGGAAACAATATTTCTAAACTTGCAGTATAGGCCAATCTCTAACAGATTACATTTATCTCAAAGAAACTTGAGAGGCTATTCTGTGTGTGTGTGTGTGTGTGTCTGTATTCAGAAACCCATTTCCATTACACTTTAGGATTCTAAGTTAGAATCTTTCCATGGGGCAAAGGCAATGTTAAAGGACTGCTTTTGTGAGCTGCTTGAACTCCATGGTACTAAAGAGTCTTTTGAGCTTGAACCTTCTCTGATTTTTGAGCATCACTAATAGCCTTGTGGTTAGAGGCCTGAGGACAGAAAAGGCCTACTTCCTAGGCCATCATTTTCAGTATAGCTTAGCTGGTATCATGGAACATGAAACTCCATGAAACATTTGGGGATCAGCTAGTACAACTTCTTCATTATGAATAAGTGAACTGAGACTCAGAGAAATGAAGTCAATTGGTGTGCTACACCCATTAACTCGTCATTTACATTAGGTATATCTCCTAACGCTATCCCTCCCCACTCTCCCCACCCCACAACAGGCCTCGGTGTGTGATGTTCTCCTCCTAGAACTTAAAGTATAATAAATAAATAAATAAATATATATATATATATATAAAAGAAATGAAGTCGATTTTTTTTTAAGATCTCGAATCTAATCATTAATGCGTTCACGCTTTTAACCAAGACTTCTTAGTCCAAGTTTCTTTAGTCCTGGGACATATTTCCTCTCATAAAAGTAAAAGAAGGCCGAGTGTAGTGGTTCGCACCTGTAAACCCAGCACTTAGGGAGGCTGAGGCGGGAGGATTGCGTGAGCCAGGGGGTTGAGACCAGCCTGGGCAACATGGCGAAACCCTGTCTCCGTGAAAAATGCAAAAACTAGACAAGTGTGGTGGCATGTTCCTGCAGTTCCAGCTACTAAGGAGGCTGAGATGGGAGGGTCACGTGAGCCCAGGAAATTGAGGCTGTGGTGAGCCTAATCGCGCTACTGCACTCCAGCCTGGACTCCAGTGAGACCCTGTCTCAACAATAAAAGACGAGGGCTTAAAAATATGTATTTTTGAAGTTAAACACAGGACAGAGAAAAATGTTTGCATAGAGGTGAAAGAATAGTAACTAACCTAAGGAACATTCCTGCCTAGCACCCTCAGAAAGCCCAGTGGGAACCTCCCTCATCACAACCCTCCTTCCCTGATTTAGAAGTAACTACCATTCTGACTTTTGCATTAGTCATTTCTTTGCCTTTTAGTTTTACCACCTACATAGCTTTCCCTAAACAAATATTTTTTGGGCAGCCAGCATGAACTTAGCAGTGTAAGGAAAGGGTATGTTATATTGCCACTCGGAAACCAACCCACGACTTCAAAGCTGGGAACTTTGATAATGGTGATGATCATTTCACTCTCTGGAACTCCAGCTATTTGTATGCTTCTTCTAGAGTGCTTTGCTTTTATCTTTTCTTGCATTTTTTTTCCATTTTTTTTTCTGCTGCATTTTTAGATTTCCCCAAATTCCCAAGCATTCTACTGAATTTTTCATTTCTGCCAATGTTTCAAGTTGTAAAAGCTCTTTGTTCTCTGAATGTTCCTCTGTAGCTCTCTGATCTTTTTTCATGGAAGTGGTGTCCTCTCTGATCTGAGGCTATTCGTAAGAGTTTTTCCTTTTTTAAAAAATCCATCTTGCATAGCCTTTTTTTCTCTTGGTCGTACCTTCCACAAAAGAGCCTTTTCTCTGATGCTCATAAGAACATCAAGCTGGATTGGATCATGGAGCCCATGGTGGGGCTGGCCAGCATTGATCTTGATAGTAAGAACTTTTGGAAAGCTCTTTGGTGAAGTGACAAATGTATTTTTTTATTACGGTAAAATATTACATGAAGTCTGTCACTTTAACCATTTTTAAGTGTATACTTCAGTGGCATTAAGTACATTCACAATGTTGTATAATCATCACTGCTATTTCCTAAACTTTTCCATCATCCAAGACTCTTTGTGCCCATTAAACAATAACTCCCCATTCTTCCCTCCCAGAAGCCCCTGGCAACCATGATCTTTCTCTTTGAATTTGACTACTCTAGGTACCTCATATAAGAGGAACCATACAGTATTTGCCCTTTTGTGTCTGGCTTATTTCACTTGGTTAAGTTTTCAAGGGCAATCCTTGTTGTAGCACATATAAGAACTTCATTCTGGGCCAGAAGCATTGGCTCACACCTGTAATCACAGCACTTGGGAGGCTCCCAGCACTTTGGGAGGCCGAGGCAGGTGGATCACCTGAGGTCAGGAGTTCGAGACCTGCCTGGCCAACATTATAAAACTCCATGTCTACTAAAAACACAAAAATTAGCTGGCGTGGTGGTGCGCACCTGTAATCCCAGCTACTTGGGAGGCTGTGGCAGGAGAATCACTTGAACCCAGGAGGTGGAGGTTGCAGTGAGCCAAGATTGTGCCACTGCACTCCAGCCTGGACAACAGTGAGACTCCGTCTCAAAACAAACAAACAAAACAAAAAAAACTTCATTCCGTTATGGCTGAATAAGATTCCATTGCGTGTATATATCTCAGTTTGTTTAGCCATTCATCTGTTGGGCTGTTTTCACCATTTACTGTAAATAATGCTGCTATGACCGTTGGTATATCTGTCATGTTAGTACAAGTATAAAGTTCATCTTGTATAATGTGGCAGAAAGAAAGGTGGGATACAGGATATGTAGTTTTTTTTGTTGTTGTTGTTGTTGTTTTGAGACGGAGTCTTGCTCTATCACCCAGGCTGGAGTGCAGTGGCGCGATCTCGGCTCACCACAAGCTTCGCCTCCCGGGTTCACGCCATTCTCCTGCCTCAGCCTCCCGAGTAGCTGGGACTACAGGTGCCTGCTGCCATGCCCGGCTAATTTTTTTGTATTTTTAGTAGAGACGGGGTTTCACTGTGTTAGCCAGGATAGTCTCGATCTCTTGACCTCGTGATCTGCCTGCCTCGGCCTTCCGAAGTGCTGGGATTACAGGCGTGAGCCACTGCGCCTGGCCGATATGTAGTTTTAACTCAAGTTTAGCAGTTCAGAATTGAGCCTTAGGGAATGAGTGAGGGATATCCCCAAAGGATTTTTTAGCTGTGTCACGATGGCACCTTTAAGAATGACAAACGAGCAGCCTAAAGAACTTGGGGCGTGGGGGGGCGGGGGTTAGGGTGGGGTGGTAGTAGTAGATGAATGGAACCTAGAGACCAGTTAGCAGCTGATCAACAGTCCAGGTGAGAGATATGAGGGCTTAAAGTAGGATGGTAAAGGAAGGTTACATGTAACGGATCTTTCACACTGCAAAGGAAATAAAGGAGTTGAAACTAACCCCACGGTTTTAAGCCTGTATTACTTACTCTCTTACCTCTGCTATGCCCAGACTGAAGAATCAATGAACTTGAGAAAGAAAGATATTATGAAGTGGTTAAGACTTCCATTATCTACAAATGGTGTATCTAGTGAAATTTATTATTTGACTCTTTGAAATAGGGCAACTCCAGCTTCCAAGACCACTTTCAAATATACTTAAAGTTTAGAGCTCAACAATAACAGACCTCAACCGGATGTCAACTGAACTGAGGCTGACATCAGTACATGTGAAATAATGTGTAACCCCTTCTAATCAGAGAGCTGAACCCAACCGGTCATGTCTAATGGCAGATCTCTGGGAGAGACCACCATTTGCTGAGGGGGTGATTCCCAGTGACTGACTCAATGACAATGGCATAATCATGAGAGCTGTTGAGGGACCTGAAATAGGAACTGTTTCCATGGGGAGCCACTCCCCCACACTTGCTGGGCTTCAGAGAAAACTCAGAAAAAAACTGATGTTTCAAATTTATCTTAGCAAAGTAACCTTTATCAATGTGTTCATTCATTCATACAAATATTGAGCACCACTTACGGAGGCACTATGCTTGGATGTGGGCCATCTGTGAGACCCATGGCACGCAGAAGAGATTCATTCAAAGAATTAGGCAGATAAATAAAAATGACAATCATGAAATTTTCTACTAAAAATGTTGCTTTGAGAGTGTATAATAGGGAAAGCTGATCTGTAAAATCAGGAAGGGAACATTTGAGCTCAAATCTACAACAAAATTTGGGGCCCAATAAAACAGGGCTGAGAATAGTTCCAGCACTTCACCAGTGTGGTGGAGGGGGACAGGGATCACAGAGTAAGCAGACACACTGTTGCATCTGTGGCTGCAGAAGTAGGTGGGGAGCAGCCAGTCCATGCAAGGCTTCGGGCCAGGTTTGAAGAATTGAGGCCTTTCTTGGCAAAGAATTTATGGCTAAGTCCTCAAAAGCAATTGCCACAAAAACAAATATTGGCAAGTAGGACCTAATTAAAGACCTTCTGCACAGAGAAAGAAACTACCAACAGAGTAAACAGGCAATCTACAGAATGGGAGAAAATATTCCCAGACTATGCATCTGACAAAGGTCTAATGTCCAGAATCTATAAAGAACTTAAATAAATCCACAAGCAAAAAATAATCCCATTAAAAAGTGGGCAAAGGACACAAACAGACAATTCTCAAAAGAAGACATACGAGTGGCTAATAAACATATGAAAAAATGCTCAACATCACTAGTCATCAGAGAAATGCAAATCAAAACCATAATGAGATACCACCTCACACCATTCAGAATGGCTATTAAAAAGTAAAAAAAAAAAAAAAAAGGTCAGGCGCGGTGGCTCACTTCTGTAATCTTAGCACTTTGGGAGGCCAAGGCAGGCGGGTCACCTGAAGTCAGGAGTTCGAGACCAGCCTGACCAATGTGGTGGAACCCCGTCTCTACTAAAAATACAAAAATTAGCCTGGCGTGAGTGGTACGCAGCTGTAATCCCAGCTACTCAGGAGGCTGAGGCAGGAGACTCACTTGAACCTGGGAGGCAGATGTTGCAGTGAGCTGAGAAGGTGCCACTGCACTCCAGCTTGGGTGACAGTGTAAGACTCTGTCTCAAAACGAACAAACAAAAACAACACAAAACAAAAAAACAGAATGTTGGTGGGCTGCGGAGAAAAGGGAACACTTATACACTGTTGGTGGGAAGGTAAATTAGTTCAGTCACTGTAGAAAGCAGTTTGCAGATTTCTCAAAGAACTAAAAATAGAACTACCATTCAACACCCAACAATACCATTCCTGGGTATATACCCAAAGGAATATAAATCATTCTACCACAAAGACCCATGCATGCATACGTTCATCACAGCACTATTCACAACAATAAAGACATGGAATCAACACATGTGTGTCTATACATGGTGGATTGGATAGAAAATGTGCTGCATACACACCATGGAATACTACACAGCCATAAAAAATGAACAAAATCACATCTTGTGCAGCAACATGGATGCAGCTGGAGGCCATTATTGTAAGTGAGCTAATGCAGAATCAGAAAACCAAATGCTGCATGTTCTCATGTATAAGTGGGAACTAAACATTGGGCACACGTGGACACAAAGATGGGAACAATAGACACTGCAGACTACGAGATGGAGGAGAGAGGCAAGGGTTGAAAAACTATCTATTGGGTACTATGTTCATTACCTAGGTGATGGGTTAAACCATACCCCAAACCTCAGCATCATGCAATATACCCATGCAACGAACTTGCCCATGTGCCCTCTGAATCTAAAAGTTGAAGAAAAAAAAAGAATTGAGGCCTTTATACTATGAGTGATAGAAAGCCAAAGACACGTTTTAAGCACAACGGTGAGAAGATTACATTTGTATTTCTTGAAAGATTGCAAGCTACAGTGTAAGGGACTGAGGTGATGTGGGAACACGAGTCAGTGAGCTACTGGAATAATCTAGGTACAGTGCCTTGGCTAGATTAAAGGGACTGTGAAGAAATGTTATTGGCAGGCTGGGAAAACGATGGGCAAGAAAGACACTGGTGCCCAAGTCTCCCAGGTTTCTGAGTCGTGTAATAGGATGAACAGAACACCCATACGAATGTTGTTTTTATTCACAGCAACTTCTTTGTAAGGTTTGTTCTTAGAATTGACCTCTTGTTATCAAGTTAGATGTCTTTTAGTGTCCCTGAAATTTTGTGGTATTAAATCACATGAAGGTGTTCTGTACCAGCAACAGTGGAGTGATGTTGAGATAGGGCACGTCAAAGTCCCTCGGAGCCAGTCTTTCTGCTGTCCCATCCCCATTTCCTGGGCAGAGCATATGCGTGCATGCATGCGTGTGTTAATAGCTACACTCATGGGGGAGGATCAGATCCTTTTGTCACCCTCCTTCAGAGCTTACAGAGCTCTGATACGAAACTATTTGTCAAAACAAATGTCATTTCTGAGAACACAATTTTACATGCACCGATGGCCTGTCACAAAAATGTTTTTTTTTTTTTTTTAAATGGAACAGTCCAATTTTACTTCATGAGTAAATGCCCATTAAAATACAGGGCTACCTCTATGGCAACCCAAGGAAGAAACTTCCATACCAGTTAATTTGAAGCAGTAAGACTAAAAAAAAAAAAAAAAAAAAAAAAAAGCACTTAATGGAAGGAACGTGTAACACTCATTTGTAAGTTAGAAGCAACTTCAAATTCACATTCCAGACTCCATGTTGATTTTTTAAAATAACCAGAGTCGACACTGACTTAACAGAGCAATAGATGTGCTGGGCTGGGAAGAGGTGGATATAATGAAGGAAATGGATGATGGGGACAGCGATTGTTAAAATGGGTCATGAGATTGTAGGCTGAGCAACCCTGTTTTATAGCAGAGCCTTATCTCATTAAAAAAAAAAAAAAAAAAAACCTAAAACTTTGAGGATGAGATTCAATGATGTATTTTTTAAAGCCTTCTTAGGCAACCAAATATTTAAATATATGTACTTTGTTCCCATCTTCAATCCCTCAAAGGGTACAGATACTGCATACTGTATACTCTGTGGGTTTTTTTTTTTTTTTTCAATCTTGTAAAGACAGGATATCTCTACTGTGCAGACGAATAAGGCCTTTGATGTCATGCAAATATTACTTCTGGACTAAACACATACAATACTGAAATTATTAAACATACAAACTTAGAGCTTTCAGTGCATTTGCCATTTTTATTTCGCTATGCAGAAACATACATTCACCATGGGCTGTGATGCAGGTGACTGTGTAATGGAGAATCTCTCTTTTTGAAGGCTATTTATAACTAACACTAAATAGTTTTAATTACAGTGGAAATTCTGTACAGTTTAAGGCTTGGCTCTGAACTAGAATGTAAATATGGACCGGATTTGAAAATAAAACACTTTCTTTTCAAGTAAAAGAAGAAAAATCAATTAAAAAATACACGGAAAAAGAAACTAAGAAAACAAAGCCACAGGAAGCCCAGCAGATTCTCCTGAAGTGAAATTTCATAATATTGTAAACTAACAAAAATACAGGTTTTCTTCCCAAAGTAATGACAATTTAAGCTCTCCGGATTGAACACAGACCAAAGCAAACAACAAGGAAGAAATCGCATTAATATGCTAAAATCAGTACTACCTTATAACAAATTAAATGAGATATACAAAGCAAGATTGGAAGCATTAAATATTTCCAGAGGGTCAGACAGTCATTACTGTTTATGGGTGAGAGTAATAAAACCAGATGAAACAAGTACAAGTTGTTTACTGAATAAACTTGGTTATTGGCACATCTAATCTGGGGAAAATCTGACACACCGGACAGACCTAGACAGCTTCTAGCATTTGAGGGTAATCTTCATTTATTGTAAATAAAAGGTTACCTAAGAAATTGCAATTTTGTTTGACTTTAATAATAATAAACTATGAAAGGCATGGATTGTTTATGTGTTACATGAGATCACGGTTTATATTGTTGGTTATGAACGTGCAGGTATAGCTGAAAACTGAGACATTTTGTGAAAATTAAAAATGCTGCTCTTTTGTAATTTTATCGTTGCTTCATGCATTATCGGTTTAGTGATGCTGAATCAGATTGCTTTATTGTGGGAAGATCTCTCTGCCAGTGTCTTTATTAATGGTCAAGGTCAATTCTTCTGGACTGAAATTTTCCACGGACAGATACAAGTCAGTTGGGTTAGAAGAGGGAACTCCATATAGGCTCTGGTTTTCCTAATGGTTTGCATGACTGCTTTCATGTGCAAGCTAAGTTATTCCTGCAAAAAAGAGATTTGATTAGTTACTCATTTGAAAACGGAAAGATTTTTTCAGATCAAGGACATGAAAAAAGTATCCTGGAGGTTAAAATGCTCGTTTGGACAAGATGCCATGACATTCCAGCGTTAAGTCACTGCCAATTATATGCTTTCTCTTAAGTAATTACAACAACGCCCAAGTGGCTGAAGCTCATGGAAGAATTTTTTTTTTTTTTTTTTTTGCTATCTTCCAAAATATATTTTGTATTTGTCTTTTAAGAGATGCCACTCATCAATTTGTTTCTTAAACCGATGTTAGAGAACTTACTAATATATTAAATCTCTTAAACATTTTATCACATCACCAAGTTGTGCAAGTCGCTCGACTGCTGCATTCAGCATTCAAAGCCCTCTCAGAAACGCTCACGGCCCCATGAGATCTTGAATGGCAGGTGAGTATGCATGACAAGTCTGTGCTCACATAGATGATATAGTCTGCTCATGATGCTGGCCAAACAGTCACTGGAAAGGCATATGCTTTCTACAGGACCACAAGACTGCATTTTTTTGCCTCCTCCTGAGACAGTGCTACACTAGGGAGAAAAATCATCCCAAAGAATACAGGAAATATAAGACATTCAAAAAGAAAGTGAGTGCACAGCTTTCAAATTAAAAAACAAAACTAAAGACAAAAGCATAAACAGGCTACAGTCAAACACAGTTGAAGAGAAAGCTTACGACGGGATAATGTTGCCATCAGAAGGAGAAAGAGGTATATATTATTTCCCTAGTATTTGGAACACACAAACTGAGCCTCTCAGAGCAAAACTGCCTTAGTTCCGATTAGGCCACATGGCAAGTAAAATCAAATTTGACATTACAAATTTGGATAATGAAAGAGTGCAGGCCATGGAATAAAAGGGAACACCAGGAAGACCACACAAGCATAGACTCTGCTCTTCCTTTATCCTCTAACTGGCAGTGCACGCAAAAACTCCACAAGAATGGAAGCTCCAAATGTGAGACAAACCCATAAACCAATTCTCCATCTTCTTGGTAACCAGCCCAACAAATGCCAGTGAGAGAACAGAGGAAAGGTGGGATCAGGTGAAGGATGAGAGGGAAGTGCCCCATGCCTCATGCCAGCCTAGGCAAGCCTAGAGAATCGGCATCACCTCTTACCTCTGGTCAATCCTCTCCATCTTCTGGTGTGATCTCTGTCTCTTTATGGACCACTACTTTGGTCACTGACATGTCAGGGTGCTGCTCTTTGGCCTCTTTAATTGCCTGAGCCAGCGCCTATCCCCGGGAAATCACAGAAGGGCAGAAACAAAAAGGAGGTGGAACATGCATGATCAGTGGCGAGGTGGAGACTTATGAGCTAGATCTATATCCACAATTTACAAATGAGGTACAATGATTACAAAAGGAATCATAAATCATACATTGGAAAGTTAATTCGGAATTTTCTTCAGAATACATGCTGGACTAGAGGAATAGCATTGAAACCGTAGGAACAACAGGTTTTTCTTTGTTTCTCTGCCAGGGTATTTACCGTCTCACACATACTACCTGGTCATGGTCAATGTCTGCATCCCCCGTGATGACTATTCGCTTCTCGATTCTTGTCTCTGAAATGCCCCCTTTCACAGTCTGCAAGACACATAGAGAACCTTCATGAATTTATCACTGGGAGAAACCATCATGGTTCAGTGGGGGGAAATGGCAGAAGATGCTAACAGAGCATTAAGTAACATCATTCATTCTTTGAGAATTGAAATTAGAGTTCTACGGCACTTATTTAACATTTTTAATTCCAGAGGTGAGGACAGAATGGAGGCCCTTGGGTCTGGATGGCCCGTGTTTCTGAAACACTATCACGTGCCAAGCACCGGAGTAAGCATTAAGCTTAGGATATCAGAATGTATATTCCTAAAGGGGAACTCGCACATGAGGACAAATGCATCATAAATCTAGGGGTTGTAAAAGCTCCCCTTGCAGCTACCCCGGCATCCTGAGCGTCAAGCCACCCTGTGCTTGTGCAGCCCAACCTGTGAGGAGTTCTGAACAAGCATCTTCCTCCAGCTCGCTCTCAAGGAATCCTCTTCTCGGTTCTCACTCCACTTACTTTGGTGATGTGCGTAGTGGTGGTGGTACTGGTGGTTTCAGATGTGATCGTCTGTGCACTCATCAGCACTCCCGGCTCCAGATCTGTGCCTGGATCGACCTAAAGCAGCAGAGGCATAGACCCCTCATCCAGGTGCTCACACCTGCTCTTCAGAAGTTGGCTATGTTATTTAAGGCATTATGACAATTTCACTATCTCCTATTATACAGTCATTATGCTCTTCAGAGTCTGAGAGCTGCTCCCAAGAATAAGAACTAAGTGCAACCAGAGATAGCTGTCATTAAAAAAACTAAGGTTTCAGAAATGTGAGTGGTGGATGGGTGAGTGAATATTTTTCTTTCTCTGTGGCTAGGGAAACAGGTTTCTGAGCCTTTTTCTACACTTCAAGACACATAAAGACTTGGTTAAGTCATCTGCTGCTCCCTGATGACTAATAAAATGACCATTATTGCATCACTTTTAATAGAAATGGTCTGGCTTTTGGATCCTCTAAGTCTCATGAATTAAATATCGTGCAGTTCTATGTAAACACACTAGGCCATAGAGGGGTGAAATGAGCAGCCAGGGCTCTGATCTTCACAGAATATCTCACCTGTGATGATTCATATGTGATGGTTTTGGTTTCGGTGTGAACTACTGGCACTTCCTTGGTAGAAATTTCTAGCTTTACTCCTCCCGGTGAAACACTGCCAAAACTGATGGTTTCCGTCTTCACCGTTGAGGACTGTGCCAAAGGGAAGTAAGCAGAGTGGCTGTTATAGTTTGCATGAACACATTGTTTTCTTCCTTTTCCTCTTTGGTGGTTATAAGCACAGGTTAGTATGCTGTAAATGTTTATGTAGAGAGTAAGCTGGGGAATGAGGCATACAACATGCACATGTCAAACAGTCTCCTGGACTCTCATAGCATTTTTATATGAAACGCTCCAAGTAAAGAAAAACATTTTGAAGGCAATAAAAAAATGTTTTCTATTTAATAACTTCTTAGAAAGAAGAAACTAATAATGAGACATTAACTCCCAAAATACTTCAGGAATCTCAATAAAAGAGGATAAAGAATAAAGTTCTGGCATTTAGGACCCAGGCAAACATGGTTTTGGTGCTTCTGGAAAAGTGCACTGATCAGAAATAAATGTATCACATTTTCTAATATCTTGGCCAACTTTGCATTTCCCAATTTTACTGCCAATTATAATAATTTCAGTGAGAGTAGAAACCATTTCCTGGTGCTATATTATTAATAATTAAGAGATATGTTTGCATGTGACCCCAAAGCTGGAAATCAGCGTTGAGACTCCTAATAGGTATGAAAGAAGGAAATGAGAGGAGAAACACACTATACATATGGGAGAGGCAGAAAATTAAACTTAGCTCCACCTTTATGCTGATCTAAATTTCCAGGCATCCTATATCAGTTTTATTTTAGTGATAAAAGTAACATTAACTACTAGTTACCTCAAAATGAGGTTTTTGTTCCAAAGTTTCTGAAATGTGGATGGCTGCACTCTGCTCCTCTTGTCGCTCATGGGAAGCAGCGGCTGTCTCTTCCTGTTCCAGGACAGCTTTAGCGACCTCCTCCTCTCCTTCCTCTTTAGCCCCCTCCGTCAAGGCAGAGCCCTCTTTCCCTTTAATGCCTGTGAATGCGGGCTGTGCTGCAGCATCCCCGCTGTCTCCTGCGGAGTAAGAAGCATCCCCACTCGCGTGCACCACACGCCGCTCCTCCACCAACACGGTCTCCTGCACCACCTTCTCAGTGCTAAGCGGCAGGTGGTGCATGGTGGGTTCTGTCTCTATTCCACTGGACTCCGTCTTGGTTTCCATTTTCTGCATGGGAAGAGATTGTGGCATCAGTGTGACTGTCCATAAACCAAAGGTCAGAAAATAACTAAAGCCGCCACTCGCCAGGATGTCTAAAGCCAGCATCAAGTGCTTATAGCCAGAAAATATAAATTAGCTTTCATACCTCCCACTGAAATCTCTGATGCCTACCCCTGACCCTGGTGCATGCACTTGAACCTGTGCATGCACTTGAACCTGTGCTGCTGCTTCAGGACATCCGCAAAACAAATGGAAGGCAGGATAAAGTGCAATTAACAAAACAAAAACCAAAGCATTGCAGCGCATTCACATTGGTTTTGCTGCTTTCTTAGACTCAACTGGTGAGATATAACGCTTTTAGATATTTAATTCTATTAAAATTTCTCAATATGATCGCCTTTTGAATACTGAAGTACATTCTTGAGATGCAACTAAAGGCATGTGACAGATATGCTAAGCAGGCACAAAGGACCATAAAGTGAAGACACCTTTGAGATGCTGAAGGCAAAGCCAGCTGGATGCAACACACACACACTCGCACCCAAAAAAGGGTAAGGAAAGGCACATAGGCACATTCAGAAACACCAAGGACGAAAACAAATGGCCACCTGAACCCAGCTTTGAGAAGTAGAAGTAACCCCTCCTATGAATTCTGTTGGTTTTCGCGCAGACTCTAATAAACTGAAGATTTCAGAGCCATCCATGAGCTTTTCCCCAGAAGACTGCTTAGTCTGAGTGAACAAAGAGAGGCAGAGTCAAGCACAAAAGAGAGACACAAACTCAGGCACATAAACATTCACAGCTTGTTAGACAAAATCGTAGGCGGAGGAGACAGGGAGGAGGAAGAATGAAGGAATCTCAGATAGAGAGTTTGGAAACAGAAAAGAATGGGAAATAAAATAGAAAACCAGGTGCTCTTGTTTGGTAAAGCAGAGACGGTTATTAGGATCAGGGTGGCGCCGATTTAAGCAGATATTTTTTTTTTTCCCCTTCACTACAAGCCACAGCAGCACTATCACATCTTGGGAATGGGGAGCTGGAAATAAAATGGAAAGTGTTTTAATGCTGACTTTGCACTGCGGTATTGATTTAACCATGAAAAAAAAATTAAAAAGCTGGGTTGGCTGCTCCCAACATAAAGCCAAGCAGCAAGAGAAAAGGAAAGGTTTGGGGTGGAAGGGGACTGCCTCAAAAACTGTCATGCTGGAATTGCAAACTGTGGCCCCAATGAGCGACACTGGTTACCACTACTTGGGAGGCGGACGACTCAGTAACGTAATGGGCAGTAGCAACGGTAAAGGCTGGTTCCTGGGAATATCTCCATTCGGACAGGCTCTTCCTTCGGGGACCAAAGAGGCCCACTTTTAAGACCTCACTCTCGGGCACTTGCTCTGTTTTGCTGAAGCGTCTGCCTTCCAGGCCAGGGAGGACGGCCACATCCTTCTCCAGCTGTGGAGCCTTCTTGAGGTCATCTTCTTCAGGACTCTGCCGGCGAGACTCGGCCTCCTTGATGGGGGCCAGGGATTCGGACAATTTCCGCTTTGTCGTCTGGACCTCAGGTCCTCTCTTGGATTTCTCATCAGCGAGGGTTTCCAGGACCTCATACTCTGCCAGGCTGGGAATGATCTTCATGGACTCTGGCATTTCTTTCTCCATTTTCTGAAGTGCTTCCGTAGTGGAGGGCTGCTCCACTTTCTCGCCCTCTTTAGCTTTCCCAGTCATGGTAACAATTCTCCCGGAGACAGTGTCATAGGATTTTCCTAGAGTGTATATTTTCTGTTTGCTGTCTTCTTTCAGTTGCATTTCTCGAGCCAAGTCTTCGAAGCTTTGCATTTTAATAGTGCCAGATTTTAACATGTCAGCTGGGAGGCCACCAGTTCTACTGCTCACGGTCACCACCTTGTAAGTCACAATCTTTTTCAAATCACCATCAACTACCTCAGTTGGTATTTTGTCTACAATAACCCAATCCTCTGTGCCCTATATTTGAAATATAAAAGCTAAATTAGAAATTCTGATGGTATCTCACTTCTAAAATAAGAATCCTTTAAGAAAATCAGGGCAACTGCTACATGCAGGTCTGTGATGGGACCATACAGTGCTCATGTTATTATCTAATAATCATGGCTGCCATCTCTTCTCCTCTGAAATGATAAACTATAAACTTCAGCTCAGAATACATTCGGTAGGTAGAGTTGCAACTTCTTTAAACTGGAACATACTTTGCAGTAAATTTTTTGAAGAACAGATTTGCTCTTATGATAAATTTTGGATCATTTTATATTTCAAGATTAAATAACCTTATTGATGTTGTTCTATAAGTTACTTAGCTTTACATGTGTGGGGATAAAAGTTTTCCTCATTAAATATAATCTATACTTCATATACTGTTATCACAAAGAACTTCCCAACATTCTACAAATTTATGTAAATATTTTCCGTATTTGTAAATTGTATTTCCTTATACAGGGAAATGAATCCACAATAGCACTTATTATTCAATAAATATTGAGTGTGACTGTGTTCAAGGCATTGTAATGAAATATTCCCCACAAATAGGACACTATTAGAGCCTCTTATAGTGATTTGTATATTGTTCGAGTCTTACATTTTTTTTAAGAGATGGGGTCTCCCTATGTTGCCCAGGTCGGCCTCGAACCCCTGGGCTCAAGTGATCCTCCCATCTCAGCCTCCCCAGGAGCTGGGACTACAGGCACATGCCATTGTGCCCACTCCAATCTTATTTACAACTGAAGTTCACTGTTTCAGTTTCTCTCTCACTTTCTTTAGTGTTAGTTCCAATAAGGCAAAAGAAATGAAAGCTAAGAAACTTTTGTATTCAGGGAGGCATAATACAATATGACCAGGTAGGTTAATAGCTTAACAGATTACAGAGGGAAGAGATATCAAACCAGGAGCAGGTGAGTGCCTTGGTTTACATTTTAAACTAGGATGTTTTCTAGAAACTTTTGTGTTTATTACGGCCTGAAAACTTAAATCTAGAAATACGTGTGCCTTTAAAAAAATCACTACAGATTGATCTACATGTTGTTGCTAGATTAAATGAAATGAATTGAAAGAATAACCTCTAGGGTTGATGGGACAGTTTTCTGGAAAATTATTTGATGAGAAGTAACCACAGAGTCAGCAGAATCTCCTTCCTGCATTTTCTTTATCACACTTGGCTAGTGGGGAAACCAATAAGAATTCAGAACTTTCAAAATCAATCAACATCATCTAAATTAGCACGACTCTACAGGTAGAAACAGGCAGTAAAACAACATTTCAGCAAGATTATTATCAGAAAGTAAGTCAATGACAACATACAGAGAAACATCAGCTTGGATTAGAAGCCATAAAGAAATGATGCATAGCTGATAACTAAAATATTAAGAAAGTTCAATTTTCCCTTCCCCAGAATCTAAATCAAAATTATGTACCTACCTTGGTTTTAAACAAGATAAATGTAAAAGGGAAAATAAAAACTAAGAGCATTTTAATGACACTGAAGTCTGAAGACCAATTTCTTCTGGAAAATCCTTTATGTTTGGTTTTTACCTGAGACTCAAGGAATGGAGCGCTTCCTTGCTGCAAAAATATAACTTTTTCAGAAATCTCTGTTTCTTCTTTGGTCTGTTTGAATAAAGGGGGTTGGGTTGGAGAAGAGGAAGTAGACAGTTTCCAAAAAGACAAGTTAGGAGGGGAGTTCTTTCATTGTATTATATCTAACATCTCATATATTCTCATAATATTCATTCATTTTCTTCCTGAAGGAGTAAATTATTGTTTATGCATTTGAAAAATGATCTGAAACTACCTCAAAATTTTGTTTTTTCCAAAGACTTCGGATTTTCTGAAACTTTGGGGTTAACTTTGGGGTTTATATAGCTCAAATGTTCTTCATTTCTACAAACACAGAACATACAAGAACAATATAAAGGCATTTGTTCTTGGCATTTAAACCATGTTTATGTTGGTATTAAAAAGTGGGTATTTAAAATAAAACATTAAGAAATTTTTAAAAATTTAAGTTAGGAATTAAGGCTGACTTCTATTTCTGACAAGTATCTTATTATATTCCCCATCTAGGTGCTGCCTGTTACAGAGTAGTGAAATGCATACAATGTCACTGCATTAGCTACTAATTTAAATAAACCCAGTTATACTTAGATGGATTGATTTATTGTCCCAAACTAAACAAAAAATACTCAATGGCTTTATTTGAACTTTTATAACATGGTTAATAATTTTTTAAAGTCAATTTCAAAACATCTTGCTGGAAAATAAAGTATATCAATTCATACTTTAACATAAAAAATTAAGAAATATTAAGTATTTCATGTTAGGAATTAGGTTTTTGTTTTTTTTTTAATTATTATACTTTAGGTTTTAGGGTACATGTGCACAACGTGCAGGTTTGTTACATATGTATACATGTGCCATGTTGGTGTGCTGCACCCATTAACTTGTCAATTAGCATTAGGTATATTTCCTAATGCTATCCATCTCCCCTCCCCCCACCCCACAACAGTCCCCGGTGTGTGATGTTCCCCTTCCTGTGTCCCTGTGTTCTCATTGTTCAATTCCCACCTATGAGTGAGAACATACGGTGTTTGGTTTTTTGTCCTTGCGATAGTTTGCTGAGAATGATGGTTTCCAGCTTCATCCATGTCCCTACAAAGGACATGAACTCTTCATTTTTTATGGCTGCATAGTATTCCATGGTGTATATGTGCCACATTTTTTGCTTTTTAACTACTTTTTATTTTTTTCTCTAGTATTAAATAGGCACAATTCAGGTGGCAATACATTAGCTACCAAGCCTAAGTTGAATCAAGGTTCAACTTCACAGAGCAGGGACAGAAAGGATATTATGGAAGATTAACTGAAAAATAACGATGGAAAGTTCAAAGTTTCTAGAAGAATGGAACTTTTAAAATACATCTTATCATTACAAACAATGTAATTTTATGAGAGCTATTTAAAATTTCTTTTTGTCTAAAAATCTATCAGTACTACATTTAATCATTTGTTCGCAAGAGATTGTAGGGGAATATTCTGCAGGACCTACTGACAGATTTTGATAGTATCATTCTCAAATGACTCTTTCTCATGAGAAACAAGCCATTTTCAGAGGAGGAAAAAAAAAGCAACAAAAATCTCTATCCCGTTGCATTTTGGAGGACAGTATTGGAAAAGATAAAATGTACCATGTGGAATCATTAAATGTGGATTTTGTTTCTTTTCCTTTTTTCTTTTTTGTTTGTTAGCTTTTAATCATAGCCTCTTTTGCAAACAGAAATGAGAAACAGGAAGGAAAGGTCAAAATTATAGGTACTTTTCAGAATAACAGTGCTAGGTCTCTAATTATAATCACTGAGCTAAATGTTATTCCTAAGATAAAAGCTTCACAAAACCCCCAGCAAAACAGTGGTTTTCAGCATATCCTGGTGTCTGAAACCAACTAATTTAAAAAATGCCTATGTCTTATAGTTGAAAATATTAACAGTGTCTACATTCCAAACTGTGTATGTCCAATAACATAAACAGGTAACATAGGGAGATTTTAAAATGTAATTCTATATATGGTCAACCTCCCAATACAGTTGGTCTAGTTAATGGAGAAGTGAAGAGGTACTGATAAAGAAAAGGTGATTTAAAAATTCACTTTCATCAGAGGTTAGGATATAGTCAGATATATAGTCCAACCATTTCATTTAGTTACTTAAACATTATAAGTTATTAATCTTAATATTATAATTGGAAAACAATTGCCCTATACTGGCACACAAAATTTATAACAGTGTCATTTCCTGTTGGGCGATTAAAGGTTTCTACAAATAAATTTTAGGGAATGGGTAAATTTGCAAATACAGAATTTGCAAATCATGGGAACTCACTATAGTAATCGTCTAGCTCAAGGAATTACTGTACAGTGAACACACCCGTAAAACTACCACTCCTATGAAAGAGAGGACAATATCGGCGCAGCATACATACTAGCAGGTACTGCTTTTTTTATTGTAATTTGGAAACTTTTGGTATTCAAGTAACCACTAAGGAATATAACTCTAACATGGACAAGGCTTAGATACATCATGAAAGGCTGTCATGGGAAAGGTTTGTGGACAGAGGATATACCTGGCACGCTGTACATACCCTTCCTATGTTTGGTGGGCCCTGTGTGTGGGATTATTTGCCTATTTTCTAAAGCAAATGAGAATTAGGTATTATTTGCTGCTTTGGGGCATCCTTGCTACTTGTCTGCTGTTAACTCAAATATCTGAAACTTGAAACAATCGGCAATCAAATTTCCATTTTATATAGGAAACAAACATAAAATTCTCAGAACATAATCACCATTATTAGCTTGCTGTATATAATTCTAACTATAATTTTCTTCGAATTGTTCCTAAATTGGTAGCATTTTATAGAAATAATTATTATAACAATTCAACTCTATAGATACAACAAAATAAAGAAAAAAGATGGTAACATTAAAAGAGATCTTTAGTTTTTTTCTTCAAAGTACCATTTTGTCACTGAGACAAAACAACAACAACAACAACAACTAAGCTTTGGGAAGTCATAAGTTTGGGGTCACCAAATCTTTCTGTCTGATTCTGACACAAAATAACCACTACCTTATTAGAGATGTCAATTTTAAAAATTGAGTTAAATATTTCCATTTAGAAGTAACTGGATTTCTTTCTAAACTGGTTGACTACTGTTTAATTGAAGTAGGCTTTATTATAAAATAGAGTAATATCAAATTAGTAACTTACTTAAAAAATATCCCCTCCAAAATAAAAATCGTTTGGTTATATATTTATAAACCAGTATGTTTTCTATGTGCATAACATACAAACGATTAAAAAAAGGATAAAATTATCTTTTGTGCTTTTCACACGACAAAAATAACAGAAGCCATGGTTTTAATATAGAAATATGCAATAATCTGGCTGGGCACGGTGGCTCACGCTTGTTAATCCCAGCACTTTGGGAGGCCGAGGCGGGCGGATCACGAGGTCAGGAGATCGAGACCACGGAGAAACCCCGTCTCTACTAAAAATACAAAAAAAAAAAAAAAATTAGCCGGGCGTGGTGGCGGGCGCCTGTATTTCCAGCTACTCAGAGAGGCTGAGGCAGGAGAATGGCGTGAATCCGGGAGGCGGAGCTTGCAGTGAGCCGAGATCGCGCCACTGTACTCCAGCCTGGGCGACAGAGCGAGACTCCGTCTCAAAAAAAAAAAAAAAAGAAAGAAATAGGCAATAATTTAGAGGAAAAGAACTTTCTGGTTTGTTCTGAAGGCTACCTACAGGGCCCTCAATTGGAGTATAAACTTGATGTCATGGATGATGACTATGAGGTCCTGGAGAAGAGTAGAAGAGAGGACAGGCCACTCTGCCTGGCCCTGCTGCCATGGGGAACACAGCACCCTGACACCTAAAGAGATCCCTTTTCCCCTGGGACTTGAAGCTCCTTTGAGATCCTTTTCAGGGCTCCTTTGATAAGCAGGATTAATCAGCCCTGTTTCTAACAAGTTCTCTATATCTAGTCAAGCTCTTTCTGCTATGTCTCCATTCACAGTGTGACGGAGCACTGAGGGACTGCAAAACAACCCTGCAGACGCTGACAACAGTGAGTATGCCAGCCTTTGCTCTTCCCCAGTTTAAATAACCAAACTGCTTTGCCATTCTGCAGAGGGCATGTTTTTCTTCCTTAATTATGTTGAAAAAAATCCTTTCTTGGCGTTCTCCAGTTTTTCTGGAGAAAAAGCATTAATATATCCAGGGAAAGTTCAGTATATTCAAAATACTCCTTAAATTATTAACATCCTTAGGCTTGTCAAATGTTAATTCTCTAAGGTTTAGGGTTTTATAAATGTAAAAAAATATATATATCTTACTAGTCTAATGGCCTAGACTTACGAAGTTCCCCTATTAGCACCACCCTTTAAATTCTCTAAGTTGTTCCCTAAACTTTCATTCAAAGTGGCCATCACTTAGCATTTAGTTTTGCTTTGTTTTGTTTTGTTCAGGGTGGCTATTTAGTTTGTGTTTTTGTAACTTAATCCAGTATCTGGTATCTTTAGAGCCAGTAAATTATTTCCAAAAGAGATAGTAGAAATAGGGTAAGCCAAACTTAACCAATTACAATAAAATTTATGGGAACATAACTTAATATTGTCAAGGACTATTATATTTAAATCAATCTGAATGTGAAATTTGTCTCTTGAAACTCAGTAGTTTGAATGCAACTAAAGTTTAATGGTACAAGAATATGTTGGTAATCGTACTTTTCATTTATTCTGCATCAAAGCGTCCTTTTTAAGTAATTCAAATGGATATAGACCTGTTTTTTATTAGCTAGGTTTGGGATTGTCATGAACATAGTGATAGTGAGTTCTTGATTACTTTTGATAAACAGCTTTCAAAGGTTTAGAACATGATCAACAACAAGTGTAACTGAATTCTTATTTTTACTGCAAGGACTTAAGCACTGCAAATAGACCACTGTTTAAAGAATTTTTCTTTCACCAAAGCCTAAGTTTTAATGTTCTATTCTGTGTCAGCTTCCTGAACAAATATTTCCCAATAAAGTGGTCTTATAGAAAAGGAGGTTAACCAATACAATGCTAAAAAAGACGAAGTTTTCAAAAGCTACTTTTTTTGAAACAGAGATAAAACAACATGATGTCTAACAGTAGACAGTCAAGTTAGCACTACAGTAATTTTTGCTTCCCCCACAATGGGAGCCCTGAAGTAACACCAGCTGAATCTTCAGAGTCTTTGGTTGTACATTTAAAAAGAGCTTCCTTGGGAGGCTGAGGTGGGTGGATCATTTGAGGTCAGGAGTTTGAGATCAGCCTGACCAACACGTTGAAATCCCACCTCTATTAAAAATACAAAAAAATTAGCCAGGTGTGGTGACGCATGCCTGTAGTCCCAGCTACCCAGGAGGCTGAGGCAAGAGAATCGCTTAAACCCAGGAGGCAGAGGTCATGCCACTGCACTTCAGCATGGGCAACAGAGAGAAACTCCATCTCAAAAACAAACAAACAAACAAAAAACAAAACTCTGTCTCAAAAAAAAAAAATCTCTTTATATGTACAGCCAAAGAGTGTGAAATAACCTTACTTAAAAAAAAAAATTTCTGGCCACTACTTTCCCCATAAAACATCTACTAGGAACTGATTATAAATTTGGCCAGCTGCAATGGCTCATGCCTGTAATCCCAGCACTTTGGGAGGCCAAGGTGGGTGGATCACTTAAGACCTGGAGTTTGGTACCAGCCTGGCCAACATGGCGAAACCCTGTCTCTATTAAAAATACAAAAATTAGCTGGGTGTGGTGAAGGGCATCTGTAGCCCCAGCTACTTGGGAGGCCGAGGCAGGAGAATCACTTGAACCTGGGAGGCGGAGGCTACAGTGAGACAAGACCGCCCCACTGCACTCCAGCCTGAGTGACACAGCAAGACACTGTCTTAAAAACAAAAAACAAAAAACTTAATATAAATCAATTAAGATAACCAGTTATAAATAAAAATCAAATAAAACTCTTGTTATACCAATAAAAGCCTGGTGTAATATCTCAGAGTAAAATTGTCCTAAATGCCAGCAACTTCAGGTTACCATTTAGTCAAACAATCTCAATGGGCCTCATCTTAGAATTGATGAGAACAAGTTTTCAGAGTGTTTCTCAAGGCAAAAGTAGAAAGCATATGTGGAAAAAGTGTCAATGCATGAAGAGAATACCCTGATTTCTCTCAGCTATAAAATCTAGGTTTATGGTCAGAATCAGCTGATTTTTCACGATAGTCTCCCTGTGGCTTCCCGCCCTAAGAACCATCTGATGTTACTACTCACTCCTCAGCCACTTTAACAATTTTACTTTGCAGTTTTCTTTTGCAGCACTGAGCATCTCAGCTCAGGTTAAACATAGGTAGGAAGAGAGATTTTCTACCCAGAAGATTGTCAAATGCAATTCCACACCCTGTAGAGAAGGAAGGCGGGTAAACAGAATATGAGTCTGACCACAAGCCTGACTACTGACCTCTTCAGGGACAAGTGGTTCGATCATAGGGGCATCCTCCTGCCTGGCAGCCAGTCGCACGGGGGAGGTAGAAAGCCTCTTCTCCCATTCATTCGTTACGGCAGTGTCTGTTGAGGTTTCTAAGAAGGTTCTTTTCAGCTCACTAATGTTGGTTTGATGTTTCATCAGGTCATCTTGAGTTTTTTCTAGCTCCTATATTCAGAACATAAAGTATCCAACAGTCAATGTTTTACATTTGTGTTCCTTTCAGCTCTTTTGTTTGCTTTTAAAGTAATGTCAATCTTATTAGTAGTCAAAATAAAACAAAATGTTGATCAAGGCTCATGGCACTACCACAAACACTCTGGTGAAAATGTGATTTTCCCATGGAAAGGAAACAGAAAAAAAAATCTAGTTCACACAAACATGAATACCAAAAGAATTTTAGGAGGTAAACTATAAAGAGTACAATTCACATATATCCTGAGAGAATTAAAATAAATATACCCACAGGAAAAGGGATCTATATCTAGGAGAGAATAACGAATCAGAAGCTGAGAAGTCATCCCCACTTATTAACAGATGAGCACACAGTTCATGCATCACAGTACGAGCCCACGGGTATTACACTAAAAGAAAAACAACACACACAAACATGCACTGGTATATACCAATACCAACCTCTAACATAAGATTACTATGTTTGACATACACATTTTCACCCTTTATTCGTTTAATCAGACTATTCTGAAAAAAGTGGAGAAGAAAGGGAAAAGTAAGGGACACAGTCGTCAAGGGAACAAATGCCAACCTACACACCGCACCAACAACATGGTAACCGGCTACAGAGCATGCTGAAAGATCTGAACGCTGTAGACAAACAATGACTTATCACACACTGTTTGTATTTTTTGTTGTTGTTGTTTGTTTTATTTTTAATTTTCTACCTGTGCCTTGAGCTCTGCATCTTCCTCCTGGTCCGACTGCCAGCATCAAGAAAGAGTGGGAAATAAAGTCTTACATGCAATTTACTCTAAGATTGAAGGACTATGGTCTACATAGACTTGCTAAATGTGGGCACACGTATGCTCTTGCATATGGATGCCACTTCTTTCTTATACACAAACCACAACATTCTCACACACAATTAGGAAGCTTGATAAGCTTCTTTGGCATTTTGACCAGCAGACACATGTGGTTGAGAAGGTGACAGCAAGGGTGTGGCAGGTTGTTCTTGATGAACGTTAGAAATAGTTCAGGAAGTGGGGGGAGCCAGATTAAAATTAAAATTTGTAAGAATAGCTATGATGATACAATAATGAGAGCTCATGTGTAGTGTATGAATCCCGCCCTATGAGGTTAGTGATTATGATTCCCAATTTGTAGACCAGGGAACCCATGCTCAAAGAATACGAAGAATTTTGCACAGAGGTTCCCACATTTTAAAGTTTCTTGAGACCTTGATTTTCTTTTCTTTTTTCTTTTTTTGAGATACAGTCTCACTTTGTTGCCCAGGATAGAGTGCAATGGCATGATTTCGGCTCACTGCAACCTCCACCTCCTGGGTTCAAGCAATTATCCTGCTTCAGCCTCCCGGGTAGCTGGGATTACAGGTGCCTGCCACCACGCCTGGCTAATTTTTTGTATTTTTAGTAGAGACAGGGTTTCATCATGTTCACCAGGCTAATCTTGAACTCCTGACCTCAAGTGATCCACCCGCCTCAGCCTCCCAAAGTGCTGGAATTACAGGTGGGAGCCACCACGCCCGGCCAATTTTCTTGAATGTACATAGTTAAGAACAAATTCGGGAGGGGAGAAGACAAATATGGGGCAAGTAAGAAAGTTTTTTTTAAAAAAAGAGAAATCAACTACTATCAACAACAGCATGATTTCTTTTAAAGGTTTTAGACAGGACAATTTTTGAGATTCGAAAAAATACAGTTATCCCAAAGCCACCTCATTCTCCTGATTTTTCTAATTTCAAAGAGCAGTCTAATCCCTGGACTGCTGTCTCAGTATCAGTAATGAGTAAGCAGGCCAAGCCACATGTGTACACAGCGGCGAAGCTGTGTCTCTCACTATGGCTTTTGGACTCAGGACTGGGGCTTTATGCCCTTGTGCTAGAAGAGGAGACCCAGAATGAAATTCTAGGTGAGAAAAGGATCACACCAAGTCAGGTGCCTTAAGAAAATCATTTAATCTATCTAGGTCTCCCTCTTCTTATTTGCCAATGAGGACAAGACTGCTTACTCTTCATATTCTACACTGACCACTGTTGTGCTGGCCACCTATAGAAGGGAAAGAGTTTCATCAGTATCACGGGACAAACAGGAAATTTAAACACAGCGCTAATGTGCTGGTGACACGCCTATCCTTCAGTGCATAGGGGGTTCAGAGCTCTTCATTTTATTTTTAAGCTTCATAATCTACCTATGTTATAGGTATTCCCTTTCCCTTGCATGTTTTAAATGTTATATAACACATTTTAAAACTACTGTAGAAGTTTAAGGTATTATTATTAAAATGTTTTTCATTTGTAGCACACGTTAAGATTCCAATGAAACTTACTGGGTGTACTACCCTGTGGCTACACGTAACTAACTCTTACAAAATCAAGGTGTAGCTTTGTTATAGTTGGCAAAGAAAATTACCAACTTGTAATAGATTTATATGTGATTGCTTAAAAGAATCTGCATAATAGTTTTAACAATATCATCTTTAATGTTAAAAAATTATGATTTTCAAGCTTTGGATTGAACTCTGGCATTTCTAAAGAAAGAAACCTAATAAAACGCCATCATGAAAAATTTTTTCCGAAGATATTTTCAATTAAGTGATATACAGATACCACTTACAACATTTTTAGTTTTTTCTAAATATCCAACTAGAAAATATTATTATAGTAGGACGATGCAAAAAAAACACAAAAACAACCTAAAATAAACATTATTACAAAGTAAAAACTAAATTCTGCTAGTAAAAAGTAGCCAAATTAACATCGATAAACGTCTTGACTTCCATTAGTACAGATATTATTTTTAAAGATATTTTAACTACTTAATGGTAGAGAAGATTTGAAAAACAATATAAGCCACACACACACAGACACACACACACACACATTTAATGTGTTTCTTTAACTCTAAAGAAAAAAGGAGAAATTACAGTATATCTTCTATCACTATTTAATGTGATTACATTTTTAAAAAATAAAGTACTAACAGTAATTTGAAAATTCATTTCTTATGAGTGACCGAGGCTATAGTCAAAGGCTACAATAATGAGTAAGGTAAGTCTTATTTTGACAATAATTATTTCACCATTGGGGAATTAAAAATATATCTGCATCAAGCCAAAATACTAGTTAATTGTGACCTTCCCATTCATTCTATTATACGTCGATAGCCTCTCATTTGAGATAGAATTTTTTCCTTAAAAAAAAAAAAATGTGTTATCAGTCTAGGCAAGTGGTTCTCAAAATATGTCTTAACATGTGCAGAGTCAATATCGCCTGGGAACTTGTTAGAAATATAAATTCTCAAGTCCACCCCCCAGCTCTTCTGAATGAGAAACATGAGGCTGGAATCCTCCAGGTAATTCTGATGTAGGCCAGAGTTTAAGAACCACTGGTCTAGACAACAAAATACATATTTAACTCCTACTGTTGAAGTTAGAACTGATCTCCATTACAACAGCTCATATGTGGAGTTCTTAAACACAGAGCCACCCCACAAGGCATTTTTGGTACGCCACTACCAGCCACTCTCAGCCACAATACCAACCTCAGTGGCGGTGGTCTCCCCGTCGGCTGCGGTGTCCGTGCGCTCACTGTCAGTCTGTTGACCACAGAAGTGATCAGGTTCCAGGAGGCAGGCAGGGACAGAAAGTAAACCACCTGGTCAAACACGCTCTGGCACAGGTCAGACAGGTCATTTTCTTTCTCTCTGATTTCTCTGTGTCATACTACCTTCTCACAAGAACACAAGTTCAAGCAAAGCAACAGAAGGGCCAGGGCTAGGTGTCATCAACAGAGCCAACTCATAGGAAGACCTGAGGCACAGTCAGCCTGCAGGAGCTGGGGAGCCACACTGACTTGTCTGGTTCTATGTCTCAGGGAAACCAATTTGTCATCCCCACACCCCTCCTCCAACTTTTAACTAAAAACCTCAAGCAAGATCTCCTTAAAATGTTTAATGCAAATAAAACTGATGTTTATATATATTTTATTCTAGTAATATTTCATATTTGAAAGGTAAATGAAAATGTCAATTTACAGAAAAAGCTACTGTAACAGTCACTGGACTTTCAGCCTCTCATTTATACGATTATGATAATTTATATCCGTCTAAGGCCATCAGGCTGTCAGCATTACCTGTCAATTATAAAAGGCACATGCCAGTGACTCACAGGCATATATTTTTTATGGGAAAAACATAACTCAATTTTCAAGTAGTGTTGCTAACTAGATATTTTTTAAGACTACATGTTATGTTTGTTTTGCCCCACCCTCCAATATAAAGAAGTATATTAAAGTATGTATTTAAACATCTTGCTCCAAAAATACCATTCAAATGAAGCAAATAATAATAAGAATTGTTAAAACAATAGACAGAGAAAGAGAAAGAGAGAAACATCTACTTAGAAACAAATAAAACAAAGCACAGCATTTGACAGAGCCTAGGTTTTGAGGAGAATGAGAATAGTAATTTCAGGACTGGTTTTTAATCTGTTTCACAGGGGTTTATGACTTAAAAACTGTTTTCTCTCAAGTAGAGCCATGGACATCTAAATGCCCTAATATTAACTGACTTTCCCTCCACAGATAACAACTATCATTAATAAAGTTCCCTTGATCAAATATTTGTGATTAGTATTTTGAAAACAAAAATCAAAATGGGAGGGGAGTCTATGATGGTGAATCTGGTTCTTAAAATAACCTCCCACTACAAAGAACAAGAAATGTCAAGAAGGGACAACTGGGACAGTATTGTTTCCATCGACAAAACTAAACTCTGGCTCTGATTTCTTGGCACTAGCCACGTGTTTCATGTTACATACTCCTAAAAGAAAGGGAGGCTGAACACACGCTCAGCACATGTACCTGAGGACACCATTCTGGCACCCTTGCTACTAAGTGTAAGTGGAAAATAATTTTCTGTAGGTTGGTAAGGAAAGCGTGTTGACCCATTTTCATGACCTGACCAGCTTGGTTAACAACTGGGGGCAGGAGGTGGCTGTTAATTTTCATATAAAGGTGACTGCTGCTATGGGATTAGTATGGCTGTACCGAGTGACAGCCCTGGGAAAGGCCAGTTTGAATTAGTAAGAGAGACCGGTTATTTGTTCCGGTGTACAGAATAACTCAAAGATCTTAGGCTTTCAAGAATAAATAAGAATGACTTGCACTTAGTGTTTTATTTTTTTAGACGGGGTCTCGCTCTGTCACCCAGGCTGGAACGTAGTAGTGCAATCTTGGCTCACTGCAACCTCCGCCTCCTGGGTTCAAGTGATTCTCATGTCTCAGCCTCCCTAGTAGCTGGGACTATAGGTGCATGCCACCATGCCTGACTAATTTTTGTACTTTTAGTAGAGGCAGGGTTTCACCATATTGGCCAGGCTGGTCTCAAACTCCTGACCTCAAGTGATCCGCCTGCCTCGGCCCCCCAAAGTGTTGGGATTACAGGGGTAAGCCACTGCGCGCCCAGCTGGAATGACTTGCATTTAGTGTTCTAATTAGTTGTGTCAAACACTTCTAAAATTCTTGAAAGTGTTTCTCCTCCTATCTAGCTTATTTCCCTTGTGGTTTTAAAATTTACTTCAGTCACTTGCAAGCATTTTAGCATTAGGGGACAGTGGTCGTTAAGAGGGAAAGGTTTAACGTCAGATGAACATGAGCTCAAATCCTTTCTGTTCAAACCTGTGGCACATTGGGTACCTTTTATATTTTAATCTCAGTTTTCTTCCCATAAAATGGGGAAAATAACAGCCCTAACTGTATTGGGTAATGGATACTAAGTGCTCTGTATAATGCCTGACACACTCAGAGCTAAAAAAAAAAAAAAATGCCTATAATAATTATATAATTATTCCTATTTTTCTCAGCCATACACAAATAGCATAGTCCATACATAAAATTTCTTGAATTCCTACTTGGCATTTAGTCAGTCAGTCAGTAGCATAGTGCCTGATCAACAGTCAATAAATGAATAAGGCTGAATAAAGCAGTTTTTATAGCAACTGGTATTTCTATAATGTATGATGACTACATAAAACTGCAAATATATAGCATATCATAAACTATCATATAATACTATGTTTATGTAATTTAAAATGTTATAAGTCAGTTAATTAATTTTCCTCTTGATTTGAACTCATCTCTATTTTTCTTTGTATTATCAAAAAATTACTCAGAAATACACATGTAATTGCATTTTATGGTTTGGGGAGGTAAGTTCATCTCATGTTTCTTGATGGGATATTTTGATATCCTGCCCCTTCTTATTTGACCATTCTGAAAGTACAAAAGACATGACTGGTCAACAGCTTTATAATGTGAAATGATGAAGCCTTTTTATACTGGATTTCATTCTTAGAAAGGCTGGAAATAAGCCACCATAGCATGTTAAAAATGTAAGCAATGATGATACAATATTTAAAAAGAATTAATTAGTACTGACTTGGCAAAACGAAAGTGACAAGGCTGAATTGTATGTTAAGAAGTCACTCAGTGTAGCTGCCACAGTGCTTCAGGCCTAGAGATTAAATCAGGCCATGTAAGCAAATGGCAATTTAAATAAAACAGACCAGAATGACCTCAATATGAGTTCTTTAGCTCAGCCTGAACTAGAATGCGCAGCTCCTAACACTTCAAGAGACAACACTGAACAGATGGCTAGTTACAGAGTCTGATGGCAGGAGAGCTATCATATAGGCTGACTAGGGCTGCGGAGAAGGGTGATGAAGACTCCAGTGGTCAGTGCTAATTCATGGTTTTGGAGGTTTGCAACAACAAGGACGGTTATGACCGGGAAGCTCCAATCACACGTTCACTAGCTTGTAACAATTAACTGCTGTGATTTGTTTTGCCAATGTAATGCAGACATGCCCAAGTTTAACATTAATTCTCATGCACTGATTACAACAAGATGTATACCCTGGATTAGGCACAAGATCTGTGTGGTTTGCTATATAAAAGTTGAAATATTTATTTTGAATTTAGAAAAGCATAAAACAGCAATTTTTTTGCCTTATATTAGCTTGATGACTAACTCCACTGTTAAAGGAAAAATATATCTCCATGTTAGAAATCAGCTAATAAATAATAAAATTGTCTTTGTAGACAATATTGTGTTCTTAACTGTAGTACATTCTAGTCCAACACTATTTAATAATATTGCCAATATGAGAAATAGTGATATTAAAGCCTAGGATTTCAAGTAGTTCTCAAAATATTTTCCATGTATAAAAAGTTATTTATATCAGTTGGAGCAAATCGTTATTATATAACTCAAGAATCTTGAAAATGTCTCTTGTGCAAAATCTATTAAAAGTGTAGACTTTTACTTAAAACACCTGTGAGACCATTCACATTTTTTCCTTCTGCTGCAAAGAAATGGTCATAATTCCACTAAATATAGATACTCCCACACCCTCAACATATAATACTATATACTCACAGGTGCAGCTCAAATTATGACTTTCTAGCTGAGCACAGATTTAGACTTTCTTTCCTTTTTTAGCATTGCCTTGACTTTGTGACTTTAAAAAAAATGCTAAGAGTATTTTGCTTTTTTTTCCTATCACAACAGCTGTTGTTCTGTGGGAACAGGAGGGCTGCAGGGAGCCTGGGGACAGGTGTAGGGAGGGGCGTGCATGACAGCATCCGGGGCCTCTGGTGGCAACTTCTATTATTCTTTCCTGCACTCTATTTGAAGCCTGGAGAAAGAGAAACTGCTGGGCTGTTCACAGGGCTGTGTGGCAGTGGGAAAGGAGAACAATTAACAGGAAAAACTGCTGGCTACCATGTCAGCTCGCCCAATTGCTCGAGTGGGGGACAGGAGCCTGCCCTGCAGCAGCATGCCTTCAAGGATGGAGGCTGATAGTTCAGGGTCTTTTCCCCACTAAGTCCATGTCTGGCTGGCAGCCACAGAGGCCCAGCCTTACCACACTGTGAAAATGGGGGGATTTTGAGACTCATACTGCAGTTGAAAGAATCACTGTCATATTATCTGTATTGGCATTGCTAGCACTGGTGAAATTTCAGCCTGTCTTTACATTGTTTGAAAACTTCAATTTAGTCCTTTTCTGATTGTGTCTGAACACTGCTGCACTGCATGCAGTTGCTTCTGGGCCTGTTTCTGTCCTTACCAATGACTGATGTCATGTGGGTGCTTTAAACTGCTCTGACACAATACAATGCAGGATCTGATTGACCGACCTCTCTGTGAGTAACAATGACTGTCTGGCAATGATGAGCAGAGGGCGGTGGGGACATTTCAGGATCTCCAGGGAGGAGATACCTTTGCAACTTTAGAAAGCTACCCAGGTGATGATGATACATCCCCTCCGGGGATGCACCCTTCCACCTCTCTTTGACTGTCATTTAAGTTGAAAACTACTCATCATCTGTCTTATATGTGATTTAACTTATTAAACCATAACTGATCAGAACCTTTAGCTTAGCCCTGATCTTTTACATAGCTGACGGGTTATATAAAATTGACTTCTGGCTGAGTCTTTCATCCCACGTAGAACTCAGTGGGTAGCAGAACGATTCCGGGTTGGGCTCAGACTGCTACATCCACATGGTGTTGTGCCTAACCCTGGGGCCCAGGTTGGACTCCCCAACACACAGAAACCTCAACATATTGGCACAGACAATAAATGAGGCTCTGAAAGTAGGACCACTATGGCAGCAGCCGGCTAACACTGTTTCGGACTCAAGCACGGAACACGAAGGGGAAGCGTGTTCTATGCCGAGGTACACACCTCTTCCTCTGAACTGTCACTCGGGTCATTGTCTAGGGAGGCGCTCAAGGAGGCCGCCTTGGGCTCCAGGTAGCAGAGGCACAGAGCCAGAGGGAAGGAGAGAGTGAGAGCGTATGGCACTGAGAAGGAGGCAGACAGCAGAAAGAAAAAGATGAAGAGGAAACAGGGTACGAGGGACGGTGAGTGGATCGGGAGGTAATGCTGCAAGCTCTGGGGCAGGAGGTTGGTTTCAGAAAGGTTGGGGAAAGAGAGGTATCCATCATCGTCTAGGAGGGAGGGGAATGACTCGGGGAGCTGCAAGGAGAAGGAGAACAGGGTGGTCCCTTTGCCCGTTTGCTGTCTGTAGCTAAAAGCCACATCTTGATCCCCTAGGTAAGGCCTCCCTGGGCCATCAGAGGCCAAGGCGGGCTCTCCAGGCACATGCTCAGCTCTGGACAGCTCGTAACCTGGCAGTTTGCCGTCATTCTCCTTACACCTCCTACGGAGCTCTGTGGGAGATGTGGGGGCACAATGGGCGGATGGGGGTGACAAGGGACATGAGTCAGTGCCAAGCCCAGGTGACTGATGTGAAAGAGACAAGAGAGAGACAGAAAGCAGCAAACAGAGGTGCAAAAGGACAAAAAGAAAACTGCAATTAGTTAATTTTCTTATGGGTATCAATATAAAATTTTAAAACAAAAATTTTAGCACTAGGGTTGCTCATGAATGTTAAAGTATTCAAGCTGCATGCCACTGTTGCCACGAACGGCTACATTTCTCCCATGAGACCATCACATACGGATGGAATTCTTTAAAAACTCAGAACAGAAGGTATTTGTGGGCAATCCCAAAGTCTACACATTTCACATGGTCAAAAAATTTCATTTTAGACTAACAACTCTAGAAAGTTTCAGGCTTTGGGGAGCAAACATAAGTAAATCTGATAACTTAAAATGAAGACTTTCAATAACCTTCTCCTGATTTCCAGGTAGCACAGCTGTTACTATACAGTTCAGCTAGATTAAAAATGAAGATGAAATCCAATCCAGATTTTGATTAAAAAAAAAAAAACAATCTCTAGCGTTAGTCCTTTCCCTGGTTATTCAATTATATCCAAAACAAGGAGTTTACATTCCAAATTAAGAAGTTTCTGGCCCCACTCCTATCTGATAAGTAGTTACAATCAGGGATTCGACACTTAGCATTTCTGAATATCTCACTTCTCAAAAAGAACTGAAGTTCCCTTGAAAGCTCTATTTTGGCTCCTTTATTTAGGATATTAGTGGAACTTCAACTCAAGTGATTTCAACAAGCTAACTAGCAAAAACAATGTGTTTTCTTGTAACATGCTTTGCCAGTATTTACTTTATGATGCATAATAATAGAAAGATATAATTTCCCAGCCTTCTGATTTTTCTTAGCAGATAAAGGGCATGTTTAGATCTTCGGTTTGAGTCCTTAATATAATGATAAAAGCAGGGTTTTCCACAAGTGCTCCCCTGGTGAGCTCAAGCTTTTATGGGGCAGCTGAAGTAGTTCCCCTTCTCTCTGGGTCCTGGAAGTCTCCATGACCAGGGCCAGTTTCCTCTGCAGGTGGTGGAGGTGCCGCTGGACAAGAAGGGGAGGAAGGAAAGCACGCAAGCCCCAAGCAGGACCTGGGCAGGTACAGCAGCTGCTGCAGGCCAGGAAGTCCAAGCCTGAAAGTAATTAGACTCCTGCTGATGTCTGTGTCACTGCGTGTGTGTATGTATGTGTTTTGCCCAGTGGCCTGACAGCATGGAAATTACCCAGCCTGCCTTGTGTGGTTATGCAATCCTGATTTGGGGAGAAGTGGTAAATATAGCGACAGAAGGAAAATGCACAAATAAAGTTATATATGAGGCATGAGGGAAAGAAAATGCACAAATAAAATTATAGCTCTTCGGCATTTGAAGGGTCTCTTTTTACTATGAGACAAGTATGTCTTTTCCTACACATTCGCATTTGACATTAAAGATGTCACTTTAAACAGGAATCTGCACAAATCTCATTCAACTAAGAATAATGCAGCTGCTACACGCTAACTTCTGCATGAAGACAACTGTCCTCCAGCATGGAGGTGAGGCAGCCCCATGACCCGGGGGATCCCAGCCTGGGAAAAGTGCCTCCTTCCCAGGCAACCTAGGGGACCAGCCTTTCAAGAACTATTTTCAGTAATACGCTTTCATTTTGGTTGAAAAATAAGTACCCGCTATGTTACTTTTTGAAGATGGAGAAGGGTAAAATTAAGGTTTAACCTTCCATGCTGATTATTAAAGTCATTTCTAAAAGACAGCTTTGCACTGGGGAAACCAAGACAGCCCACACCTATACGAGCACCAGATTTCAGCTACAGACTTCCTGAAGACATTCTGCTGAGTGCTGGCTTCTCAGAGACTCAGGCTGTGAGGCTGGCAGTGTCCATTGTCTTTATTTTCCCAAGTCACAAACGGCACCAAGTGAGGACAGCTAGGTGCTACGTTTTACATAAACAAACTAGTGGTCTTTTAAAAGCAAATAAAGTGAAAATGTCCGGCCTTATCTTGGGAGCAAAACTAAAAATCACTTACATTGATGTGTCACTTCTTCATACTTATACATCCATGGGAATCTTATGTTGGCATGGTGATTTTACAAAATGTTAGAATAACTAAGAAGAAGAACCACATATTTGTTTTTTGGGTGGATTATATTCTTTTCTGTCCCCTTTAAAGCCTTCCTTGACTGAACAGACAGGAAGAGTGTAAAAACAAAATTTAGAACAAAGCACATTTTAACAGCAAAAGTTATTGAAATATCCCTGCCATTATTTCCTACTCTGTGCTTAATTTTGTGTTTGCCAAATAAATAATCTTATGCCAAAAAATAAAAGATGATGGACTGCGTCATTTGTAATATTTTAGCATAACTACAAAAGTTATTTGTCTATGTTAAGATTTCACTGCTAAATTCTCATCAAAAGGAATACTTTCCATAGAATTCGGGGTAGTGATTCTCCATCTCTATTTGAAGAGCCCATGTATAAAAGAGCACTCGTGAATCAAATTTACTCAAATTTTAGGATAACCCATGGGTTATTACTAGCATTTTCATTCTGCTATTTCCTCTTATTCTATGCTCTGTACAGGCCAGGAGCCACTCTGTTTTTCCATTATTATTAGGTATAAGCCTCCTGAAGTGTTTTTTGACTTTTAAATTATTTTTCTGAAAAGTTGCTTTGTAGTGCTGGATCACCAGAAAAAAACATAGTGTTTAAAAATTATGTTAAAAAAGATATTTAATTTGGGGTGAAACAATGTTACAAAGTTTAATGAATTAAACACTGAAAGAAGCTGCTGCCAAATTTGCTTTTTATCTTCTGTTGCAACTTTCTGCCTTAAGATCCCTTTTCAAAACAGGGCCAGTCACTACTCTGCTGATTAGGCTTAAGTATAAATATACAGGCTGTGGTCACTCCATGTACTTATAGTCAGAAGAATGGCAATATGATAATTGTATATCTAGAAAAATACACTGTACTTGGGTAGGAGAATGGGGCCAGAAACAAAGAAAACAGCTTTAGTGACAGTTCTGAAATGTGAGCCCAAACAGAAAAGTGTAATATGCCACCAAAAGTATTTTTAAGATACACATACAGGACAGCTATTGAAAGTCTTACATAGCACACAAGTTATTAAAATAAAAATTTTCAAAGAGCTATGAATGAATCTTTCAGAGGAAAAATGTTGAAACAGCAATCATAATTTAAAAATTGACATATGAATGTGACCAGTGCTGACATATGATTTACCCTAAATCTGAGCACATTCCTGGTTTACAGCCTCAGCATCATTTAGTCATTCTTAAAAGCTAGAGCAAGCTCTAGCAGGCAGTCTGGGAGCTATACCTTTCCCTCGTGCCGGATGGCCGAGACGGGCGTGACTTCTTCCCCCTTCCTCCGTTTGTCCTCTTCCTCGTCCCGCTCCTCCTCAGCCTTCTTCTCCGGAGTCACAGTGGTGATCAAGTTCGTCTGAGAGATGCCTTTTGTTGTGGCGTACTGGCCAGTACCAACCTCTGCAGCAGACATAGAATCCTTCATGTATATTTCATGGTTTTCATTCACTGATGCTAAAAGCAAATACAATTGAAGAAATAAAATCCAAAATAGTTAGGTCAGAAGACACATGAACACCACCAACTATATGTTTACTGAAAAAAAAAAAAATACCATCACAAAATACCAGGTCTGTCTTGAAAAAACAAATCAGTGCTGCAGGGACCTTCATGTAAGCATGACCTTCCTGTATTTCCTATACGAGTGCTTTAAAATTCTTGAAATGCTCATGTCTTGGAATTTCATCTATCCTCAGGCTCTCTGCTGAGGATGTGTGTAAGTGTGGAGGTGAGTGGAGGGTCATCAGACAAGGCTGCCACTGGGCATATTGTCACCCTGAGTCATTGGCTGGCACTGGCACCAGTCTCGTAGTGGCCAATTCCACACCTAACAGCAGTCTTTGCAGTACACAATTGCTCTAATACACTTGGCTCTTTGGAAGTGCCATTCACCAAGAAGCACTGAATTGGTTTTCATATTATTATTAATGTTGAAAAGTCTATCACTCTTACAATATAAAAGCTCCATGGGTAATAACAAATATTAACCATCTTGGTAGAGATTATAAAAATCAGATGGCAATTCCATTCATCTAAAGTATAGAAATGTTTTCATTTCTACTGCATTTTAAACAGACTAACATAATATGCATATACATTTACTCATCTCTAATATTTTGGAAAAACACAATGAATGTTGCTAAATGAAATTCATGCAAATGCAAAACATGCAAACTCAAGAGAATAAGACATAGTCTTTCATCCCAGCTAAAACATCTTAGTGAAAAGATGCTTAATTAAGTTTTAAAAGTTGGTACTCATTATTTTAGGTTTTAGATATAAAATTTATTAAAACTTATAAATGTTGCTTTTCAAATACACAGTAACTAATCACAGACAAAATATCTACATTATTATTTTAGGAATTTAAAAACGTAAATAAAAGAAAGGATTCTGAAATGAAATCCTCTCTGAAATGCTTTTGATGGCTAAAGTATATCACTACAATATCTTCACTAAGACATTTTATATCTCTTTATACTGTTGAAAAAGCTCATATGAGACACAACTTCCTAATGGACCAGTTAGGCCATTTTCTGTAAGATGCAACCTTGCAAAAAAGCAGTTTATGTTGCAACATGCAGCTGTGCCACCCAGCTCAACAGCAGCAGAAAACATACTAGAGCTGGCAGGACCACAAAGAGTGAGAGACAGCACATACTAACATCACTTTTGGGCAGGGAGAAAGAGACAGCATGACATTAGTACATTGATTTCACAATTGTCTTCCATCTTCTCAGCAGTCATTATCACACTAAAGGTCATAGGGAAAACAACATTCACAACAAATGTGTTCCCTGGGGTGCCCATCACTGAACAAAGTGGATGATATTCAGGAAAAAAAAAGTGCGATTCTACAAAGTTCCTCAAATACTGATAACATATAGAAACAGGTAATAGAGACACTCTAAAGGAGAAAGAAGAGTCAATAGGATAAACCAGAAAGAAAAGCTTCAATGTTAACATGGATATTTCAATATCTTAATTCAGCTCGAAACAGTCCTGATAACTATTTTATTCAAAAGGGCTGGCTCTAAGTTCGGTATTCCAGAAACTCTTAGAAGACACATGATGGTAATTAACTTCCTAGGCTAGCTCACAAAAGCCTGTAAGAACAATTATGAATATAAAATGAGGTATATATACATCATGGAATACTACTCAGTCATAAAAATGAATGAAATCATGTATTTTGAAGTGACTTGGATGGAGCTGAAGGTCATTATTCTACATGAAGTAACTGAGGAATGAAAAAACAAATACCATACGTTCTCATGTATAAGTGGGAGCTAAGCTATGGGTATGCAAAGGCATATAGAGTAATATAACGGACACTGGAGACTCAGAAGGCAGACAAGTGGCGGGGGGGTGGTGAGGGATAAAAAACTACCTATTGGGTACAGTGTGCACTACTCAGGTGACAGGTGCACTAAAATCTCAGATTTCACTACTATACAATTCAGACATGTAGCCAAAAACCGATTGCTTGTATCCCAAAAGCTACTGAAATTTTTTAAAAAATGTGAAAAAAGAGTAATTATCAATATGATTATTGAGATAATTACCTATGTAAAAAGAGTACTTTCACATATATCTTGCTTTTCACAACAGCCCCGTCAAAGGTGGCCTTATTCCTATTATACAGATGACTAAAACAGACCTGGAGAGCTGAAATCATTTGTCAACCACCACAGAGACAGACGGCAGCAGAGCCTGGACTTCAATCTGGATTTACCCATGCCACAAGAGTACAGTTTCCACCTCACTAGTAACACACGTAATATAGCACTAATAATGCCATTTTGATTTCTTCTATAAACTGTTCATAAAGTATTCCACTAGAAAAAGACAGTTGTTTTTAGTTGGGAGATTCAGGGAGCAGCTCTCCCCATCAATCACCCAGCTAGTGAAATGGGGAAGGCAGAGCTGAGACTCTCAGGGGAACAGTGGCAAAAAAGGTAGGGAAGGAGACGGTCCCAGGCACTTGTAACTTTTGCTTATTTTTATTTATGTTTTTCCTTATTATTTAAACCATACCTGCATACCAGAAACTCCTAATTCTTTTTATTTGCACAGGATAAGATCTTCTATTAAAAACAACAAATCTCCAGGTGCTCCAAATTAGAAGACACAGACCCAGACATGATTCAGTTCCAGAGTATTGTTACAGCGGGCATGCCTTGCAGCAGAAAGAGTACTTCCATATCATTCCAGAGAGCAATCAAGAAACTGTTTGATAAAACAAAACCCTACTAAAAATTCACTGTTGTGTTATCCCCTAAAAAGGCTGTTTGAGTGATCATCTCTCCATTTGACTAATTTGACTTGGCAGTACAGAACCCCTACATAGCGCTGTTCTCCCAGTCCATCTGGGGTAGTAATTAGCACAACTAGGAGAATTTAACTTACAGCCCTTTGCTCTGTTATTTGCATGTCATCCTTTTTCTACCAGCTATTATCAACTGACTGATAAAGGTCACACTTTATTCATAAAGATTTTTTAGAAACGGAAATAAATTTAACTTACAGATTTATAAAACAAATAGTCTTAAACCTACCAATCCTTTAAGACCTGTTGGCAAGAGAAATCAAATCACAGAGTATGTGACTACTATATTTAGAATGAAAGCATCTTTCTCCAAATTCAGGGTGTCAGCTTATGAAAGCTATTTTCTTCATTCCCTAAGTGCCATTCTTTAATATAATTTTACATAAACCTGCAGATGTTAGACTGACAAAGGGACTTTCATTTCGCTGGGGGAGACTTAAAAATGTGCCATTCAGTCAATAAGCAACAACTGCTTTTCAACATACAATATCCAGGAATATCTATACTTCCTGAAAGCTCATGACAGTTTCATATTCTTTTTGGGGTAGGTACTAGGTTATCAAGGGCCAGTAAGTGATGCCTACCTCCATCCAAGCTGCGAGACATGGTATAACGTTTGCTGGATGAGCGTTCAAAGTAAGGTGCTGGGCGATCTATCAACGCACTGGCTCTTCTTGTTTGCGCTTGTGTCCTGCCACTATAACGAAACTTGGAACCCAAGGTTAAGAATTTCTTGGGAGGTGCTTCTGGTAACAGTAGTCTAAAGAGAATAAAGAAAAACAGCAGCAAGACTATTAAGTCCAATATTGACAGTGCTTTTTAAACTTTTTACTCTGAGAGGTCATGTGTTTTGTGTGCTAAACGTTTAACACACAACTTGCAGTTAAATAAATCTGATTTCATAAAAGAATGCATATAGTATATATCAACTAGGGATGTGGTAGACAGGATATATGCAAATGTGGGTTGTACTGAACTAGACGAACTTTTAACATTCCATGCAAAGTGGACAGTCTATGGTTCTATAAGCCCAAACAGCTACTAAATAGTTTGATATTAGTGAAGAAGAAGAGTGACAATTTGGTGTTGGGTGCCTAATTTGATGGGTCTCATACCATGCATAGGTAGGTAAAGGGATTCAGGGTATTGAGAAATCACTGAAATAGTAAGGAATTGAAATAGTAAGGAATGGATTGGATATTTGAAGCGGACACCCTAAAAATAATGTAAAGACACTAAAGATACTAAAGAAGGGGGGTTTGGGACATGTAAGTACATGACAAATTAGGGAAAATCCTTCAAATTTAGTCTTTTTCTAGTTCTCTTAGGATTTCTTATCAAGAAATATGGTGACAATGAACTTAGGGATAGAAAGAATAAAATTCCGTATTTTTCTTATTGACAGTCTTTTTCAGTATAAGTGATTATAATTATTCCTTAGGGAAAAAACAAAATAATCTCTTCCTACCTGAAAAATGTATGATGCTCAACACATACTTTCCATAAACGCTTGGCAGCTCGATGGTTTGGCAGCTTAAACCCAATGGTGCTTTCAAATTGTTCAAACTAAATAAAAAAAAAATACATTGAAGAGTAAAGTTTAAAATTATAAATAACAGAAGCCCTGTAAATAAATTACAGAATCATAATGACACCAGAATTTTAAAAATTTACTTACTAGATCAATTGCTATATGCATAATTCATGCTATACACATTCATTTGTTAATTTCAAAAATGTGTCTTTAAAATGCCGTAGGTATAGCCACATTATGCATACAGTAAAATGTCTTCTGAATAAGTGTGTATCTTATGATACAACTGAAAACCAAACACAAAAAGGGTTTTTTTTGACTTCTTTCAGAAACCAGTTTGCCCTGATATCACTTTTAAACTTTACTTCAACTGCAAGGTACAGAAATGAACAAAATGTTTACAAATATAGTCGACAGCATTCTTAGAAATGAGATTTTTCTCCTAATATCTTGTCAGGAAATATGTGTATTTCTTAGGTAGTTGATAACTTGGTGTCAGAGATTGCTGATTTTATTTGTGTGTTCCACTATGGATTATCGTGTTAAATGCTAACATCTCTCTATATCATACGTAAGATCAGAGATTGGGGGAACATATTTTCCTATTTTTCAGCATGTACACTTCAGATGATGCTTTATCAGCCATTTGATTTTTCGAGGTGAAATACTCATCTTATTTCCTGCATAATATACTTTATTACTGCAGACGCACAGATTTTCACATTCTGAAGAAGGTACACATCAGACCACCAGAGGGCAATCATCTTAAACAGTAAAGCCTTCCCCAAAGAGCAAACAACGGGTACTACTGCTATAATCAATAGCAAAAATAATTTATATGGCAAAGAACCGAGGTGAGGGGTCATATGCATGGCATGTGAGATACAATCACGCTTGACCTCTATTTCTTGTTTGCTGAGGATGATTAGGGGAAGTGGGAAATACATCACAAATGCTTCAACCTCAATTGCCTTTCCCAACTTCTTATTCACTCTGGATGTTCGTATGCAGCGGTGTTTGTAAAAATCACTACTGTCCAAGGGACCCAGTCAAGACAGACATAGTGTGGCTTGTGACTAAACCATCATCCATTTATTCATCCTGCAACTAATATGCACATATGCCAATGCCAGGGGTTATATGGAAGAGTCAGCTTGCACTCTGCTGCAAGAAACTGGGAAGAGTCTCTGCCAACCTCCGTAGGTAAGGATGATGCAGGCTCCTAGACTACCTGAATAGGTATTAATAGTTTGTTAATATCTATTTCTCTGTGTTTTATATCAATTTCTTTCAACTTCTTCAGAGTCTGCGTGTCTCCAATAATTTCTTCTCACTCACTCTTCTCAGGCTGTAAATAGGATCATAAAAGCAGAGAGAAGAGGAGTGAAAAACCAGCTCTCTCTGAGCCTGCTTCTGCCAGCACCACAACCCCATCTCGCTCCTCACTGCTAATGTTTAGGAAGCAGAAGCCACGACCTGCTGCCTCTGCTACTTACTCCTGACCTCAACACACCTGGCAGGTGCTCCTCCCGCCTTTCTGAGCTGTGAAATGTCATCATCGGGCCTGACTGTCAAGTTCAACACACTTTTGTTAGTCCACATCCTGTGTGCCCTTTCTGTAACATACGGTACTGCTAGCTAACCACTTTCCTCTGAAACTTATCTCCTGGTCATCCATCAACCTATGTTTCTTCTTTTATTTCTCTGGCTGTCATTTCTTCAGCTCCTTGGCCCTTTCTCAAATAGTGGTATTATCCAGAATTCTAGTTTTAGGGCCTTTTCTTTCTCTAACTTGCCTTGCTCTTTGAGTAATTTATTCCATGTCTAAGGCCTTGAATAAAATATATACAGTTGATAACTCTGTTCAACTCCTTCCTATGCAAGAATCACTCCCTGAAAATCTGTTCCAAAGGGATTTCAATTGTTTTTCTGAAATTTTCCCCCTTTTCCCTCCTGCTGAATGTCATCTCCATTGGCTTCAATCATGCAAACTGAAAACCTTTGATTATCCTGGACTCTTCCCTCTTTCAATTCCTTCCTCCATCTTGTCTCTAAGACCTGCTGCTTCTGCCTCTGAAACCTCTCTCTCGAATTTGTTCCCTCCAGTCTATTCCCACAGCCTCTGCCCTAGTTTAGGTCTTATCACATCATGTTTCTAAGTCACTGAATTTTGTTAAGAAATGTATCATTCCAAAATATTCACCTGGTTGTGTCACATCCTGATTTAAAACCTCCCATGACTCACTAGTGTCTACTGATTCATTTCTCTAGCTCTCCCCTCTGGCCTCTCACAATACTATGCTCACTCCATGTCTACAGAATATCATCTCATTTGCATCATGCTGTTACAATCGAAGTATATGAGCCTGTTTTTCTGCTAAATAGAAAATCCCTTAACAAGGAACAAGGTCATATTTGTCTTTTGATTTCTAATGTCTGAAAATAAATAGGTGCTCACTTAACAAATGTTCAATGAAGTCAAATGACTATTGGCTATAAATTTAACATATAATCTTTATGAAATATTTTTAAAACACTATAATTTTAGTTATTTACATGAAAAGCTTACAGATTATTTCAGTCATCATAGACAGGTATGATGTTATGCTCGTATTAAACATCATTACATGTTTTATGTTTCAATTTTTTGTTGTTGTTTTTGAGACAGGGTCTTTGCTCTGTCACCCAGGCTGGGGTACAGTGGTGTGATCAAGCTCACTGCAGCCTTAAATCCTTGGGCCCAGGTGATTCTCCCACCCTTGGCCTCCCAAAGTGCTGAGATTACAGGCATGAGCCACCATGCCCAGCCGATATTCTGATTTTTAAATTGCATTTTCAACCAAGAAACTCCAGTGGAGAGGTAGATTTTGAAGATAAGAGATAATTCTGTATTACATCAGAAAATGTTCAGAGATATAAATATGCTAAAATCTTTGAGCTTTGACTGCCTCTGTTATACTAACCATACCAATTAGAAATTCGAGGTATTTATTAACTATCTCTTAAGTAAATAAGAGTAGATATGTGTTACTATTATGTACAAACCACTAAGGAAGATATAAACTTAAGTTGATCATGGAGGCTGTTGTCCAAGGAGTAAGGACTAGTTAAAAATTCTGATTCTCTCATTAGCTTCTCTGACTTAAAACAAACAAACATATATTGAGCTATAGAACATTGACATAATTCACACTAATTGTCCTTTGTTCTAATATTCCTTGTACCTTGAAGTACATGACCTCTAAACTGTTCACTTTAAAGTACAACCAGATTTGCAGGACAAATAGAAAGAGCATGGAGAAATAACAACAGCATGTGGAGGAAGAGATTTATCCATTACTGCTTGAAATATACACAAAATTATTAATGAGACTGGAATTTCTTTTTTTTTTTTGAGACGGAGTCTCACTCTGTTGCCCAGGCTGGAGTGCAGTGGCACAATTTCGGCTCACTGCAAGCTCCGCCCCCTGGGTTCACGCCATTCTCTTGCCTCAGCCTCCCGATTAGTTGGGAATATAGGCGCCCGCCACTACGCTCGGCTAATTTTTTGTATATTTAGTAGAGACGGCGTTTCACCGTGTTAGCCAGGATGGTCTCGATCTCCTGACCTTGTGATCCACCCACCTCGGGCTCGCAAAGTGTTGGGATTACAGACGTGAGCCACTGCACCCGGCAGAGACTGGATTTTATATTAACATATGTTTTTAAAAACCCTTCAATTAACGTATGCAGTAGGAAATATTGGAACAATATAATAAAGAAGAGAATATTTATTACTGTTTGTTGGGCAAACCTACAATAAACTCTCTCAGGCACTTAGATGTAATTCACTGTGTCCCACAATGCTCAGAACTCATAAGCAGATAATTTAAATGCTTGCTTGCTATCAGGGATCTTTCCTCCCAACGCACAGGCAAATGTGGGTATACTTACCTCTCCCGGCCGGATCTTAATGTAAAAGTTGTTCCGTTTGTATGAAATCTTTAGAACCTTGGGCCAGGCAAATCTGTTTATTCGCAGCCGGTCACGATATATCAACAGACCACTTGCACAAACTCCTAACATAATTTCTACCCCTTCTGAGTCCTGGAAAATAAAAGCAAGAAACAACAGATCAGTATCTAACTTATTTCCATTAACAGAAACTATAAATGGCTGGTTTACTTATGGAAAATGATGCAGCCATTTTTAAAACATTACCATTAAACATTAGCCTTTTGGTGAAGATGTTTATCACTATGGAGAGGTTTGTTAGAATAAAATCTGCTCTCCCAGGTGTCTCAGACTTACAAAGTAAATACTGCACACCAAGAGGGCCCAGCTCATGAAGACATGTTAATAACGGTAATAATAGTAGCCACAGTTCTCACTTGTCAATTGCCAGGCACTGCTCTGCTTTACATATATGAACTCTTTTAATATTCACTGTAATTGAGATGGTTGCTATTATTATTCCCATTTTACAGATGAGAAAATAGGTACAGAGTTCCAGTTGAACACAGCCTGGTTCCAGGGGCAGCACTCTTAACCAACACGTATGCTAACAAGATGGACCCTGTCTTTTCCTATGAGGGTTTTGGTTGTTGTTCCTTTAAAAAGAGCCCCGATATTTTTTATATACCATTATTGTCAAATTTAAATATGAAATAGGTTTTTTTAAAGTATGAATGAATAAAAAAATGTAAGAATGTATTTTCCCCAACAACCGCCCTTCCCTCCACACAAACACACCGCCCAGTGGTAATCACACTTAGCAATATGGCTCACATATATAAAGATAAACACTTTTTAAATATGTGTATAGTTTTTTTTTAAGAAACAAACGTGAGATCATCCTAGAACTGCAATTTCCTTTTGCTACTTGCACATTTCATGTTTAGGTAATTTCCTAGGGATGTGTCATGTCCAGAGGTCATCAGAGATGTTGTATCAAGCTTAGAAGATGTACCACATACAGTCTTTCCCCATGCTGTATTCCATTTAAGTCAGGGTAAAATGAACATTTGTGGTGGCCATGAATGAAGGAAAAAGACAGGACACAGGCAGGACTGTATGTGAGGTCAGAGTCTACCCCTGGTCCCACTGATTGTTGGAAGCAGGGGACAGAAAGGGTCATGAGCTGACCACCCATTGGAAGCTATGCCCAGGTCTGCTGTCAATGCAAGGTAGGAGATGGAAATTTCCAGAATCAGAAATACATATACTGGTCCATCTCTGGGAAATGGAAGTTTGCCAACAAAGCATAACTGGTTTAAAATGAAATATTTTACTTTGGAAACGTATCACTCCATGACATACTGAATTACTCTGCAGGAGTGGAAATATTTGATGGCAGGATATTACAATATAATAAAATTTGAGGAGAATTCAAAGACTGGAAACTGCCCACCATTTATCTAGGACTTTAATTTGAAAGAGTGATTTAAAGAGCTATAACCTGATGCTGACACGCAGCTGGCATTACTGATCCTTTAGAACCAGCCAATCTGTCTGCGCCACCACTCAGAGATGACCACCTTACGCCATCGGCAGAGTGCAGGAACGAGGAAGAACTGCCAGAATCACTGCTCTTCGACTCATTTTCTTTTTGGTAACTACAGAACAGGACTTTAGGAAGTGTACCTTCAACCTACTAAGGGAAAGGACATTCGAAACCTTTTCGATTATTAGATAACAATAAAACTTTTAATAAAAATTTTAATCACCTGTTAATTCTTTGAATTTTAAGAAAACAGTAGCTCCCTTCATGAGGAAGATGAAGAAGGCTCTGATGCGTCCTCTTCTTGTCTCCTCCAAAACACACCTCTCTGTGTCCCCAAATCAAACTGTTATCTCTAGTACACCCTTAGCAAATGGCACTGAAATAAACTACCACTTGTCTTCCTTCTCCTGGAGACAAAAGCTGGTTGAGAGCAGGAGCTCTGTTTATCTTTGTAATCTCACGGCCAGCGCACTATCCACCTTGCATGCATGAAGCCATTACACGTTTGTTGAAATAAAGGTGAATGAAAAATGAAAACGGCACAAACGAGTGCAGTTTTAAATTGGATGCAAGTCTCCATTTCATTAATTGCATGGCAACAAAAATGATACTTTTCATCTCAAATTCTCTGCCACAGCCCACAGTATTGAGGTTAGTTTGAGAAATCTTTTTTTTTCTTTTTGTTTTTTGAGGCAGGGTCTCCGCCCAGGATGGAGCGCAGTGGTGCCATCTTGGCTCACTGCACCCTCCACCTCTAGGGGCTCAAGCAACCCTCCTCCCTCAGCCTCCTGAGTAGCTGGAACCACAGGCACATGCCACCACACTCGACATTTTTTTTTTTTTTTTGGTAGAGATCGGGTTCTGCTACATTTATTCTATCAGGTCTCGAACTCCTGGGCTCAAGCAATCCGCCCGTCTCAGAGTGCTAGGATTACAGGTGTGAGCCACCTTGCTGGGCCTGAGGAATCTTTGGTTTTAGAAGTTATGACAACAGTATTTCTTAAGGACATGTGGATTTCACTATCAATAAATACATGTGCACTCCCTTTAGCAAGGAGCACTGGAGTGTACCCAAATAGTCTCAGTCATCATGAAAATAAAGGGGCATATGATTTCTTTAATTCAACATCAGCGTTCGAACTTTTCCATCCTGCTCTGTAGGATATCATATATGGACTTATATCTACATTTCAGAATCTTACATAAAATAAATGACTCTGACAAAGCCTATCGAGATGCACATTAAGTGACAAACAAGCAGAGGCAGATGTACAAAGAAAAAACAAAGCATTTAGAATAGGTTTTCCAAACATAGGACCTTTGTGTAATATGGGTATTTATTCTTTATACAGGATTCTAGCTCAGAATTTTTAAATGGATTGTAAAGCTCAGGGTCTTTCACACCGTCAACAGAAGCGAGGCATTTTGCTCATAACCGGAAATTAGCTCCAATTTGTTTCAGTAAATTTCCTTCTTCAAACGATGGAGTGTGGCTGCATGGGAAAATGGAGTCTATAACTGAATTATCTGTTATACTTAATATTCAGAAAAATTCCTATAATGCTACATTTGCACTTCCTTAATTCTCTTTCAATTGGCATAATTTCAAATCACATTATTAAATGAAAAGGCAGCCATCTATTTTAATTCTGTAGCTATAGCAATGTTAAGTGATTTTATATTTACTGATAGAAACACTGATACATCCTGAGGTGCACTTCCTGAAATGCACACCCTAATCTTTTGTTTATTTATTTATTTCTGGCCAGTAAGAGAATCAATGTGTGTGATGTAACTCAAAAATAGCTTCAGATTCACTCAAATTCTCAGGCTCCCTTCATTTCCTTCTTGTCTCCTTATCTTTTAGCCTCTTAGGGGGAAACACTAAGAGAAATTTAAAATCATCTTAATGTCTGTTCTTATTTTCATTTTGAAATTCTCACTCTACCTTGTACCTAATATACAGTAGAAAACATCTTTGTTATCTGAGTGCAAAATAAGTGAAAAAGTGTAATAATGAACTGGCAAGTAAACAGAGCTACACCTGCTGTTGTAATTATACACAAATGTCAAAGAGCTTGGCATTCAACATAACAGCACATCCCTGGTGTGAACCTCTGCCAAGTCGCAGAGATTTTGCTAGCGCCCAGGCCTTGGAGAGCTCATCCTGTGTGACATGCAGAGTGATCCGCGGCAAAACCAATCAAACCTGCACAGATTCAAGGGCCACTATTCTCCTCCCCAAATCCCTGTGGATTAGTCTGGTCTCCAGAAGCTAACCAAAGTGCAGCCCAACTTCCGGTATCAACAGAACCTACAGATCACAGAGCTCCCTGCAATGGGTCGGCAGGGGTGCTGAAGTGTTTGCTTTAACAGAGCCAGCTGAAATTCTCTTCATTTCCAGCCCCTAAACCCGATTGTTTAAGACACTCGTTGGCCTGGAAACCTGTAACCGCACGTTCTGTGAGTCTCAGACCATGAAATCGGTGACTAACTCTGTCCATCAAAGTCAAACACACATCCCTAAACAGGAACAATGTCATCCTGTTGGACCCAATCAGAAGAAACAACCTCTGACGTTTAACATTGACCTTTTTAACACTGCTAATGCATCAGAATCCAAACCTAGGATCCTAACACATTTTATATGTTTTGCTAATAAAAGTTTTCATATAAAAGCTTCCTTGTATTTCCACAGGACTTTTATTCTGGGCTGTTTAAAGAGACTAGTAGTCCTATCTTCATTCTACCACTACTGAAAACTATGAAGATTCCAGAAAAAGCATGACACAGAGTCAAAGCTGCTCTGTGTATCCTCACGACTGTAACCCTCCTACAGTCTCAACCCAAATTCTTTCTTCCCAAGACTCCATTTCCCAAGATACACCTTTAACATTTCATCGATCACCAGTCAACAAAGCAAACCTTAGCCTAGGTGAACTTTAAAACAACAACCTTATTTCAGAGTTCTGATTATTTGTCAGAGTGCCTAAACTTCAGAGGTAGACTTCTTAAATTCAATATGAATTTACTGACTGCCTGGTATGTAACCAGGTAGGGCCACAGACAGTGTCTGGCACTTAATGAATGTGACGCTTGAGTCTTGGACAATCGGCTAAGTTTGGACAGATAGGAAAGAGGAGGATAGTCCAGAGACGGACATAGGGAAAGCGTAGAAACAGAGTCTGATGGGAGCGAAGGTTATGTGACAGCACAGAGTGGGAAATACGACTGTGATGGGGAGGCAGAGTGAACTAAAAGTCTGTTATGTCAAGGTAGGTTTCTAACTGCATCAAAAGGCAATCAGAGGCTTTGCCTATCACGGGCTTTCAGAAGGCTGTGCCCAGGAGTAATGCAAGTTTGAGACGCAAAGAGCAAACCCCTCAGTAAGTATCAGAAAGCTACATTTGTTGTATCGTTGAGTAGGGCTTAAAAGACAGAGATTTGAATTCTCAAAGGTTTCACTTACATTAACTGAAGTAAAAATCACCAGCTTACAGTAATAACAATATCAAGTTACATAACATTAAATAGAAAGTTTAGGGTTTAAAAAAATGCATACCTTAGCATGATGTAAATCTACCCCATACATGGATAATTTTTTGGCATTTTCCAAGAAATGCATCTCTGCTTCTGCTGGCGTCATTCCTCTGATGAGAAGAAAAATATGTTACAATGATGCTTTTCCCTTCCCTGGTAGGCTGCAACATTTCCTACTTAGCTCCATGCTATCTCATAAGAAGTCCTATGGAGGCACCAGCAGATACATGAGAAAAGAATAACAAGAAAAAGGGCTTTGCAAGAAAGCACTACAAATGAACACCTGGATGCTCTGAGTGAGAGCTTGCCCATCTCAGAATTTTACCATGCATGGACCCACACTATGCTCAAGTCTTGCCGTTAATGGACTGAAATCAGTACTGGGAAGAGGTGGGTTGTGTGCGGGACACTCTCCCATCAAGGCACAACTTAAATGAACACACTTCTGCCTCTAACCTGTGGCTCTTGTGCAGCTCGATCACTTTGTCTTCCAGTTCTTTCGTATGGTTTGGTGCAAAGCGGAACTCGCTAATGTAATCGCTCCCACATTCGTCTGGGTCATAGTCTCCGAGCTCCGACTGGACAGTGTAGGAGCCCAGCAAGGCCAAGGTAACGAAGGAGCAGGGCAGCCTTCCGGACACGATGTCATCCCGCAACTGCAAGCAGAGGTAGTACCTTCCAGCAACCAAAAGCACAACACAACGAAGGCAGCATGAGGATACAGGAAAAGGAGGTCGCTTGGTAAAAATCGTGGGTAAATAATTTCTCCCTGTAGAACAACCTCTCTAGGATAAATTTTCTAGTGTCTATATATTTTGATATTTACTTCATACATATTTGTTCTAGATAGAAGAGAAAAATACTTGGTTACAAAAGACAGTATTTAAAGGCATTTAGAAGCAAGTTGATGTTCATAATAGGGTTTTATTAATAAAGCACAGTCTAAAAGAAACTTAAAGACATATTCTTCTAACATCTTTTAAAATAACTTTTAAAGTCAAATGAACAGTCCCCAACACAGTTCCTGAAATCCTTGGGTGGGGGAATTATAATGTAAAAATGTTCTTAAATACAGTTATGTGCCACAAAACGATGTTGCAGTCAATGACGGACCACATATAAGATGGTGGTCCCATGAGATTATAATGGAGCTAAAAAATTCCTATTGCTTAGTGACGTCATAGCTATCTTAATGTCATAGCCTAACACATTACTCACGCCTTGTGGTGGTGCTGGTGCAAACAAACCTACTTGTATAAAAGACTAGCACATACAATCATGTGCAGAACTTAATACTTGATAAGGATAACAAGTGACTACATTACTAGTTTATGTATTCACTATGCTATAATTTTTATCATTATTTTAGAGTGTACTCCTTCTATTTGTAAAAATAAAAAGTTAACTGTAAAACAGCCTCTGGCAGGTGCTTCAGGAGGTATCAGAAGAAGACACTGTTATCTTAGGAGATGACAGCTTCATGTGTGTTACTGTCCCTGAAGACCTTCCGGTGGGACAGGATGTGTAGGTGGTGACAGTGATACTGATGATCTTGACCCTGTGTAGGCCTAGGCTAATAATATATGTGTTTATGTCTTAAGTTTTCAACAAAAGAGTTTTAAAAGTAAAAACAAATTATAAATTTTAAAAATATAAAAAACCACACAGAATAAGGATATAAAGAAAGAAAAAAATTTTGTGCAGCTGTATGATGCGTGTTTCAAGCTAACTGTTACAAGAGTCAAAAAGTTTAAAAAGTAAAAAAATTACAGTAAGCTAAGGTTAATTTATTATTGAAGAAAGAAATTTTTAAAAATAAATTTAATGTGGCCTAAGTATACAGTGTTTATAAAGCCCACAGTAGTGTACAGTAATGTCCTGGGCCTTCCCATTCACTCATCACTCACTCACTGACTCACTCAGAGCAACTTCCAGTCCTGCACGCTCCCTTCATGGTAAGTGGCCTATACAGGTGTACCATTAAGAAAAATCTTTTATATTGTATTTTTTATTGTACGTCTTCTATGTTTAGATACACAAATACTTACCATTGTGTTATAATTTCCCACGGTATTCAGTACAGTCACATGCTCTACAGGTTTCTAGCCTAGGAGCAATGGGCTTTATCATAGAGCCTAGATGACTAGTAGGCTCTACCATTTAGCTTTGTGCAAGTCCACTCTTAAGATGTTCACACAACAACAAAATCATCTAAAGATGCATTTCTCAGAATATATCCCCACTGTTAAGCGACATGACTGTGTGATTATTAGGCCCCAATTAGCCTTATGGAAGTATTTTGATATTAAGGTGACAGGTCTTACTATACGAGCAAAACAGATTTCAGGTAACTCAATAGCTATGTCATTATAAACTTCACTCTCAATTTCCTGCATTCTTAATGAGGTAGTCTCTTTATAATAACACAATTTCTCCTGTTTTCAGTTCTCATTTTTAAAATTTAGATAGCTTCTTAAAATCTATCTAAGATACAAAGAATTCCTACCTTAAAATTCGAGAATCTTGTCACCATAAATAAACAGTTTTAAACAGGAGAAATTAACATTTTCCATATAATTTTGCCATATCATAAAAATACGACCTACATAAAAATATGTTGATTTGTCTTCTCAGTTATTTTGCTTTTAAGACTTACAGATAAATTACTAACTGCCAAAGACCTCAAGGTAAGTGTTAACATTGATGAGTTTTAATAATCCCAAGCACAGCCTAGCATATGGATAGAACAAAGCACATCTGGTACCTTGTATGTAAGAAATGAACTGTTCATCTATGGAAGCAGAGGACTATGATAAAGTTTAAAGGTCCCCTCTAAATATGATATTAGGCTAGTGACATAAACCCATGTAATTATGACAGAAAAATCCTTAAACATTTAACAGGCTCGGCTCTACAAATATTACATGAGTCAACGGAAAGAAACCATGCACTATATTTTCTTTTCTTTTTTTTTTTTTTTTTTTTTTTGAGACAGAGTCTCACTCTGTTGCCTGGGCTGGAGCGCAGTGGCGTGATCTCGTCTCACTGCAAGCTCCGCCTTCCAGGTTCACGCCATTCTCCTGCCTCAGCCTCCCGAGTAGCTGGGACTTCAGGCACCCGCCACGATGCCCGGCTAATTTTTTGTGTTTTTAGTGGAGACGGGGTTTCACCATGTTAGCCAGGATGGTCTCAATCTCCTGATCTCATGATCCGCCTGCCTAGGCCTCCCAAAGTGCTGGGATTACAGGTGTGAGCAACTGCGCCCGGCCCACCATGCACTACATTTTCAAATCCAGGTATATATGGGCTCTATAACCACAAATTAGCCAAAATAAAACAGTTTTTCAATAGCAACTAAAAAGTATCTTTAAATAAGAAATTATAACTTTTCTCTGATTTATTGCAAATATAAAAAATCCTCTGGAACTAATTTTTACCCTTCTCTTAATATGTCTGGTGAAATTATTTTTAACTGTAGCAAGTGATTGAAGTTGTTTTGAGTAATTTCCCTTTTCTGTAAAGCCCTCCAAAAAGAGTGCAAAGCTTACACAGAAAATTCTGCATACACTGCACAAAATTGCTTTGACTGGTCATAAACTTACTACCGAGCTGAGCAAGAGAGTAGGGGTTCTAAGGTGAATAGAGAGAAGCCTAGAAGGTCAGAGCACACCAGAACGATGAACTGAGTGTCTGTGTCTCCTCCCCTCCAAATCCATATGTTCGAATCCTACCCTCAAGGTGACGGGATCACAAGGTAGGGGGCTCTGGGAAGTGATTAGAGTGGAGCCCTCATGAATGGGATTAGTGCCCTTATAAAAAAGTCTGGAGAGACAGAGACCCCCTTACCCTTTCACCACATGAGGACACAGTAAGAAGTCAGCATCCTGCAACCCGGAAGCAGATCCTCACCAGGACCTGACCTGCGGGCACCCTGATCTCAAACTTCTAGTCTCCAGAATGGTGAGAAATAAGTTTCTATTGTTTATCAATCAACCACCCACTTTATAGTATTTTCTTATAGCAGCCCAGACGAAGACATCCAGTACAGCTTTATAATGAGATCCCCTTTCACACTCAAAGCTGTTACCAAACTGAAATATTTTCATGTTTTGATTTCTTAATATCTTCTTTCTAGAAAACAAATTAATCATTTTCTTTGTATATACAGGACATAGAAAGTAAACACTTAAATTTATGTGTGTGTGTATGTGTTGGTTATATAAAAAGCACAAGTATTGAAGGACATTTTTACTCTAAGTATTAAAGCAGAAAAACTAAGAGCTGCTATATCATACAAGGCTGAATCCCATCCAATTTGACTATGGTAGGTGGATGACAGTATCTCAGTTCTGCATGTTTTCCCACCAGGTCAAGCAGAGGGAATATCAGCCTGGCACCAAAGATTCAACAGTGAAAAAAATAGGATTTGGCAAATCTTCTCATCAGATGTTTGCTCTCGTTCATTTGCCTTTTGTTTGCCATTTGAGCGTGGATGCTTGTAAGGCTACCAGATGTAAGCACACTCCTTTCCAGAGCATTTAAGAGAAGTACAACTCTCCCAATACGCTTGTCTTTTGCATAGCCAACTTTCAAATACCTGGTGATATCTTCAGATAGCTGGGAAGGGTCTGGTGGATAAAATTTCACATTAAATGAAAAGTGCCAAGCACCACCTGCAAGGATGGAAAAAAATTAGAGTAAAACCTTGAGAAATTCTTATGACTCTAATTGATGGCCAGAACTGCCTTAACTCCAAGCATTAACACCCAGGCAACTTTTGACCATTAACGGAAAACTGGGAAACCTCAGTCATATGAAATCTACAGGTAAGTCTGAAACCTCATCTAACTTCTAATCTTCTCCCCAATCAAATCCTTTATTGGTACTTTTAACTAGTATGGAAACTGATCAAACTTCCTACCCTTTTCAGAATCAAAGGTAAGCACTTGGAAGACGGAAAAAACGAATGACACGAATAATCTTCAATCAGATAAGTCTGGGAGTGGCTGGATTTATTGCTGCGAATTTCTGGATAGCTCACAGACCAACACTACAATCATAATTCCCATTTTCTTTGTCCTTTCTGCTCTGTTATTACAGGTCATATCCAATTATAATAAATGTCAAGGGACTATTCAACATATATTTATTTTATGGGAAAGGTTTGTTGCAGTGAACAGTGTTCTAGTAAGTAGGCTGCTCTGTGGGCTGTTGAAAATTATTTTCTTGCTCAGGGAAATTTTTGATGAAATAGGTACTTGAATGTATTTTCTGCATATTGCCAAATTTTGCACCTGCACCTCCTTAGCCTGAGACTTAGCCAGATCCTCTTTATGCTTTGCAATCTTAATCCTATGGCCTCTACTCAAGGCGTCTCCAGCACTGAAAGGCGTCAACCAGGAGTCAGCTCACAAGTATCTACTCTCTGATTGTCAACACATATCCTTGAAACATTATGAAGCCTTAACTAAGCTCCACATCTCATTAATACTCTCTCTAATTGTATACGGTTTATCAATATAAATATGGAAAATACCCTTTTCTTTTTTTCCACATTTACTATGTGATCATTACTTTAACTTGTATTCACTCTGTTCTTCTGGCCTTTAAATGCAGTAACTTACCAAAGTCTGGGTATCTCTTCTCTGTGGTGCTGTTTATATTTGTTCCCTCTACCCAAGAGGTACACTAGAGCCTATGTCCTGCTTGTATTTTGAAAGGTTTACTGAAAAATTCCTCCCAGTCCCCCAGGCTTCCACCCTGGAGGCCTTTCACCCATGCCTCACCCAGTGGCCACCGACTTGCCCTTACTCTAGGATTCTGACTTCACAGTCCACCCCTTATGCTTCCAATACTCTCCCAAGACTCCAAATCTCCCTGTCTCTCCATTAAATGACTTCTGGAAACTCCATTGCTCCATGAGCCCTTCCCAAACATTCAGAAGAAGGTACAGTACTGTATTTCCTAGCTCCTTTCTCAGCACTGTTCTCTTGCATCTGAGGCAATACTTAGCTTCATCGGTTTCTTACATTCTGTCATAAATGACATAGATCCATGTATTAGTTATAGTTAATTCTTAACACTACCATTGACATCACATTTAAGATTCCACATGGCAGGAACTCTACCTGAGGTGCCCTATAAAGAATTTAGCATAGGACCAGGCATTATTGGGAACTTAATACCATTTTTAAACCATTCAAAATATATCTGTCAGTCAAATACATTTTAGTAATAGTTTCTCCCACTGTTCTCAAAAAAGTCCTTTTGTTTTTCCAAAAATAGTCTGATTTGGTTTTATTTTCTTATTGATTCCTATTCACTTCCTATTAAAATAGATCCCTTCAACGCTTGCCAGTGGTAAGGTTCACAATGAGAGCTGGCTTTCCCCCAAACAAGTGGAATTAAAACTAATGGATTAGTTATGGGAAATGGATTTATTGCTCTTTTATAATTTTTATTCACTTCAAAGCAGGCCTTGAATCCAATGAATAGTTTAGCAATGTAATTATACAATCTTATAATAAATATCCAAGTTAGACATTAATAAGTCATAAAAAGTATAGAAAAGACATTTAATGCAAAAATCCTCATTCTAGGAAAGCAACTTTCAACCTATAGTGAGCTGAAGAAATACCTGAGGTACTTGTTAAAAATGTCAATTCCCAGGCTCCACCCCAGAGATTTTTATTCCAGAGATTTGGAATATGGCCTAGGAATCGATGGCTTTAATAAGCTTCCTTATGGTTCTAGTAATAAAAATGGGCTTTGGAGCCACACTTTGAAAATCACTACTACTACTAAGGAATCTACTTCCCTAAGGTTGTAACACACAAAAAATACATCTTTCAGGACAGTATTTTGAAACAATGGGAAAGTGTACAGAAACTATAATATAATCTACACCCCAATCGAGAAAAAAAAAGTCCAGTTAAATGGGGCATAAAACTGGAAATTAATGAGAGGCAGATTAAAGCTCAAATACATATCCCCATAAAGAACGTGACAGAAACAAATCCACTGAGAAGGAAGTGCTTATGCAATAAATAAGTTTGCAACTCTATATCTGCTCAAATGAGGGCCCTAGTTAGAAAGAGGAAATGAAACAGCTTGAACACATTAAAATGAATATTTCTATAATGCTGATGTGGAATTTTAAGTTACAAATTTATGATAAATAGAAAATTATAACACTGATGATAGTTCATTCTTATGAAAAATTTGTTAGTCTTTTATGCCAGACAAATCTTAAAATTTCTAATATACTGCATTTATATCATAAAAGTATGATATATGCTCTATGTCATAAAATTACTATATCATAAACATACTTAAAATCACAAAATATAGTCTATTTAGAAATTTTAAGATCCTGCATGCTTAAAAGATGACTGGGATAAGAATTTTTTTTTCGTAAGAACTCTTCAGTTTCAAACTTTTGTTTTTTAGAAGCAGGGTCTCACTCTGACACCCAGACTGGAGTGCAGTGGCACAATCACAGCTCACTGCAGCCTTGAACTCCCGGCTCAAGTGATCCAATCCCCTCAGCCTCCCCAGTAGCCAGGACTAACTAACTACAGGCATGTATCTCTGCGCTCAGCTAATTAAAACAATTCTTTTAAAAAAATAGAAACAGGGTCTCACTATGTTGCCCAGGCTGGTCTTGAACTTCTGGCCTCAAGTGGTCCTCCTGTCTTGGCCTCCCAAAGAACTGGGATTACAGGCATGAAGTTTTAGAATTTTCTTTTTATCATAAATTTGGACTTCAGATATTTGTTAGCTTGGTTTCCATTTTCTTAGAGATCTCATTCTAAAGGAATACTGTGAGCCCACAGCATAAAAAGCATGGAAACATCCTTTCACCATTTACATTTTGGAAGTGGAGATGATGGTACAATAATTACATTAGATAAGGTAGTACTTCTCTGCCTTGGTTGAACGTAAAATTTTGTGGCAAGAGGGCATTTTAGAGGATGGGAAACAACAAAGAATACAGGTAAAAATATCGAATTCCATTTTTAAAGAAATTCCAATTTTCCTCGTCTCCTTAATCTGCAAGACTGTCAGTTTTCTTTATGGCAAAGTCATATACACTGCCTAATCTGCATGATAAAAAAATCCTTCAAAACTCTTGTTTTGATTGTCTTGTCCCTTTAGCTTTCTTCTCTTTGAAAGGATGGTAGAAGACAGTATAAATGGGACGTTAAAGAAAAAACGAATCCTATTAATAATAAAGAAGAAAATTAGTTTATACAGCCTTTCCTGTCATGGTATTAGGACTTATCCTTGAACATTTTATATATTTTCAAAGTGCTTTTCAATTATTAATCAGCTCAGTATTCCACTAATTAGATGAATAAGAGAACTTTATGCACACAAAATGTTATGATATATATTCAGCATGTCTACTTTAATAACTCTTTAATACTCCTTAGAAAAATATTTATCTTAATTTTTTTCTTAGGATTCCTCAGAACAAAAAATAAGTAGTGTTTTCACCTATTTATCACAACTACAGCTATCCCTGATTTCCATCTCAATTAACTGTTTCTATTAACCTAATTTGTTATCAAGTTTCTGGTTAGTGGATACATCAAATTTCCCTCAAACATATGGTAAAGATGTCATAATTGTATAAATAATCACCTGACTCTCTTATATCTAGAAGTACGGTTATACTTTTGTCTTTCTGGGATGTTACCTAGTATTGAACCATTTCCAAACTGCTAATTATGTTTTATTGGTACTGGGGGTATTATTTTGATAGCTCAGGACTTTCAAAGGCACTAAGAAGTATTTGCTTGCTCTTTTAATAGTAAACTGTTTAAAAATTTTACTTATTGAAATGGGAACGATGTTCTTATTAATAAACTGCTCTTAAATGTATTCTTTAACTAGAATTAGTTGTTTGGAAGAATTTAGACTTTACTGACAAAAATATGAATAAAAACTTAGTTATTTTAAATTAGTATCCATGTTTGCGGCAAAAGTAAGAGCTATAGCAAAGGGTAAAAAAATTGTAAAAACTCCTCCTTCTCAACCCCTACATTGGATGATACTTCTGGAGTAATTACTATTAAAATCTTCCTGCCTTCCAAAAGTTTTCCATGCATCTATACAGACATAATTTTTTAAAAACAAATGTGATTATGCTATAGATAATATTTTGCAAACTGATTTTCACTAAGGAGAGCTAAGACGTATTTATATGGCTATTCCATGATTGACTTAATAATTTCTTTATACATGGATAATTAAGGTACTTCTAGTTTTCTGCTACTGTAAATAGTAATATAATGAACCTTCATTTGCTATACAAATGCACATTTTCCTCATTAATAGATATGCTGAATAAATTTCCACAAGTGAAACTAAGGGTCAAAGAGTAAGTACAGCTTAAATTTTAATAAATATTGACAATTGCCCTCTGAAATGATTGAACCAACTTATTCTACCAATTGAGTAAGTAAGTGCTATAGTTTATTATTAAACCCTAATTCTTTGTTAATCTGAATAGGTGAAAAATGTGTCATTTTAATTTGCATTTAATCATTAGTAAAATTTAGCAACTGTTTGATACTTATTAGCTACTTGTATTTTAAATTTGTGACTTGTTCATGCAATTGTTTGGTCCATTAAAATATGTATTTTTCAAATTGCCTTCAGGGGACCAGGAAAAGAGGTTGTTACCAGACAGTAAACTTCAGTTTGACTTATTTCTTTTCAAAGCTATGAAATGATTATGACTTTCATCTGGCCTTTCATACTTTTGTGACTGTTGGAACATTAATAATTCAGTTTGGAAGTTTTAAATGGCTAATTGCCAATTCTAACATCAGTTGATTAAATCATATACTTGACATCTATTCATAGGCAGAGAAACAGGCCAAGCATCGCAGTCCCTTTAACTCCAAGTTGTGACAACTACAAAATGAATATTATCGGAATTACCAGATCAAATTTGAGACAAGAAAAGTTTGTATTCACACTAGCCACTTAGGTATGGGCTACCAATACAACTTGCTCTCTGAAAACCTTCACATTTCCACAAAAAATAATCCAAAAGAACTTACTTCGAATCTGTTTTTTTATTTCCTTAGCAGGGTCCAACCAATTCTGAAAAGGAAATGACATTTTGAATTTGAATCAGAGGAGAATAAAAATGACTTAATGTTGATTAGGTACAGACTCTCCCTAAACGCAGTGAGGCGTCAGTGGTCGTGGGAAGGCTTCCCTCACTGTGGTCCTTCCCCCATATCTGGTGCCCCTCTGCCAAGCCCTCCAAGGGCCCAGGCACTGGTCTAATGAGAAAATGCACATGTATGCAGTTTGGGCCTGACAAAAGTCTTTTTCTTTTATAACCATTGCCTTCAGGGATTCAAGCTAGCACAGAAAAAGAGGGGAAAAGACAGAAGATTCTATGTTCAAACAAGTTACTAGGATAAATTAAAAATATACGTAACTGGATACACTGATGTCCTAGCCATTCAGTTCCACATTAGAGACTTCTGCAATAAAGGATCCTTAGGCATCTACCTGGGAAGCTTCCCTAACAAATCAACAGTTGCCTGTGATTTCTGATTTTCCTCATTGGTAAAGTCAGATGTTTAATAATGAAGTGAGGCATTGTCTGGAGAATTCAGGAGGTATTAAGGATGATTTGTGGCACAACATCAAAAGGAGTAACAACTATGAGCAAAATTTCTGACTCAGCTTCCAGTGTCAATGCAATGGAAACCATTTCCTTTTCTGTATTTCTCAGGTAGTTGTGTGGATTAAGGAGATACAGCCCTGAACAGAGTCTACAGAGGTATTGCATTAAACATAAAACATCTACTAAACACATTAGACAAGTGTCAGGTCAGCACACAATCCCCCTCATATTCTGATTCAGAAACAATATGAAAGCATAAAAAGATGAATGAAAAATAGGACAGCAGCAATGGTGAACTTCCCTGACAGTTTATGGGTTACAATCATAATATCTTCATAGAATTTTGGGATATGAGCATGATTTTTACATAAATATCAACTGATTTTCATTGGTTCAAATAATCTACTGAAATACATTACCCCCTCCCCCCACTGCCTCGGCGAAAGGAACCACATAAAATGCTTTCCAGGAACCACAAATAATTCAAGCATGAAAAACAAGGCTTCATTTACTGTTACCAGAATATTCAAGATTAAAGGAAGCTGTCAGTGATTTCCTTCATCAAGGAATAGATGATTAACAGCATTTACAGACTCAAGCAGAAAGTGTGGGAGAATGAAGGGAGGTGGAGAAAGTGATCTACCTATTCAGTCTCAGTTCACTTTCTGGCAGTAATGAGCAGTTCAAGCCATCTAATTTTGCATTGCTTTTGATCACTCACCTTCTGGTTTTCGGCATCTCGATACGTAAGCCCAAAGTAGTCTTTCTCTAGCAAGTTCAAGTGTTCACACACTTTATCAAACAGCACTTGTCCTCTGGAGCGTTTCTACAGAAAACAGAACAGCAAAGCAAGTCAATACAACACAAAGAAAGTACTCCCAAATGTCAGAGATAAAACCAGGTAATATTTAAAACATTGCTTGGTGTAACTTTAGGGAGTGACTAACAAGTGTGATCACGTTGCCATCTCCTGTTTAAGTGCAAAAAAAGGTTAAAAAATGGGGGGGGGGAGGCTTCAACCTACAAAAGCCCACCCCTACAAATAAACAAACAAAAGCAAAGTATCAACAAGGCTACTTAGTATGTACAGGTGACCAGTGGGTGATTTCTAAATGGAAGCAACTGGGGAAAATAATGTGATGCTTGGAAGCCTAAATATGTGAAATATAAAAATCCTGACAGCGAAAGAGTATGTAACAAACCAACACAAGCCTACTGCAGAGTGCCCTAACTCAATTATCTAGATCAGGAGTCCTCAACCCCTGGGCCATGGATGGTTACTGGTCCATGGTCTGTTAGGAAGAGGGCTGCACAGCAAGAGGTGGGTGGCAGGCGAGCAAGCAAGCATTGCCACCTGAGCTCCGCCTCCTGTCAGATCAGTGGCAGAATTTGATTCTCATAGGAGTTCGAACCCCATTGTGAACTGTGCATGCAAAGGATCTAGGTTGCGCGCTCCTTATGAGAATCTAATGCCTGATTGATGTGAGGTGGATCAGTTTCATCCCCAAACGATTCTCCACCCCAGTCCATGGAAAAAAATGGTCTTCCATGAAACTGGTCCCTGGTGCCAGAAAGGTTGGGGACCACAGCTCTATGAGATAAACTTCTGAGCCTGAGAAGAATTAACCCTGCTCCTTGCCTTAGGCGGACTCTCACTTAAAACTTTCTATCCCAAATCCTTACTTAGAAATTCTAAGGACCACTTTCTAAAATCCATTAAACAAATTTCATTATTTTTGTTTTTTCTTTTGTCACAAATTTCAGTTTGTACAGAGTTCTTCTCTTAACTTTTTTAGAGCAAATCCTTATTAAACATAACAAAATATTAAGTTTAAAGAATACTTGACTTATCATATATAAATAAAAATAGAGATATATGAGTTATATTTCTGACCATCAAGCCAGCATCTGGAGAAAAAGATAGTCATTTGGAAAAAGAATTCATCAGCTTAATTTATTATGAAGTATCGTTTTTTCACCTAATCCTTCAAAGGCCTTTAAATATAGTCATGAAGTCTGTGATGAATTAACTGGCAACAAATAAACTAAACCAGTTTTTTGTTTGTGCACTACTAACATTTTACATCTAATACATTAAGCATATTTGTCTTTAAGAGTTAATGTAATACCAATGAGAAATATGAAAATTGATCAACTATGTCTATGCCAAAATAATAAGCATTCAAAAGACCTGTGAGTCGTGTATTGTGTTACAGTGCAGCTGTAATTATGCTGAAAGCAATTACTCAGTCCCCTCAAGCATGACTAGGAGAAAAGGCAAATTTATGGTAGAAAAGTAAGGCCTAAATCATAGCTAGCTAAATAATCGATGATGTATTGGGAAAAAACAGTTCCATAAAGTATTATGAAAATAAATTACTTGTTAGCAAAACTACATAATAACATTGCTCATCGGCTATGAATAAATATTATGACAATGAAGTGCCTGCTTGCTGGTTTAAATCATTTATTTATAAATAACAGCATATTACTTCTGAATAATCCTTCACAAATTACAAAGTTTTCACAAAAATTGGTTCTTCCGATGCTTCTATTGGTATGATCTCCAGTTCACAGATAAGAACAGGGGTTCAAAGCAGTTGGATCAGAGAGGCAGTCTTACGTGATGACCTGGGAAGTGGCCTTAGAATCAAGTAAACCTGGGCTTGAATCTTCAGGATGTCCCTTGCAGCTATGTAAAATGGGTATGACACTACTTACTTCTTTGGAATGGATGACATTAAAATCAAATAATGTATTCAAACGTGGCCTAGTGGTGGCATATATTAAGCATTCCATAGATGTCAGCTATTATTATAGCCTGGTGGCTGACAAACAGTAGAATAACTAATGTAGAGCAGATTATTATGCGTGTTTTCTACAGGAGCACATATCCAACTCCTGGTGGTGCCAATAAGCAGCTTTATAATTAACATGTCCCACTCTGTAGATACCAGATGCCTGCTTCCTACCTAATTGCTTTAGCTAGACTATTTTTTTTTTTTTTACCTACATACACACAACGTAGAAAAATACATATCAGTGTCTGGCCAAATACTTTCTCAATGAGTAAACAAAAACCAAAACAAATACAAATATAAAAACTTTTCTCTACAAGGCTTCACTGGACCCTATGCCGCCTATATTTTCTGACCCAAGAGACCACAGCCATTACTCAACGGAGGAATCGTTTCTGAATATGCTGCAGGCTGCCCTGGTCATAGTTTCAATTCACCACTTTTTGGCTGCTGTGTTCTTTCTTTTGCCTAACAAGAGGCATGGGTTAGCTCAAGCACAGACTGTTAATGCTACCTGGCTCTCACTTTTCTGGTTCCTCACAATTTGATTTCTATTAATGAGTCCCACCCTTCTCTTAAATAGACCAGATCTTTTCTTACTGAATATTTTAAACATATTTTAAACCCTAGTTTTAAAGACAATAACATACTAGTCCACACTGAAGATTTTTTTTTTCTAACCCTTAGAGCTAGGACCAGTTGTCTGATATCAGCTGTAGATGGTTATATCATGGGATGGAAGCATGAAATTCTTACCTGCTAAACATCAGCATGGCCACCAGCCAGCTGGATGACTACGGAAAAGGCTTTTAAGTTATTCGGGCCTCCATTTTCTCATCCTTGAGTGGGGATGTAAGATTCTACTGAGCAAGATGTTTATGGGCTTGAGGCTCTAACTGGGCTTCCCTTTGCAAACCACTAATGGATTGAGGCACTCTCTCCCATTTCACCCAGATTGGGCATCAGCATCCTTCTACATGTCATGATGAGAAAGATGCTGCCAATGCATGGAGGTGGGACATGACATGAAACTTATTTTCCAGCCCTGGACTGGATCCCTTTTCTCCCAACTCTAAAAATTTCTTGATTCTTCTAACCCAGATGATTTTTTTTTCTAGCATATTATTCAACTTTTCAAGTCAACTAATTCTACTTATTGATATCTGCATGTGCCTGCAGGTAATAATGTTTATCATATGACTAAATCTCAACAATCAATCGGACTGGAAATTTTGGAGAAATTATGTTTATTATGGTTCCAAAAGACATGTTGTTCATTAAGTGATCAAATCTAGGTATCCTACTGTCATTGGGTGTGGTTACATGCTACACTGTGAGTCAAGAACTGATTAAATTTTTTTAAAAAATGGATAGAGGTATTCTAAACTAATGAATAATCACCTAATCAGAAAAGACTGATATTTTAGTCTTACAGTTCTTTATGAGTGGTTAAGTCATCTCTGACTCAAAAGCATTCAGTTTGTGTATACTATTCAGTATGATATCCCCAAAATGTGATTTTACTTTCCTAGAGTAACAAACCAACGGTGGCTTGCCCTCTTCTTAAAATTTCCCCTGACAAATTGCATTTCTGTTTCTGATAGAGTAAACTGACATACTGAGTTCAACAATCAGGAAAGTTTTAAATGAAATGTCCTAAAAATGGCATATCTCCAAGCAACTTAAACAAGTTTCATGACTTTTTGCATTTTTTCTTTAATCAAAAAATTTTCTAAATTGATTCTTGAAATTGTTAGGTGTTAGGAGATGTTTGTCAAAAGAGAACTTAAAGAGAATGAAAAGGCAAGCCAGAGACTGGCTGAAAATATTTGCAAAACACATATCTGATAAAGAACTGGTACCCAAGATATACAAAGAACACTTAAAACACAGTAAGAAAACAACCCAATTTAAAAATGGGCAAAATATCTGAACTGACACCTTACCAAAGATATACAGACAGCAAATAAGTATATGAAAAGATGTTCCACATCAAACGTCATTAGAGAACTGCAAATTAAAACAACAGTGAGCTACCTCCACATGTATGTTATAATGGGTAAAATCCAGAACAATAAAAACACCAAGTGCTGGTGATGATGTGGAGCAACAGAAACTCTTATTCATTGCTGACAAGAATGCAAAATGGCAGAGCAACTCAAGACAGTTTGGCAGTTTCTTACAAAACTAAACCTATTCTTGCAGTATTCAACAATCATGCTCCTTGGTATCTACCTAAATGAGTTGAAAACATATGTCCACCCAAAAACTTACACACAAATGTTTATAACAGCTTTATTCATAATTGCCAAAACTTGGAAGCAACCAAGAAGTTCTTCTTTATGTGAATAAAGACACAAACTGTGGTGCATCCAGATAACGGAATAATGTTCATTGATAAAAGAAAAAATGAGCTATCAAGATATGAAAGAACCTTAAATGCATACTGCTAGGTGAAAGAAGTTCATCTGAAAAGGATGCATACTGTATGATTCCAACTACATCAGTCTCCCGTTATCCATGGGATTTTATGTTCCAAGTCCCCTAGTGGATGCTTAAAACCACAGATAGTAGTGAATGCTACATATTCTGTTTCTTCCTATACATACATACTTATGATAAAGTTTAATTTATAAAATAGGCACAGTAAGAGATTAACAATAACTGATAGTAAGATAGAATAATTACAAAATATACTGTAATAAAAGTTATGCGAGTGTGGTCTCTATCTCTCCCTCAAAATATCTTATTGTACTGAACTCACCTGTTTTCAGACTGTGACTGTGGGTAAATGAAACCGTTGAAAACGGAATGGGGAAGTGAGACTGCAGATAATGGGGGGGACTACTGTACATATCATCCTGGAAAAGGCAAAACTAAGGGAAAAAGGCAAAACTAAAGGCAAAAAGACCAATGGTTGCTAAGGGTGGATGGGGAGGGATGAATAGGCGGCTAACGGGATGTGGGGGACAGTGAAACGGTCCGTTATCTGTATGATCATGAAATGGCGAACACGTGACACTATATATTTGTCAAAACCCCCAGGATGAACAGCACAAAGAATAAACTGTAATGTAAACTATAGACCTTAGTCAACAATAATGTGTCAATATTGGCTCATCAGTTGTAACAAATGTGCCACACTAATGCAAAATGTTAAAAATAGGGGATCCTTCCTGTAAGAAATAGCAAAAAATAAAAATAGAGAAACTGGGGGGTGAGGGAAAGAGTGTGAGGGGGTATTAGGAACTCTGCGCTTTCTGCTCAAGTTTTTCTATAAACCTATAACTGCTCCAAAAAAATACATCTACTAATTAAAAAGAGAAAGACAAAAAGTACATTCTTAGTTTAAATTGTTAATAAAATAATTACTTTAAAAGGTTAGTAAAAAAAAAAAAAGGTTAACCTCCAAATGATTTTACTTTTATCATGAGTAAATACAAACTTAAAATTTTCATTGAATCAACATTTTAGAAAATTCAAAACTTAACCTGATAATTCTCCACTTATCTTGGTTTTCCCCTTGAAATTAACTTGCCTAAGAAACTATGTCATTTGCCTGTGGAGTTCTTTCAGTGTAGATTCTGCTGTTTGCATCTTTATGGTGTAATTTACCAGCTCTCCCAGTCTCCTGAATCGCCCCTGAAGTGGGAGTTACATCTAGAAGCTTCGTCAGGTTCTGGTTTGTTTTTCATAAATGACACATCATTAGGAGGCATTACGTGACAGCCTGATATTTTTTTACATGTGTGATATTAGCAGTCACTGATGATCATTGCCCTGTATCATTCATTCCAGACTGCAAAATGGTGATATTCTAATCCAAATCATTCCTTCTTCATTTAACTGGAGCATGTTTATAAAGAGGTATTTCCTTTTGTCAAAACGATTTGTTTACCCAGTGACACGTTTAATTATGAAAATGAAGATAAATGCTTGTTTCTCTCCCTTTATCCATTTTCAGGATAATGAGTTGGCTCCCTAGCATCACCCAAAGTCACCAGTTAGATCTTTTGGCTTCATACTATCATGATGAACTCATTGAGTTAAACAGTTGTGATGTGTTTCATACCATCTCAGGCATTACCCATAATGATGCTCTCAATGTCCCACATGTTCTGCTTTGCCTATTAAGTCCTCTCATCCTTCAAGGGGTTTCTCCAGTGCCAACTCTCTGAAGCATTTCCTGTCTTCCCAGACAAATGTGATTTCTCTCTCCTTTGGACTTTGTAGCACTTTACGGCAGCACTTTCTATATTCTGCCTTACATCCCAGCCATGTCTCTGGGCACTCACTTCATATCCCTGACCGTAAAGACATTTGTAATGACATTGGGCCTCCTGCATGTCATCTTTCACAGGGCCTCTTTTTTTTGTCAAATGCCATTAAGAGATTAAAACAGTAACTTGATGAAACTTTACAAAAATATTTTTCTCACTAGCAAGCCATAAGCAATGACACTGAAGCAATGTTTTAAACTAGTGGTTTTCAACAGTGAATCCTGGGGGCATTTAAAACATGTCAGTGTCCAGGCCCCTACCTCAGGTCAATTAAATTGGAATTTCTGAAGTTGGACCAAGGCATCTGCTTTTTGTTTTGCTTTGATGGAGTCTCACTCTGTTGCCCAGGCTGGAGTGCAGTGGCGTAATCTCGGCTCACTGCAACCTCCGCCTCCTGGGTTCAAGTGATTCTCCTGTTTCAGCCTTCCAAGTAGCTGGGATTACAGCTGCCCGCCACCATGTCTAGCTAATTTTTGTATTTTTAGTAGAGACAAGGTTTCGACATTTTTAGTCGAGACATGGTCACTCGAACTCCCTGACCTCAAGTGATCCATCCACCTCGGCCTCCCAAAGTGCTGAGATACAGGCATGAGCCACCACGCCTGGCTGACATCTACATTTTTTAAATATACCCAGGTAATGCATGCTGGTATGCTGATATGGCTGAACAGTCACTTTAAATTAAAATATGTTTGCAACTTATAAATTTTTAAATATGAGGACTCTAAAAATATTTTACTTTTTTGGGAGGAAGTATGTAGCTTTTTCAGATTTAGTCTAGGCCAATATTCACAGCTGCATTATAGCAAAATTGTTTTACACAGACACATGTGCCTAAAATCCTTTTTTTTTTTTTCTTTCTTTCTTTAGAGGGAGGGTCTCACTCTGTCACCCTGGAGTACAGTGGTGCGATCATAGCTCACTGCAGCCTCGACCTCCTGGGCTCAAGCAATCCTCCCACCCCAGTCTCCCAGTTAGCATATGGGCATGTAGCATCATTTCCAGCAAATCTTATAAAAATTCTTCTGTAGAGATGGGGTCTTTCTATGTTGCCCCAGGCTTAAAATCTGAAGACATTCATTCCAACACATTTTCTTGAAAAATAAAAGTTCTCAGGAAATGATAAACCGGCCAAATGCTAAAATAAAATGACACAAATGAGAAATAATAAACCACTAAACTCTTGAAAGAAACACAAAAACACTAACTTCCATTAAAAGCTATGAATACAATATAAGATAAACAGAAATGTTTAGAAATTTGTTGTGTTGTGTGTGTGTTTTTAAAAAACGGAGACAGTTTCCCTTTGTATAGTTAAAATACACTTTTACTCAAGATCCTGTTACACTACTAAAGAATGACCCTTAGTAGGTTAATAAATGTCTTGATCTCCTCTTTTCTAATAGAGCAGGAGCATTCACATCTTCCCTAGCAGGTGACTGGGTTGACTGATGGTACAAACACCTGGCACTAGCCAGGGAGGACAGCTCTCCTTGGCACAGCTTTCTCCAAAATGGGCATTGCCTCCATTCCTGAATCCCTATAAGTCATCTCTTAGTCTGTGCCCAAGACAATGAGTGCAAAAGCAGGAAGACACAAACTGTGCCAAGTCTCAGCACTGGACTACAATAAAATGTGTTTGGGTTTTTTTCTTCAGTCTTACAAAGCTCTGAATCAGCCTGAGTGAAGCCCTCTTCTGGCACGGCTGAAATTAGAGAAATCTGTCAAGTCAAAAACCGTCTTTTAGCCTTGGAAGACAGGGTACAGTTATCTATCTGAAGCTGTACAATGATGAACAGAATGAGGAGAGCAAGTTGTTTTGCATAACTGGAGCTAAGCAGCAGTCCCTGCTGCTCAGGAAGGAATGAGGTTCCTACATCAGAAGGTGTGTGCATTGGCAAGGCGCTTCAGGATGCATGCATGCATTTCTTTAGACAATAACGTTGAAAAATGAAAATAAAAAAGCCTCCTGCCTATGCTGGCTTAGGCTCAAACCCACTCGTGTTAATACATGAAAATATGGAGAGCTATGATATTGAAAATTTCCAGCAAAACTGATGCTTCTGTATCCTTATTTGAGGGGCTGTCTACACCGTAAGTATTTCATTCTCTCCATCACCTATCTTCCTCAAATAGACCCCTGATTTTCTTTTGGAAGTTATATTTCTTCATGAGTATAGTATTTTGTGAACTCCTATTTCTGCTCCCTGAGGATGGAAAACTGCTTGCCCTTTTTACTGCCCTGGTACAGTGTCTTGAACACAGCAGGCATTCGATCTATGTGTCTAAGAAGTGCTACTGACAAGAATTTCAAGAAAGAATTTTTTCTCACATTTTTTTGGACGAATCTAACAAAATGTCATCTTTTTCCCCCCATGCTTCCTGCCCTAATTATATTTTTCCTCACTGAATGCCTTTTCGTTTTCCTCACATTTAAAGGTCACTCGGACTTGTCTTTATTTCTAAATGACTGCACTACCATTTACCTCAAGGATGGAGCCTCTAAAGAGTTCGGCAAACTCTCTGGGCCACAGCTTGAGCCCAAATCAGACACCTGGACTCTGTGTAAGTCACCTTTCCTGGGCTTCCTTTTTTTCTAACGCATTCTTGATAGAAAAATACTCTATAACATTGCCTTGAAATTTAAGCGGAGAGTGTGGTTTTTTTTGTTGTTGTTGTTTTCTTGTTTTCTTTCTTTTTTTTTTTTTTTAATCCATACTTGGAAAATGCCAAAGCGCCATGGTCAAACCTAGAAACAAAAGATGATGGTGTCTGGTCTGGGACAACAGAGTCCATAGAGCCTTAGAAAGGGCTGGAGCTGGGAAGCCCTAAGAAGAAAGATAAGGCACCAGCTATCCTATGTGCATCTCATGCCTTTTTGGGCTTTCTGTCTCAAGTGTACATGAAATGCCACGTTTATTAAGCATGGAAAGTCCATTATCCACATCACTACTGCCAGAATCCATTCTCAAGAGGCAGGACTTAATGGGATCTTTCAGCCTATGTACTAATCCCAAATGTGGTCCAGGCAGCATATTCGTAGAGGGCTGACATGAGAGGCAGAGATCACATTTCTTCTCTCTAGATGGCACATATATTGTCAGTCCTTTCTTTAAATTCATGAGCAATCAGCTCTTCAGAAAACCATGAGGGTAACCTCTTTCAAACATTCATCAATCAATAATTGTTCTATCACATTCTCATTTAATCAAGTTAGCAATAATGAACTGGAGCCTTCTGTTAAAATAGGAATATGAAACTATTTCCTGGTCTTGGTAAGTTTATAAACAAATTAGTGAACATGTGTGTTTTATTTCCAGGTCTAAATTATCTAGAGATGAGAATTTATCTGGCATTATTTAAACACCTTTAAGTTGGATATTCCTACCCATTGAAAGTTTGTCTTCCCATTATTCAAGTGCAGTATATTAGACAGTCCCAAGGCTGGACTCTGGTTCTACAACTAATCAGCTCTGTAATGTTAGACAAGTTATTTAAACCTCTCTGAGCTTGTTTTCATTATAAAATGGAAATAATACTGGTACTTATGCATAGGATTGTTGTATTAAAACACTGGAAAGCACATTGCCTAACTCATGGGAAGCATGAACAATAAATGCAGGTGATTATTATTAGGCCTTTTTGATAAGGAGTCTGATTAATTTAAGGTTTCTAATGCTGAATTTGGAATAGAGACCGATGTACTATTAAAATCCTATTTATTCTACAATGAAATCATAGAAAACAAATCATATCATTACTCTTACGAAAAACAAATCCCTTCTGTTTATATAGGTAAAACCAGGAAATTATTCAAAAATAGTATTGATATTAGTAAACTGAGTCTACATTCAATTTTTCTTTTCAAACACACGCTCACAGAACAGTTTTAAATACATATTGGGTATACTGGCACATTTTGGTATTATGCATCATAAGCCACATAGCAATGCCCAAACTAGATTGGGCTGTTCACATGCAGTAGAGTTGACCTATGTTTTGACTTAGATTCAGTGCACCAACACTTCAAGCACATACATGACAAAAGTACCTTCCTACATATTAAGCCCATCTGCCTTTCTTTAAAGGTGCTTTTTTTTTTATTGGTTCCTGCCTTCATTTGTTGTTGTAATTTCAGTCTCTACTTGAAACCAGACTTTTGCATTCAGAGATGTGCACTGTGGTAGATGATGGCTTTCCAGTGAAGCATGCTTCTTCTTGGCTAGCAAAAACATTGGGCTTGATTTTTTGCAAAGAGTTTCACATCACACATATGAGATGTTGGCAGCAAACTGTCAGACAACATTTCCTGCTGTTAATCTGCTAAGGATTCAGGTCACTAAGCCAATGCGTGCAAAATGAATGCAGAAAAGGAAGTCTAAGAAGGAGGAATGTTTGAAACAGACACATACTTAAACTTGAATCACGTAAAATAATCATATTAGCTAATTCTGAATGACGTGAAACTTTGAGAATTTTCCTGTGAGAGGAAGTACTTAATGTCTTTTGTAAGAATTCTCAAAAAAAAACCCAAACAAACAAAACTTGAATTGTGATTTGTAATTCATTTGGTCAAATGAAGAGCTATATGCAATTCAAATATTGACAATAAAAACACCACTTTCAATAATATGAATTTAATGAGTATGAATTTGTAGCACTGTCACTTTTCAATTCTATAAGACATTGATAATCAAAACAACATAAGAATAATATTGTCATTGCTTTAAAAAAGTATGTACTAAGTGAATCTAGGTCCTTTTCTGTCCATCAACTGTTTAAGCCTATATTAGTAGCGAAAGGCTGAGAATAAATAGAATGAATATCAAGGTTATTACATAAACCACCAGCATATTTAAAGATGTAATGATATATCATTTCACCAGTTAAATATAAGTGTTTAAGTTAAAATGATCTTGTAATCTATGTAAGACCTGTAATGAAATGTAAATAAGTGGTTAAAAAAACAGGACGTGCTCACACTGTAAATGATGGTTAGTTCAGTCTTGTCTGCACTTGAGCATATCATATTTTAGATGAGTATTTAAAGTCCAGTGGATAGGGGAAGAAAAAACCTTCTCAATCATTAAATATTTTGATTCTGTATACTTTTTGGTTTTCGTTTCTGATACATGTAATACCCTGTTTGAGCCACTGAGGGGTATAGTTGGGTCTACACATCAAAGGTCAGTATTGTTTTCTAACACTCCTCTATCAGGGCATCCTGGCTTAATACTGTGTGAACTCACAATCCCGGAAAGCCAGTGCTAATCCTCTTTGCCCAGCCGTTCCCACTCCTGCGACAGGGGTAAGGAGGAAGCTGCTGAATCCTGCTAAGAAGATGGGAGGCCTGGTCTAATTTGAGAACCAGACCAGGCAGGCCCTGTTTTCTGGGCTCAGCAGAGTGAGAAGCTGGAGCAGCAGGGAGGCGCGCTCACTGCAGCGATCCCGTGGCTCAGCAACCTGCAGAATGGTAGTCACTGTTCCTTCCCGAATCTCAGATGACTATTTCTTTAAGTTTTGTGGTTACAATCTGTAAAACATATGAGTAGCATTTGCAAATGGCAGTAAATAACAATCACATAAAAACTGAAACCATAAGGCAAACCACACTCTCAAAATGGCTTCAAGACAGGTACAGCCTTTTCCCGTAACGAACAACTCCAATGTTCTTTTATCTATAGGAAAATCACAAACATTCTATTCAAGCAAAAGTAAAAGATTCCATACGTGTTTAGACTGCACTGCTTTTTCTCTGCTTGTGATAAAGCAATTGTCTTTCCTGGAGCTTATCTGCCCTCGGGGCTGAACTTGAGTAAGGTTCAGGACTGAGGGGCTTGGGAAACTCTGCTCCCCTGCTTTTTTGGAAGTCTTGCTGATCCTATAAACCAGCTCTCCTTGCTTTCATCTGGTGGAACAAGTGATCTCGGATGGCACAGTAGGCAGTGAAGTGAAAATTTAGGGAAGTCATCCCTGAGACTGTATCATTTATTTTAACTTCCGTTTTTACCATTGAAAAAGAAAAAAAAAACCACACAGATCTCAGGGAGAAGAAAGCTATATGACAAGATCATGGTTTAGCTATCAGATTCAGTAGTGAGAGATGCTTCTGGGACACAGACAGCAAAAGCCTAACTGTGGAAAGACCCTGCAGAGGCCTCCCAGGCTTGCCTGCCTCTGTGGCTTCCCCGCTACCTCACCTCGCTCCCTCCCAGGCTCTCTCCTGTAAAGAGGAGACTGCATACACACCTCCATGCCCTGAAGCCTTCTACCCGTTCATCCTTCTCTCCATCACTCAAGCACCCCTTCCTTAGGATTCCACCCCTGAACTGCAGGACTAGGTTAAATCTCAGGGGAGCTGTTTTTATAGCTCCTGTGTTACCACTGTCAGGGGGGCACTTTTATTTTTGTTTGTGTTAGAATTCGAGTTGTGGTCGGGGTAGCCTACCCGTAAGCTATATCCACTCACCACTGTATTCTTACAGTGCCGGGCATCGAGCAGAAACATTTTTTTAAAATATCAAAGAAAATCAAGCTAAATAAATGCATCTGGGGTTCATTTCCTGCTTTAAAACTCTTGAACAACTGCTCTAATCTTTGAAATTTGTTCATGACCAATTTGTTTATATTTCTCTACCATGCAGGTATAATCTCTGGCTAGAACTACAGTGTTGAATTTTTACCGCCATTTTTGTGAAAAGAGAATACTTTATTCCCACAAATCAAAAAACCTGTTAGTTTTTTAATGTTCCACCTCAAATGTCATATAAAGGTTAACTTCCTGATAAACTTCTCAAATTTTCCCCAAGGAGTAAGTGGTCTTAAACTGTAGTTTTACTCTATTACTTTGATTTGATATACATTTTATCCTTCACAATATAGAAAAATACATGATGGATTATGGTTTCTAAGGAGAGGTCTTGGCTAAACTGTATTAGGCTACTCGAATCGCCCAGTTATCAACACACCTGGATCTGGACACCATCTGACTAGTGGGTGTGGTCATCTGATGAATGCAGACAGCAGTTCCGGGCATGGTATGGGCATGTGTCTTGGATTCTCTTCTTAAATTCAAACTCCTGGATAACTAGAAAAAATATTCTCTCCCCCTATCTAACTAGAGAAACAAACACATGAATAACAGTTTGGAGCATTAACTATTAAATGTGTAATTGGTCTTGTACCTAAAACTGTTCTAAAACTGAAATTGCTATTTTTGTAGCAGTCACCATATTTAGTGGACTAACAGTTAATAATCCTATAAAGGAAATGAACTAAGTGACATATCTGGGCACATATTTTGCTTTGAGGTTATCTTGAAGACTATAGAAAAAATTACATTGCTCAAGCTTAAATGTCCTATGAGTGCTTTAAAGTTTTTATGGGTTAAAATTATTGAAGTCATGCTCTATAAAATACAGTTTTGGGATCTTGAGTATCCCTTTGTCTCTAAAATGGCCTAGATCCAAATTTTTGAGGTATATTTTAACCTCAGGCACTTCCATGAACCACATCCTTGCAGAAGGTAGGTGATATTCTCTTTGTGAATATGTTCTAGTCAAGCCCTCACCTCTCATGAGAAGATGCCCATCATCTCTAGCTCTGATATTTTAAAATATAGCTCTGAGTTCAGGCATGGTAGAGCATGCCTTTAGTCCCAACGACTCAAGCGGCTGAGGAAAGAGGATTGCCTGGTCCCAGGAATTGGAGTACAGCCTGGGCAACAAAGACAGACCCCATTTCGAAAAGAAGCCAATAAATATATAGCTCTGAAATATTGCCTAGACATTGTAACCATCTGGATCCCATTCATTGGCTTCTAGTAGGAAGCCAATTAATTTGTGTATTGACAGCCTAATGTCCACTGGTCTCTTTTTGTTTTTTGAAGGTCTTATCAGATTTATTATGATTATTAATTTTTGACTTTTGCTTTTTGTTTAAGTTTTCTAACTTAGTGTTGGGCACATCTATAACTTAACTATAACCTTGGTAGCTGTTTTAGAACTTTTTGAGGATAAAAAAAGAAAATAAATGTATTTTTAAATCTTTCATTAATTAAAATTAAAATTTCTGGTTATATAAAGGAAGTTCTTAATCTGTATCTATTGAATGAGAATGTTTTAAGCTGCGATCCTCTTACGGAAATAAATTCAGAAATTATGTATTCCTGGGATATTCTGATTTCTCTTCTGCTAATAATATCAGTGTGCAACAGACATACATATGCATTTGATTATACATGATGCACATATCAAATGAATGCAATCAAAATGTATCCTTTTTTTCTAAAATAAACTATCTATTATCATAGAATCACAAGGAAGGAAAGACTGTGGACTATACAAAATTATCTCTAGAAGATGACTTTTAAATTTTTTATTTTTAAACTTTTATTTTAGAGTTGGGGCACATGTGCAGATGTGTTATATTGGGATATTGCATGATGCTGAGGTTTGGGGTACAGTTGATCTTGTTGCCCAGGTAGTGAGCATAGTACCCAATAGGTCATTTTCAGTCCTTTCCCTGCTCCTCTCTCCCTCATTGTGGAGTTTCCAGTGTCTATTGTCCCTATTTTTGTGTCCATGTATACCCAATGTTTAGCTCCTACTTATAAATGAGATTCTGCAGCATTTAGTTTTCTGCTCCTACATTAGTTTGCTGAGGATAATCACTGGCTGCTTTTCTCTGCCGACTGGATCAGTGGGTTCATGGCTGCTACACATAAGTGGCCTCTCACTTGGGTTCTCTCAGTAATGGTCCTTCAGGGAGATGGCTGGGAAACAGCACACTGCAGCCTAACCCATCTCCTGTGATAGTCCCACCATCTAAACTTGTTAGGGAAGGAACTAGGAAGTCCATTTTGGCCCCATGTCCATGCCATATTCTCTAGTTTTATCCATACCAAAATTCCTGTGTCTAAAAAATGTGATATATATACACATAGATATGTGTATATTTGTACGTGTGTGTGTATGGTGTGTTATGTGTACTAAACATCATAACAAGTTGCATCTCACATACATAATGAGGAGCATAATCTCAAACTGATGAATCATTACTTAATGCTTATTAAAGGTTTGCTTGAGAGGAAGAACAATCACTGAGATGTTTCTGATGGCTGTTCACAGTCCACTCTTTGAATAAGCTATCAGAGAGCTGCAGTAGAGAGTTTATCTTAAACTGGCTCTGGAATAAACTCACTTCTTTTCACCTACCAAGTTGTTTTTGTGGCATGGACACCGGGTTGAGGCTCCCTCCTCTGTGCCTGTTAGAGATCTCATAACATGCATTTTGTGGATTAACCTCACGCTTGGCTTCTTACTCTCATTTTCTCTTGGTCCACTTTCTACATATTTATTTTCTCTTTGTTATATTGGGTGCATTTATGTAAAACAGCCTAAGTCCTTGCTAGAACGTGGTGGGGTTTAAATAATAGAAACCCCAAGTTAAAGTAAAATTCACTTTTGAAATATTACATTTCCAGTTTTTGTGGTGGTGTTTTATTTTTTTTCCCCCTATCATGAGGAATTTGCAATCATCATACTATTAAAGAAAGCTCTGTAAGTCATGACGTCTGGGCAGTATTTTTTCTTAAGGAATAACTGGAGACATTTACTGGAGCATTTTGCTTGGGGTAATCATTTAAAACCATTCATGTGTTTTACAAGCTCAGTCTAATGGCATTTCCCTAAAGAATGTGGTGCCTCTTTAGTGACTTTATTTGCTGTCACCATGGCATTCCATAAAAAATAACAAGTCTCTGTATTCCTTCCAGTTTTCCAAACACCATAACAAGAACCAATTCCTTATGCTGCCTGTGCATCTGCAAACCATCACTTATGTCTATAAGCACCAGCAGGGAAAATGAGGTACATTCCTAAGTGCAAATATGACTTAGAATTTTCTCATGTGCTTATTAGAAAAGGACTCCAAATGTACATACAAGTTAAACACAGCTGTCTGTCATGCTGAACAGATACATTCTTATACAACAAAGATACCTTGTTTATTGACAAGAAGAAACATGCACCAATCAAAGCATTTCATGAATTAATATCTAATCTGGTCATTTTGATTTGCCTATGGTAGACTTATGCTTGACCTAGATTATAGGAAACAGTCACTAGGCAATGCTAACAAAATAGGTCAGTCTTGCAAGAGAAGCAATAGGAAGATCCTAAATTCTATTTATCCAGAAAGAAAATATCCACAATAGTGATCTGACAAGGGAAATCATGACAGCAAGTTCTAGGAAGCTAACGTTATTGATGGAAATGCTATTTGTTCCAACAAAAAACTCCCACAACTGGAAGTCTGTGACCCCTTACAGAACAAATAAATAAAAAGCTTAAGGTGCATTGGCTGGTCGATAACAAGCCACAAAATGGAAGAGAAAAAAAGAATCCTTTGCCTCTGTGCTGTGCAGAGAGGGAGTGAGACCAACAGTTCAGCACCAGATGCCTCCTGCCAGGGCCAGAAGGTAAGAGCAGGGTATTATTACAGCCCCAAACTAGAAAAATGCTGGAGGCTACACTTACAGGGTTTATTTTTTTCTAATTTCAGATAAACATTTAAGAGAACTTTCTGAATCACACCACTCTTCACACTTTTTAATAATGGTACCTTAAAAATCACAATTATACAGTATGCTGATGTGAAGCTACTTCTAATGTTCATCTTAAGTTGTTCAAAGGAGAATCAGGCATCAGTCGGTCCTCATAAACATGTAATGTTATGGTTCTTACCACTTTGTATAGCTAAAATTCTAATGTATGAAAGACAGCAAAAAGCCAAATTAAAGAAACAAAAGAAGAACAGGCAATGGACTGAAAGAAGGCACAAGAATCAATCAAAGAGCATGACAACACTCAATTATTTCTCCACGATGGTACCTTACGCAACCTTCCACTTCCTGTTTTCTAGTACTTGCATGGCACTTAGAAAATTGTATCAGGATGCTTTTCTATGCACTCTCTCTTTTTGAACTGTTTGATGGACCCTCACGCAGTCACAATCACTACTGTAATTTCCCCAAGGGATCAGGTACTCCCAGTTCATAAGCTGGAACAGGGCAAAAATGGAAAACAGGTTCAGTGTGGGGAAGAACCCAAGGGTGGGGGATTTGTCAAAGCTGTCCCCACTTCCTACTTCAAAGGTTAGTATCCCCCAGAGCTCTGTTATTAAGGCTCTTTTCTTCTTACTCATTCACTCACTACCTGCACAACCTTATTCACCGCCAGGTTTGAATTCGTATAAAAGATAATGGCTCCCACAAAGTCTACCAACTTGACCTCTCTTGCAAATGCCAAACAGTATATCCAGTTGCAATAGCAGATTGCTACTTTCATATTCCAGGCACTTTAAATTCAATAGGTCTAAGTTAAATTCACTGTCTTCCCCCATAAACTTTTTCTCTTGTATTCTACATCCATTGGTAGTACAACTCTCTATGCAATCACTTAGTCCACAAATCTCGAAGTCATTATCAGTTACTGGCTCTTACCACTACCCATATCCACCTCATATATCCAACTGATCAGACCTGCCCCTTTTCAGGATGGTTCCTTAAAATCTACTCTCTTCTCTCTACCCCACTGCCAATTGCCTTGCCTCGGTTCTGGTTCTCAGCATCTCCTGCCTGGTTCTTTACAATAGAGCTGACTAGTGTCCCTGTTCTATTCCCTTAGCCTCCAATGGCTATTTAGCCAATAGAAGAACGTTTTAAGAACATGAATGAGCCAAATAACTCCCCTACATAAAGCTCCTCAGAAGCACTCATCCCCTATTGTGACAGGCAGAATTCTAAGATGGCTCAAGCTTTCCTTCCTCCCTGGTGCATATGCCTGCACCATGCCTGAAACTGTGAATAAAGTAGATCCTACTCCTGTGATTAGATGATGTTGGAGGGCACAGTTGACCTTAAGACTGGGACATTATCCATGTGGGTTTGACCTAATCATGTGAGCCCTTTCAAAGTAGAGTTTTCTCTAGCTGGTTGCCGATGGTGAGGTCAGAGATTCCTGAGAAGACAAATCATGGTGAGGGAGGTTCTATGTTGCTGTGCTACAAGAGCCTCATGGGAAGGATTCGAGAGTGGACTCTGTAGCTGAAAGCGGTTCCTGGACAACAGCCAGCAAGACAGTGAGGACTTCAGTTGTACAACCACAGGGAAATGAATTATGCCAACAACCCTAAGGAGTATGAAGCTGATCTGTTCCTAGCCCAGTGTCTCCATGAGGATGCAGTCAGTGAACAACACGATTTCTGCTTTCTGAGATCCTGAACACAGGACCAACTGACACACACTGGACTCCTGGCCTATGCAAAACGTGAGATGATAAACACGTGCAGTTGTAGGCCACTATGTGTGATGGGAGCTGTTTTAGGTCACTATGTTTATGTGATGTTGTTTTGCCATAGAGAAAACCAGTACACTAACAGAACAATATCCAACCTTGTGAGCACACTAAACCGATCCTTCCTGATGGGTCCCAGGGCTTTCCACTCCAGCTCATTTCCTGTCCATGGTGTTTCAAACATACTCAACGCTTGCTCTCACATCTCTTCATCTGTCTCAACAATGAAAGTGCTAAGCAATGTTACATAAATATCACGCACATAGTTAGAATTATTCTGGAAATTTAAACAATTAACTAAATTAAAATATGTGAATGCTACTTGATTTTATGTTGCCTTAAATACCTCTACAGGGATAGTCAGCTAACGTTTTCTAATAATTAATATCTACCTGCCACAGGGTGACTGGAGACCTGCTTACCATTTTGCACAATCTGAACCACCATTGAGGAATCTTTACTCCTAATGAGAAGTGACAGTGTGCTGGCAGTCCTCACAGCTCTCGCTCGCTCTCGGCGCCTCCTCTGCCTGGGCTCCCACTTTGACGGCACTTGAGGAGCCCTTCAGCCCACCACTGCACTGTGGGAGCCCCTTTCTGGGCTGACCAAGGAGGGGGCCAGCTCCCTCAGCTTGCAGGGAGGTGTGGAGGGAGAGGCGCGAGCAGGAACCGGGGCTGCACGGCCCTTGCAGGCCAGCTGGAGTTCCGGGTGGGCGGGGGCTTGGCGGGCCCCTCACTCAGAGCAGCTGGCCGGCCCTGCCAGCCCTGGGCAATGAGGGACTTAGCACCCAGGCCAGCAGCTGTGGAGGGTGTACTGGGTCCCTCAGCAGTGCCCACCCACTGGCACTGCGCTCAATTTCTCACCAGACCTTAGCTGCCTTCCCGCTGGGCAGGGCTTGGGAACTGCAGCCCGCCATGCCTGAGCCTCCCACCCCCTCCATGGGCTCCTGTGCCGCCAGAGCCTCCCCAACGAGCGCCACCCCCTGCTCCACAGCGCCCAGTCCCATCAACCACCCAAGGGCTGAGGAGTGTGAGCGCACGGCACGGGACTGGCAGGCAGCTCCACCTGCAGCCCTGGTGCAGGATCCACTGGGTGAAGCCAGCTGGGCTCCCGAGTCTGGTGGAGATGTGGAGAACCTTTATGTCTAGCTCAGGGATTGTAAACACACCAATCAGCACCCTGTGTCTAGCTCGAGGTTTGTGGATGCACCAATCGACACTCTGTGTCTGGCTGCTCTGGTGGGGCCTTGGAGAACCTTTGTGTCCATACTCTGTATCTAACTGATCTGATGGGGACGTGGAGAACTTTTATGTCTAGCTCAGGGATGGTAAACGAACCAATCAGCGCCCTGTCAAAACAGACCACTGGGCTCTACCAATCAGCAGGACATGGGTGGGGCCAGATAAGAAAATAAAAGCAGGCTGCCCAAGCCAGCAGTGGTAACCCGCTCGGGTCCCCTTCCACACTGTGGAAGCTTTGTTCTTTCGCTCTTTACAAGAAATCTTGCTACTGCTCACTCTTTGGGTCCACACTGCTTTTATGAGCTGTAACACTCACCGCGAAGGTCTGCAGCTTCACTCCTGAAGCCAGCGAGACCACGAGCCCACCGGGAGGAACGAACAACTCCAGACGTGCCGCCTTAAGAGCTGTAACACTCACTGCAAAGGTCTGCAGCTTCACTCCTGGGCCAGCGAGACCACGAACCCACCAGAAGGAAGAAACTCCGAACACATCCGAACATCAGAAGGAACAAACTCCGGACATGCCGCCTTTAAAACTGTAACACTCACTGCGAGGGTCCGTGGCTTCATTCTTGAAGTCAGTGAGACCAAGAACCCACCAATTCTGGACACACTAAGAAGGTATTTATAGCCAGCCAAAGATCTGTGGTCAGGCTTTCTACACATCACCCCTGTTTCAAAACCTGGCCCCTAAAAAAGAAAGAAGAATCCAGGAAACGTGCCTCAAACAGCTACTCCCAATTTCTACAGGGAAAAAGCGAAAGTTCTCTATGACAATAGAAGATCTGTCCCAACATGAAAATGAGTGAGCTGGGTCGCTTTCCATCTCTTTCCTTCCTCCCAGCTGCTACTATTGAGTCCCTAGTTATTTTTTAAAAACCCAGACTAACACAGAACTCCAAATATGATAGAAGGCAAAAAAAGAATCCTATCCTATACTTGCTATGGAAGGGCAAATATAGAATAACTTGTAATTTTAAAGGTACTTGAAATCAAATTCAATATGAAGTCTCTTCAAATGCACCATTCAGAGTTACTAAGGAAGAAATCAGAAGACATAGCAGAACTAGAAAGAATGTCCTCTGCCAACTTCCGGAGGGACTAGAGATGAAGAAAAAGAGGGTTGACTTCCTCAGATCCTTTCTTTAAGAAATCCAGACTTTCCCACATTATTTGAGTGAGTTCATTACTGAAGCCAAGGAACACTATACCTACTTGCTCCGTATAAAATGTGAGTCCATTCAGGATAAGAGACAAGCACTGAAAGTCACAAGTGGCGTGTGTGTAATTACTTTCAGAATATATTCAGGCTTGTTAAACACCTACTGATTTCTGACACAACAGCAACAGAACCTTAGCTACATCTTCTGTCTAATCTCAGCAGGTTCAAACAGGACAGTGTGAGAAAAAGCAAGTTTCCTACATTTTCTGGCTCACCTTCTCAATTCTACCAGTTTCTAGGTAGGTGGGTTTTTAAAAAAAATCTTAAGCACAATTGTTGCTTCCTATTCTTATTTAATAAAATTGTTCAGCACTTCCAGAACTGCCAAATTAATAAGTAGCTGATGGGAAAACACAAATACTATTCTTTCCAGGTTAAACAACAAATAAACAAACAAAAATGAGAACTTGAGAGTCACATTTACATAGAAATTTACATTCTCAGATTTAAGAAATATTTTTCGGTGTCATATATTATTAGGCAATAAAAGTAAATCTCTAAATAGTATGAAGGTTCTGATCCTATTTTCACGTTAAAAACCCACCAATCTGTATGGTATTTTATATTTATATTCCTAAAGACAAAGGCTTAGAAGAGAATATATGTTTTATGGGGTGGAAATTCTATAACTTTAGAGAACCTTTCAAATTTGCCAGCCACTGCAGACCCAAAAAAGGTCCCTGGGACCTGCAGACATAACATTCACTCTATCACTCACAACAACCCTGTGGGCTCCACTTCACAGATAAGACAACTGAGGACTTCTGGGGATGAACAGTTTACGTGCTGCCTCCCAAAATTTAATATTCTTAAGTTCAAAAATCAATTATTTATGGAGTGGAATGGGAGGACTTATCTACTATATTAACAATCCTCCAGTCTCATTTAATTCATGAAATTCCCACAGATATTCAGATATTCAACTGTTAGGGTATCTATATTCTGAGTTTCAAGCACACATTTTTAACAGTCTGGGAGTGAGTGATCCATATGTATTACCACCAACAAAAAAAAGTAGGAAAAAAATTATTAAATTTCAGTATGTAACCTTCTGGCAGAGCATTTTCCTCTCTATATTTCATTATCATTTTTTCCATTTCCCATTGAATTATTTAATTGCCATTTCCAAACAGCAAACACCATTGGACTGAAATACAACAATGCCAGATTTTCCCTTACTCCTCTGCTGCAAAAAATTAACAATATCATAAAAATAGTAAAACCACAAAGGGTATTTCACATGCATTTTAATATCTCCTTTTAACTTAAAAACGTTTTTCAAACTAATAGCACCATATTCCTTTTGTGATAAAAGCTAAAAAAAGTGTTACCTCTCTCCACATGCCAATCAGACACTGGACTGTAGGGCATTTGTGTTAGCCAAATCCTGAAACTAATTATTGCCAGTGTATGCTTCCTGTTCTGAATGCATCAGCCAGTGCGCGTGTGTCAGTAGTTGTACGAATGCTGGTTTCTTAGTAAATATTTCATCATGTCTCTATGACAGGGCCTTCAACAGCATACTATACGTCATTCTTCCCTGAACATACTTCCACATTTTGTTGGAAATCATGCATGCAACATGCCACACACATCACATACACATTTTACAGGGCTGAACTAGACTTTGTGTTCTCCTTCAACTCTAAGAACTTGTGTTTTCACCAGACCTCAACTCTGTAGTCAGAAAGTGCTCATAGGTGCTGTTGATAAGCCTCAGAATATGGAGACTAAGTTAAAAGACATCCTCCTTTGAAATGGAAGTTAACCAAAAAAGAGATTATCAAAAACTCAAGTGACTATCCACCATGTAGAAACTTTCCTAGGATATTATCCACCTACGAAAAGATTTCTAATCTTGTGGCTGATGACAGCAGCCTGCTTCCTAAACTTCCTGAAGGGCCAGCAGTACTTCCACAAAAAGGACCTAGGCATGAATTGAAATGCTAACTAAGGGGAGATAAGCTATAATCCTGAAAATTACAACCTGCCTTTCATGGGGGAAATGCTGTAATTATGAAACAAATTGGCAATTGATCAGGAAAACTGAAAAAGAATCACTAGATGGTGCAACTTGTTTCTCTCCAGAAGGGAAGGTTAGGGTCCCCAGGTTTGACTCACTTTTCCACTTTAAGCTAGATGATGTGATAACTATAGAACTTGCTTATAGAACTCACTCAAAATGCATTGCTTCTAAGCTTTATTCTTTACATAGTAGCTTATTTCATGGGACAGTATAATTATGAGAGTATAAACCAGAGATTTAGCAGTCATTTTTAGAAATTAGGTTTAAGAAAACTTAAGGGGATGATATTCTGCCCACTGACTAAACCTGTTTCTCTTCAATAGGATCTGAGCCCCTTTTCTCCTGATTAATCCACTGCGGGCCTAGAGCCAAGCTGCCCTGTTTATTAAAAGGGGATACCCACTACAGCACCCACTGCAGATGCACTTTGAGATTTCAAAGACTTCCAGCCACAAGAAGACGGCAGGTGAAGAAAATAGGAGAAAGTGAATAGTAGGTAAAGACTTTAGCAGCCTCTCTTCCATCTGTCTACCCAAAAACTACATATATAAGTTAAAAAATTAGAAAAATTGATCAATTTTGAAGTCAAAAGCGTACAGAATTACAAATACAGGAGGTAATCAGAAACCTAATTTTTTCAGCTTCATAAACTATTTGTAAAGTAGATCTTTCTCCTTCTATTTCCTTTTTCTTCCTGTTGATGGCAGCAGTGGCCTGACTGGAGTGGCCACTGCCATGACACCAGCTGTAGCAGGGGAGGCGCGGCCAAGGCTGCACGCTCCACGGAGCCGGCAGGAGCCAGGAACAGGTGGGAGCCTCACCTTCCTGCCCAGCTGCAGCTGCGGATTCGGGCATCCCTGCACTCTCAGGGGTACAGGAACCCCCCCTGCCCTTGCAGGCTCGGAAGTGCCTGTTCCCACTGCCTGGCTTCTCCTTGCTCTGGGCACCCACTCCAATTTCGGAGCAAAGTTGTGGCTGAGCCTGGGCTGTCATGACCCAGGCAGGTGTACACGCACTTGAGGTAGTGCTGACACTCAAGTCCCCTGCTGCCTCGGCCCTCTTCAGACTTTGTGCGCCGACAAGCATGGGAAGGAGGCCGAGGGGGACGCTGAGGGCAGCTTGGCACAGGTCTTCAGGTGCCCCTCAGCACAAACAGCCTGGGCACCCTGGATGACATGTAGATGGCAGCAGGAGGCTGGCAGGCTCCTGGCAGAAAGGGGTGGGTCCCTGGTGAAGTCCCACCCTCAAGCCAGGGATGGTCTGAAATACCTGGGCCAGGCTGTCAGTTCCAGGTGGAGTCCGCGGCCCCGAGTGATAACTTAGGGTGCTTTTTCCAGGCCTGCCCATGGCTGCAGGTTGGCCAATCAGCACGTACTTCCTCCCTTCTGAAGCCCATAAAAACTGGACTCAGCCAGACTCACAGACTTTGGGATGACCTGCTGGGGACAGGAGCTGCCCATGGCAGTCTCCTCTCCTCTGAGGGCTGCACACTCGACAGGATGACCTGCCTGCAGACAGGAGCTACCCACTCCAGGACTGCTCTCTGCTGACAGCTGCACCCATTGGGATAACCTGCCTGTGAAAAAGAGCTACCCGCAGAGGTGGGCAGATCATCTGAGGTCAGGAGTTCGAGATCAGCCTGGCCAACATGGCAAAACCCCGTCTCTAATAAAAATACAAAAACTATTAGCCAGGCGTGGTGGCATGTGCCTGTAATCCCAGCTACTTGAGAAGCTGAGGCAGGAGAATTGCTTGAACCTGGGAGGTGGAGATTTCAGTGAGCTGAGATCATGCCATTGCACTCCAGCCTGGGTGACAGAGAGACTCCGTCTCAAAAAAAAAAAAAAAAAAAAAAAAGAAACAAACAAAAACAAAAAGAGGAAAAAGAGGTACCCACTTCAGATCTCCTGAGAGCTGTACTGTCACTCAATAAAGCACCTTTTTGTCCTGCTCCCCATCCAGTTGTCCGTGTACCTCATTCTTCCTGCACATGGAACAAGAACTCAGGAACTCCTGAAAAGCATAACTGAAAAAGCTGTAACACATACAGGGCTGAAACACCCCATCCCTATTCCTCGCCACACTGGGGGTGACAAGGAGAGAAGGGCTGCACCCCTTCTGGGAGCCCAGACCTAGAGCCTCCCTGAGCCAGGGCTGTGACATCCTCTTTGGGGGGTCTGTGGTTTCCGGCATCTCCAAGCTTCCAGATGTCACTGGGTTCCCCTTGTCCAGACGTGGGTACCCACAGCAGAAGTTGTTTCTGGTGCATCCGATCCAGCCGCAGGCTTGCCCAGAGCTGATGCCTGTGCCTGTGCCTGGAGCTGTCTGCCCCGCCACAGCAGCCAGCGTGCCTGGCTGTGTGCATAGTGGCTGGACTCCGCACTTGCTTGCTCATGCACCGCTCATCACTCTGCACCTGGCTTGCCCTTGACAGGCGTCGGATCTGGGCCAGTAGCATGAGCCAAATGCAGCCTGCAGGTCAAGTGGGCAGAATGAGCCCAATGGGCCCGAGCAAAAATCAAGCATAGGCGCCACCTGCCCTAGAGGCTTCCGGCTAGAAAAGGAACGCCCAAAAGATCCTGTGACACTACTAAATCACAAGTCCATGCTGGAGACAAATACTATACTTTGGATCGTTCCTTCTGCTGTTGTAGAATGCATTTATTTATTTATTTATTTATTTATTTATTTATTCATTCATTCATTCATTCATTCATTCATTCATTCATTCATTTTGAGACGGCGTCTTACTCTGTAACCCAGGCTGGAGTGCAGTGGCGCAATCTTGGCTCACTGCAACCTCTGCCTCCCGGGTCCCAGTTCAAGCAAATCTCCTGTCTCAGCCTCCCGAGTAGCTGGGATTCCATGAACGCGCCACCATGCACAGCTAATTTTTGTATTTTTAATAAAGACAGGGTTTCACCATGTTGGCCAGGCTGGTCTTGAACTCCTGACCTCGTGATCCACCCGCCTTGGCCTCCCAAAGTGCTGGGATTACAGGCGTGAGCCACCGTGTCTGGCTGACTTTGCATGTTTTAATTCTGTAGTGCAGAGACTTCTGAAACAGCAGGAGATCTGGGTTCTAGCCTTTCTCTGTGTGCCTTCAAACACACTGTTAGCTTCCCTGTGCCTATTTCCTCACCAGTGAAACAAAGCAGGAGAAAAGGTCATTTCCAATGTCCCTTCCAGATATAAAATTGTTCGACTTTATGGTGAAGACAATCTCACACATAAGCTCAAGCCTTTGGCTCATTTGGTCTTCAGTGCCTGGAATGTAACAAGTGCCCAAGCAAAGCTTTATATTAAAGTCCCTGCAAAATGAGTACAGCTCTTTGGTATCTTTTGTACACAACGTGGTAACATGTTTTATGGATTAAAATTGTAAAGAAGAAAAGCCGACATGCGTTAAGACAAATAATAATTAAAACCCAAATGATTCACTTTTGTTAAAAAAAATATTTCAGTGCTTATAATGCACAAATTGATCAATGCATTCTAGAAAATGCAAAGATTTTAATGAAGACCAAATGAGGCAAAGGCTTAAGCTTAGATGTGAGATTGTCTCTGCCATACAGTCAAACAGACTTATGTCTGGAAGGGACAATGAAAATAACCTTGTCTTCTACCTCGTTTAACTGGTGAGGAAGTAGGCTCAGACAAGCTAAAGGTGTACCTGATAGAGACTACACCTTAAGGGATTTTTGGAAATTATAAGTACAGGTCTACTTCTAGAAAGAAGTCTGGTAAAGTGCATTGGTAGCAGACAGTCCTGTACTGGGGTCATGGGGCACTAGATAAACCTGTGCAGATGGGAGGCCACTGTAGCCACCCAAGGAGTTGTCTGAAGTCTACCATGCTGGAAAGACTCTTTTCCTGAGGAAGTAAATAAGGAATGCCTTGGACTAAAGTGGGAAGCTTCCTTTTCTCCCTGAGGTTAGAGCTGACTGGGGGCCTGGACTCTGAGGAGTAGAAAGGGTACCATCCTACAGTAGGTGTGAGCTGGTACCTGTCATGCAGGAGCAGAGTGGGCATCAGGCAGGAAGACATTGGTCAGGAGCTCTACGACTCCTAGGAAGGCCACGTGATGCAGCCGGTGTGCTTTCTGTTATACTGTCTGTCCTTAAAGCCTTTACTCAAGTATGCTATGGGGAATTAGGGAAAGCTTGCTTTATTTCTGAAGAAGCAGTTGAAAGGGCAGCACCGCCATCTGAGCCCAGGGAAAGGTGTCAGTGGCAATTCTGAGTGGCCAAGTCACCATCTCACAGGGCTCTGTGGCACTAAAGCCACACAGAGAGTAAGGAAATTTAAAGGACTTCTTCCACAGCACATGGGAACACTTTCGGGAATCATGCTAGGGAAGATTCTGACAGAGGTGAACTTCAAGCAAGTCAACTAGAGATAAAAATATGAAGTATCACGTGAAATCTTAGTCACAGGATGGTGAAAACTAGAAAACTTCGAATATTTTCACATTTGGAAGACTGCTTTCTGCATTAAACCAGTAAGTCATGTATATCTACTATGTGAAAATTTAACCATAGTGTTGTACAAAATCCAGAGATAAGATACTGTCCTCTGAAACCGGCAAGACGATGGAGCAGAGCATTTACCTGAGTCCCTCTGCCTGGGCACAGAGAAGGAAAGTCCATTTCATGACATCAGCAACACAAAGTGGCCATAAAACACACTGGAAGCCTGAAGACTTAAAGAGGTTAGGTTTGCACGAAAAGGCAAACCTAGGGCTTCAGACAAGGTTATTCATTCATTCTGATGATGTCAGAATACTAACATTTGGGAAATGAATCCTGTTAGGCCTTCACACAATGTGACAACTGGGAGTAACTGGGAGTTAGCAAAAAGAATGCCTTAGCGGATTTTATCTCACATAGAGCATCGACCACTGAACGCACGTAGGCACTCAAGTTCCAAAGTCACTCAGCTTCCAAAACACAGCCTACAGTATGGTGAAATAGCAGGACTCTTACTGTTTATATCTCTTGATATATATGCTCACATTTTTAATATTTATATTGTTTAGAATATTTATTAGGCCTTGTCTACACTCATGATGGACTATTAAAGTTTATTACTTCTTAAAAATGAAAACCAGGAAAATGGATTTAACAGTTTTAGTAAACAGTCTGTTTTAATCAAACCTTACTGAGACAAATGTCAATACTGTAAGATTTAATGGTAACTATGTAAATGAAACATTGCATGTTAACAGTCCCTGTATGTAACTGTTCCTATGGCTGCCCCAAAGAGCTATCACACTAGGAAACAAGGTTAATTAAAGTCCTTCCATCCTCCAGAGTCCTAGAGGCATCATTCTTCAAACAGGAAATTACTGCTGCTGCTGGATGGGGCCATTTGGTTACAGCACGTGATGGATGGTTTGATATAAGTTCTTCAATTGAGCAGAGATCCATGGAGGAGGGTGGCAATGTTATAGGTTAAACTGGAAACTTACAGAGCTACGTGGAATCAAAAGCTCTGTGATTTACATGTTTGGTGAATGAACAATACTTGTATTGGTTTAAAACAGTCCTTATTTTTATGGTTTACAATGAATATTTCTTGTAATTCAAGGAAAGCAAAAGGTACTCCAACTTTCTACATTATGGCAATTCTATTTGCTGCCTGGTCAAGCACTTCTAAAGGGGTTGGAAAAAAATTTAATCATGTAACCTATAGAAGTTGGAAGGCTAAGATGTTGAATCCCAATAAGTACAGCATAAAACAGGGTAAGATTTACACAATTAATTGAATCACAGGCAAGACAGAGTATTAGGCAAGTTTTCAACAGTCCCTTACTGACCATAGTTAGAAGGTAACAAAAGAATCTTAGAAACATAGTTCCATAAATTTCCTTATCCTCTCTGGTCCCTTACAAGCATCTCTGGATGGTCTCAAACAATGTTTGTTGGAGTCAAGTTGACTGTTTCTGTACTTCAGATTCCAGGCCTATCCTGGAGGGATCTAAATTGTCCTCAATTACTGAGCCCATTCCACCACAGGCCACTAGACAAGCTCTAAGTAATCTAGGGGCCAGATTTTTACGTGTTATGGCTGCACTTAAATTGCTCCATTGATTTGCCCCAATCTGGAGGCAAATCTCTCTCCAATGTGGCCCATTCACTAGCATGTTTCCCTGGAATACTAGCCCAGCATGGATGTACCTGGGTCCTATAAGCAGTAAATTTCCCTCATTACTGAACTGGCAATATTTAGGGGATAAATAAACTGACTTTCACATGAGGAGAGAAACATGGCAGGGCCCTTTGAGTAACACCTACCACTCTTAGAGTAATGTTCTGGACAACTCCACCAACAGGGCTTCTCAGGGAAACAAACCAAACTGCACCATTAAGCCATCGTGGCTTAAACATTTGATAGATGCAGCAGCAAACCTATCTTATGAAATATGGACTGAAATTTGAGATAAAGCTTGACTTATTTTCCTAAAACAAAATCAGACTAGATTAGAATGGTGCCCAAATAGAGAAAGCAAAGTCCTAATTGGATAGTCACTAGGAATACACTGTACACTAATCAGTGAGACTCCAATCAGTCTGCCTAACATGGAAGCAACAAAATGAAAATAAATGGGATGAGTGAGAGGACTGTTACCTCCATTGCATGGAACTGAGATATTTTTATTTATTTTCTCTTTTAAAATGTAGTTTGAGAAATAAACATCAACAACAATAACAAACTGGTTGAAGGACATTGTTTGCATTCTCTAACAGTACAACAAGAGGAGAATCACATAGTGATTTTGTTGGCATACATGAAAATCTGGCAGAGTGTAAATATTTCTCAAACATATATATCAAGCTCGCTATGATAAGATCTTTTCTTATATTTCAAATAAGCAAGACTGAGTTTGAAAAGAAAGTCTGTCAGCCGGGCGCAGTGGCTCACACCTGTAATCCCAGCACTTTGGGAGGCCGAGGCGGGCGGATCACGAGGTCAGGAGATCAAGACCATCTTGGCTAAAATGGTGAAACCCTGTCTCTACTAAAAATACAAAAAATTAGCCAAGTGTGGTGGCGGACACCTGTAGTCCCAGCTACTCGGGAGGCTCAGGCAGGAGAATGGCGTGAACACAGGAGGCAGAGCTTGCAGTGAGCCGAGATCGTGCTACTGCACTCCAGCCTGGGCAACAAAGTGAGACTCTGTCTCAAAAAAAAAAAAAAAAAAGTCTCTCAAACGGAAAACCACCGAATGCTACAATGATCTAAGCCAACTGCTACAAGGAAGTTAGAGAAAGCATGATCTGAAAAGGTTAGCATAGAAACATAGGTGGGGAGATGTTGGGGATCAAACAGGCAGTAAGTGTTTAGTCATTGCTCTCAGATAACTGCTCCTTCTATCTTGCTCTCTGGGTCGATGGGTCTCTCCCACTGTAGCCTTTGTGTGCACGTGTGCATGTGTGTGTGTGTGTGTGTGTGTTGCCAGGGAGTCTTTTACAGGTGACTATAAATTCTCATGTTACCGTCATGGCAGAGTTGAGCCTTAATGATTTTAAGTTGCTATGATGAAGGCATTCAATATGCCATGGAGAAAAACATCACAATTTTATGAAAATAAAATGCTCTTTTTGATGCCTTATTAAATGCAAAAAAAAGTTTCATCTGTTATCATCGCCTTCATTCTTAATTCATCTATAACGACCCGTATTGGAGAGAGGGATCAGGGAAACAATTCTGCCTCTTTCAGTCTGGTTTCTCTGTGTCTGTATGTCTCTTCTGTCCATGAGTGGCAGTAGGAAGGGGCATTGGATGTGATATGATCTGAGGCAGCATCTGAGGAACCAGTGGCTTCCATAATTGCACCTACAGTTTCTACAGGAACCCTCCCATGGCAGTGCATACGTCATCACAAGGTTGACCGCGATCATTAAAGACATTATTTTCCTGTTAACTTACAATCTGACTTCCTATAACTTCTACCTTAGTTTTTCTTTTTATACATAAAAGTTATGATAACCCTTCAGCGTCCACCTTTCCAATTAACTGAGAATAGCTTTCCTATCCTCCACCAATCTTATTTTTTCCATATTTAACACATCCTATTTCTCTAACCATTCCTCATATGAAAGCTTCCAGATCATTCACCATCCTATAATTCTCGCTGAATATGCTCAAGTCAAAGTCCATTGTTCATATTATCATTATTAAGCAGGGACCATTTATTAAGAATATGCCACATCCCAGAAAGTGTTCAAATAAATTATTTGCTTTAATCTTCTCAACAATGCCTTTCGAGGCAAGTATTTTCACCCTCATCTTTCTGTTGAGGAAACCTAGGTTCAGAAACTTTAAGGAAGTTCCTTGAAACCACATGGGTTACCATTAGCCCTCCCCAGTCCGGTGGCTTCAGAGCATTTATCGCATGTGATTGAAACACAGCCCTGAAGGCAGGATCTGTGCAACGCAGGGAACAGGATGGCTCGCTGCCTTCTGCAAACCTAACACTACGCTTCCACGGAAACAGCCTGTGATTACAAAATGGTTTTGACAACTGTAACACACTGTTGGTTCACGATGAGTTTGTAATGAACTTAAAGCTAAAGATGAGTTTTACTCAAATTGTTACCAAGGCTGACTGCCCCTCTCACAAACACATTTCCATTTTGTACTTGATCCCTTTTATCACAGTAAAGTTTTACCTCCACTCCTACTAAATGTTAGCTTTCCTGCTTTGCTTCAGCATCCCACACTGTCCATTTCATAATAAAACTGGACTCTGACACTTGGGGCATCAATCTCTTTAAATAAGCAATATAGGCTTTAAAGCACTATATTGCTTAAAAAATAATTGTTCAGCTGTGTTTCTGTGCCTTTGGCAAGTCTTTGATACAGATTCAGTTTCAAGGAGAGCCAACACTGAAGCACATCTTCCCTGGGCTATGCTTTCCCTTCTCTGTTTACCTAGTATGCCCCGTGTGTAGCTCACCAGCCAAACTTTACTTTCCATTGTTTATATCAAAACACAAGAGCCATTGTAACATGTTTTTTTTTCCAACTAGCACCTCATTGCCTCCTTGAGAATCACTCTGCTTGATTTACAATACATTTTTCTCATTCAACCAATTGGTTACAAATTAAGTCACTCAACTTTACCATGCCCAAATTTCTCCATCTTCTTCACAAAGATGTCAGCCGTGAACACGTATTTTCTGATATCAATGTCTGTGGCGAAACTGAAAAAATTCTACCAGCAAAAGTTTTTATATTCCAGAAAAAAGTTACTCTTAAGAATCTGTCAAATGTATAAAAATAATTTATTATAGAGGAAAATAACTGGCCAAGTTTGCTGTGCCACTCAAAATGTTCACAGTGACATTAAAAGAAAGGTAAGTATAAAATAAAAAATTTGTAACCACAGTGATTATCTATAATGAATCTGAAGCACAGACATAAATTTGACAAAATGTTTAACAATACTTGTACCTCAGTCAGCCCTAAGGCATTATCCTCTCTATGTGAAACACTATAAACTTTCTTCTAGACTCTTGGAAGACTCTGATAGCTAGGACTCGAAGACTGCCAGTTTACCATATTTATTCCATTACATAAATGCAATCAATAGAAAGACTCTCTCTTGACTTGGATCAATTTTTCCAGAAAATGCATCTACACTGAAAAAATACAGTATTTCTCAAGGTTACAAAAGTTCCGTAAGTTTCATAGTAAAACCCAGCTAGAAGTATATTACTGGAGCTGCCTATTTCCAGAATTCAGATCTAGATGAGTAATTGGACACGTTGGTCTAAGAAATTAAACAAAATCAAAGCCAGAAAAAGGCAAGAAATAGTTTTGTGCATGGTCCTTGGGGGTTCCTGCAGCGGCTCATCAACGTTTATAAGGATACTGGATGACTAAATTTTCTATAAATTGGTATACAACAGACTAAATAATTTTTGATGTAAGACTTTATTTTCAAAAACCATATAGACTTTTTTCTATCTTCCTGCAATCTGTAACAATTTAGTAACCTACCTCTCATCCCCATCCTAAATGAATTCAGTGTGAAATGGATTTGAATCTTCTGTTCCAAGAAAAGCACTGGGTGCATGAGTGCATTATATAAAACATAACAGGAATGATATGGGGGTTGGGAGACAGAGGAAGCAGAGTAAATGGGAACATGGGAAACAAGGTGGGCTTGGTATTAGCTGTCATGAGGGATGAGGAAGAGAAATATGTGAGGACACACACGTGTGCACTGCCTGTGCTGCCTGGGACAGAGTCTCAGCACAAGCCTGAGGAAAGGGTGGACTGTGAAAGCACGGTGAATGAAGGGGGAGAGGGGCTGGCTTGGAGATGTGTGTGATACCCTGCCCTCTTTATGACAAAGGCAGGAGCTGGAGGCAGGAAGAATGAGCTCTTTGAATGAAGACATCACATCTGAAACCTTGCTAAAAGTGAAAGCCATTCCATCTTGGGGCGCACACAGATCTGCTCGTAGAGCCTGAATTCATGCCCTGCGTGAATTCTCCCTGACACTCAGAGAACTCAACAATCAGCTGTCTCTGCAGTTCCAGACAGGTTGTGTTCTCAACTGCTAATTTGGTCTTGACAAACATCTCTGACAAAAGGCATTCAACTGCCCTTTCTCTGAGAGGAATCTGTTTTCTTTACAAAGAAAAACAAAGGGTATACCCTTTTACACTGAAACTGCAATGCCCACCACAATGTGCCTTTTAAAAATTACTCATTCTCCAAGCAAGAAAAGGTCATGGACATTTTCAAATTATCCCACCACCCATATGTACAGAATTTGTAAGTTTTCTACCAAGTAACAAGTGACATGGCCATAAATTATGCAAAAAAGGATAAAATTCATGTAAATAATAGCTCACAGTCAGGATATTAAAGTCTGTTTTTAAAGCTTTCAAATTTTTTTTTGTTCCTACCATATTGTTGGAGATTTTATCTTTTAAAAAAATATAAGATCACAGTTTACTTTTGATTGTAACATTTTGGGACATTATACGTATTTTTAATCTGATCCCCTGTTAGAGACTAGGGAAATAATTTTATATTTAGAGACTGGGTTTGGGTAATTTTCCAGAGTCCTAGAAAAATAAAGAGGCATCTTGTATATTTTATACCAACATTCCCCAGCTCTCAATATCTGGGACAGAAAAGTCTTCAGACACACACTTACCTCTACATCACAGGTATATTCTGATCCATCTAGAAGTATCACTTTGCACTGCATGCTTTTAGGCTTTTTGACAATCTTTAATGGAGACCGAGATAGTTTACTGCTAGATGATTTCTGAGAAAGTTTATCGTCTTCTAATTGCTGATATTCGAGCTGTTTTGCAGCCCTGGCAGCAAACTCCTGTTCCTTGTCAGTGACCTGTGAAGAGCAAACAATCAACAGTTTTCATTGCAAGATGGGAAATAAATATTGCATTGCTCATGCAATAGCACAAAACTGCTTTCTATTTCATAGAGGAGAGGTACTGAATTAGGATATTAGGAACAGATATAAATATACAGATATTTATAATATTTGCCTGAATACTGTTTGCCATTTAAATGTATCAATAAGGCCTTATTTCATTTTAACTCCAGGATTTACTTTAGAACTACTGAGTTAGCAAATGCTATCAAGATTTCAATAAGCAAACAATGAATAATTGACTCCTGACTTTTTAAAAAGGATTGGATAGTATAGGCCTCTAAAATATACTGTTTAGATTTCATCTTATATGTTCTATTTTCTTAATTCAACAGATCCTTCTATACTCTACAACTTGTTATATAACTGCCTCATCCCTACATATACAAGATATCTGATAAACTCTAAGGCCTGGAGAGCTTCAAGTATTAATCTTTTCAGTACTTTTACAACTGTTAAAATGTTTAATTTAGCTCTCAATCCAATGAAGTCAGCAGAACTGAAATTCATCACAAAGTAATCCCCTATGTCTGCTTCCCTTCACTGTAATGAACCAGTGTAAGAACATATCAAATCTGTCCAATAGCTTTAATCTGCTTTCAAACCATAACAGACTAGTCCAGGCTAGATATAAAACTGCAGAGAGCATATTAAGTAACAGTAACATTCTCCTGTATACCAATCCCTTTGGAAATGTGTGTACAGATCTCTAACTATTCTCTCTGTACATCCATCTTCTACCTATTAAATGGCCACCAATGGTAGTACTGCAAATTCGATCCTTGGGCTGTGCCACCACTGCCACTAGTCTGCAAATATGTGCTGACAGTCCAAAGGAAGATATGCACCAGAATTCTGTTTAGGGCTTTGAAATAAGCATGGAATTTCCTCTCCCGTGAACATACTATCAGCCCTTACTTTTCATGGGCTCGAAAAGTCAAAACAATATTGATGGTTTCAATTTTTCTATTAGCCTCTACATTTTTATAACACTAATATAATTACAAAAGTATTTGGGTGTATTTATTTTGGGTTTTAGGTACAGATTTCTGCTTTATCTTCATTTTCTATCTTGTTTTCCATCCAAAAGATTGCTAATACAGTACTCTCCTCCAATTCTATCTTGCCCAGGATTTCAAGGCAAACTCTTGAGAACTTCTTAAGAATTGGAAGAGACCAATCTGCTGAGCTGATGAAAAGAAAGCAACAAAAAACTGAATAACCAATTCTAAAGGCCAAAACAGTTGAGAAGGCAAGTTTTAGCTAAAAAAAAAAAAAAAAAAAAAAAAAGTAAATAAACTGAAGAAAACCTGCTCTGGCAACTCAGTCCTACTTTTTTAATCACTGTCTTTCTATAGCAAAGCATTAAAATAGTAAGTGCAAGAAAATCATAAAATTGTCATTAATTTTGGCCTTGAGGTAATTGACAGAAAAGTTTGGTTACTTTGGTATTGTATATCAACAACAATAACATATTAAGTGCTTTATAACTTACACAAATTATGTACATTTAAGTTTTATTTTTGTCTCTTCATAGGCAAAGGTCATTAGAAGCTATTAATACATTTTTATTTAAATTTTACCTGAAATCAACATTTTCTATGTAACAGGGAAGATACAATTTCACTTTTCCTTTACTAAAATATCTGTATGAGAATAAGCTTCTGGGTTACTTTAAATGTCAATTCCAGAGGCATCTTAAGGCATCAAGATTCAAAGGATAGGCATTGTTTCTGGGAACACTGGAAACATGAACCCATCACTGAGGCCCTTACATACATTTTTGAAAAAAACTTTAAGAACTCAAAAATAGCAGACTAAGTACCGCAAATGAAATGTTAGTCATAGTCATATGATGCGTTCTAATTTTAAATATCGGATTTTAGCTAATCCTCAATCTCTTTTAATCCTCACAGCTCTATGGTATGGGTATTATTACCCTCATTTGCATATAAGGAGAGAGAGAGACATGGGAGCCTAAGAAACTTTCTTGAGGCATAAATTCAATGGATTTGAATGGAATTCAAATCCAGCCAAACCCATGTTCTAATCATTACTATGTACCAAAATCAGCTTCATTTTACATCCAACAGTTAGCTTCCTAGCCTGAATCAAAGAATTTTGTGGAAGAATCTCAGAAATTATCTTTTCTGAACTCTTCATTTTGTAGATGAAGTGAGGCTTGGGGACTTGAGTGAGTTCTCTGAAGATGGTAAAACAATGACTAGAAGAGACAGGACTCCAAGGTCTCTGCCTTTTGCAGCCAGTCATCTCTCCCTCTTAGTGTCATTTCTCTTGTTTTGTATCTGACTGCAGAAGATAAAGAAAGTATATTTAATCATGTCTAGGTATAGATATTCATACTTTTCTATAATTATCTCCCATTTTCATGTTATTTCATTTCAGAGTAAAGAGGAAAGAATGAAGAAAAAGCAAATATTTACTTTAGTAATTTTAAATGTTTGCAGATTAAAAAAAAAACAAAATAAACAAAAAGAAAGCCAAACACTATCATCATCATTCCTCCACAAAAAGAAAAGGTAAAAGAAAACCATGATGGCTACAACAGTTCCTTAGTTTTGTCTACTAAGCTGGGATGGGATCTCCTCGCTCTCCATCACAAAGCATCTGCGATGAGACAGAGCAGCTATTTATAGAGTGAAAATAATTGTTATTTATTAATATTGTTTAAAGCAGAGCTTGCGACATTCATTTTAAAATGGTGGCACAGAAGCAAGCTGGTTTCCCTCCTCCCATCCCTCCACAGAAAACCTAAAACAAATATACAGCACAAGATTTTCACCAGCAACAACCAGGAACTCAAACATGAGGACAAGACAGATCCTGAGGCCACAGAGAAGTAGAAAAACTCCATGCAGATGGTGTAAGAATTGGACTTCCGTAGTCATGATGCCCCTCCCCTTGATTCTGCCCGGCAATAAAAGTGCAGAAAATCTTCCCCCAACTTACAGAAAAATGATACTGGAAAAGCGAGACTGAGGTGGCCAACCAGCTTTCCCACCTTCCTGGGATTCCCTGCAGGAGACCTGTCTTTGCCTTAACCCATGGGAAGGAAGTGATGTGACTGCCTGAAGGGAGAAATATCCCCGAGGACAGGCAGAGAAAAAGCCAGGAGATGGAACCACCAGCCCCAGTCCTGGACACTCTGCTCTGTAACTTGGCCAAAGGAGACACTGAATCAGAGTGGCTGTTCAGCAGCACCACGCCGGAGAAGGCACATTCCACAGATCCCTTGGGCACAAACTCCTAGTACGTCATCCCACATTGCCAGGATAATCCCTTTGGGACCTCCCTCATTCAGGACAAGCAGCACTCCCATCGCTTACAAAAGCAAAGGTGATCTGGGCTTAAAGGCCACCTAGGGCCAAAGAGGTGGCAGAGGCCTAGCGGTAAAAAATTTCTAAGCAAACATATCCAATAAAAAACAAAACAAGCCAGACAGAGAAAACAGCAATTAAAAACTAATCCTGCCATACAAAGACACAGACACCCACCCACAAGAAACAACAGCAAACAGGAAACTATGTCCTCCCCAAAAAGACAAGGGAAAATCCAACCCTACAAGATGGCGATTTGTGAGCTAAGAATTCAGAATACCAATTTTAAGGAAACTCATGATCTCAAGATAAAAATGAAAAGCAATTCAGAAATTTATCAGATAAATTTGATGAAGAGATTGAAATACTTTTAAGAAATCAAACAGAAATCTCAGAACTGAGAAATACATTTGGTAAACTGAAGAACTCATTAGAGGTTCTTAGCAGAATGAACAAAGCAGAGGAAAGATTCAGTGAGCTCAAAGACCAGCTATTTGAAAAGACACAGAGAAAAAAGAAAAAAGAACAAAAAGGAACAGAGTGCATACAAAGTACAGAAAATTACCTCAAAAGACCAAACCTAAGAATTATTGGTATTCAGGAGGCAGCTCAGCAAGAGCAAAGGGTAGAAAGCATATTCAAAGAAATAAACACAGGAAACTTTCCAAAACTCGCGAAAGATATAAATATTCAAGTACAGGAAAGTCTGAGAACATCACACAGATTCAACCTAAATAAGAATATCACAAAGCAATAAACTCTCAAAGCTCAAGAACAAAGAGAGAACCCTAAAAGCAGCAAGAGAAAAAGAAACAAATAACATGTAAAGGAGCTCCAAATTGCCTGGTAACAGAATTCTCAACAGAAAACCCACACAGGCCAGGAAAGAGTGGAATGACATTTTTAAAGTGCTCAAAGAAAAAAACTGTCATCTAAGAATATTGCATCCAGCAAAATTATCATTCAAATACAAAGAAGAGATCAAATCTTTCCCGAAAGAACAAAAGCAGAGAGAATTCACCACCACCAGACCCATCTTAAAAGAAATGCTAAAGAGAATTCTTCAATCTGAAATTAAAAAACACTCATGTGCAAAAAATAAAAATAAACCTTTCAATGTATCAAACACAGTGGTAAAATCAAGTACATGGATAAACCCAGAATACTCTATTACTGTACTTACTGTACTTGCAGTGTACAATGTACTACTACTACTACCACAATCATAACTCTAGTATGAAGCCCAAAAGACAACCTATCAAAAACAATAATACCTACAGCAACCTGTGAAGAGATAGGTAATATTAAAATATGCAAATTGAGACAACTAAGTCAAAATGTAATGGGGATGGAGTTAAAGTATAGAATTGGTGTGTGTGTGTGTGTGTGTGTGTGTGCGTGCATGTGTGTATGTGTGGTTTTTTTTTAGCCTTTGTTTCTGTTTTTAAACTTGTGATCTAAGATAAGTTGTCATTTGTTTAAAATAACTTGCTATATCTATAAGATGTTTTTGGTAAGCCTCATGGTAACCACAACACAAAAACCTATAATAGATCCACTAAAAATAAAAAGCAACATACTAAAACACACTACCAGAGAAAATCACTTAGCCACAAAGGAAAACCATGTAAAAAAGAACAAGAGGAGTTTCAACCAGAAACAGGCAGCAAAACAGCAGTAATAAGTCCTTATCAATAACACTGAATGTAAATGGTCTCAATTCTCCAATTAAAAGGCCTAAAGTAGGTAAATGGATATAAAAACAAGAACCAACTATACGTTACCTTCAAGAAATTCAGTTCACCCACACAGACAAAAAGTAAAAAGGTGGAAAAAAAACATTCTATACAACTAGAAGCCAAAATAGAGCAGATGTAGCTATACTTATATGAGAGACTAACAAATCTAAGACTAAAATGAGAAAAAGCAGGTCACTATATAATGATAAAGGGGACAATTCAGCAAGAAGATACAACAATTATAAATATCTATGCACCTAACACCAGAGTTCCCAAGTATATAAAACACTAGTAAATCTAAAGGGAGGAACAGACTGCAGTACAATAATGGTAGGGGACTTCAACACTCCACTCTCGGTAATGGACAGAATATCCAGACAGAAAATCAACAAAGAAACAGTGGAGTTAAACTACACACTAGATCTAACAGGCCTAACCAACATTTACACAACATTTCACCCAACTGCTGTAGAATACATTCTTTTCATCAGCACATGGAACACTGTCCAGAACAGACCATGTCTTAGGCTATAAAACAAGTCCAAACAAACTCAAAAAAAGAAAAACCAGAAAAAAAATCATATCAAGTATCTTTCCTGACCACAATGGAATAAAACTAGAAATCAGTAAGAAGAACCTCAGAAAATACACAAACACATGGAAGTTAAACAACATGCCCTGAATGACCAATAAGTCAGTGAAGAAACTAAGAAGTTAAAAAAAATTATCAAAACACAAGTGAAAATATAAATACAAGATAAAAAATCTGTGGGATATAACAAAAGCAGTACTAAGAGGGAAGTGGAGAGCAATAAATGTCTATATCAAAAAAGTAAAAAGCCTTCAAATAAATAACTCAATGATGCACCTCAAGGAACTAGAAAAGCAGGAATGAACCAAACCCCAAATTAGGAAAAAAAGAAATGATGATGATCAGAGCAGAAATAAACGAAATTGAGACCAAAAAAAAATACAGAAGATCAAGAAAACAATGAGTTGGTTTTTTGAACAGATAAACAAAATAGACAAACCTTTAGCTAGACTAAGAAAAAGAGAGAAAATCCAAATAAATAAAATCAGACATGAAAAAGGAGACATAGCAACTGGGACCTAAGAAATATGAAGACTTATTAGCGACTATTATGAACAACTATATGGCAACAGATTGGAAAACCCAGAAGAAACGGATAAATTTCTAGACACATACAACTCACCAAGAATGAACTATGAAGAAACAGAAAACCTCAACAAAATAGTCATGAGTGATGAGATCAAAGCTATAATAAAAAGTCTTCTATCAAAAAAAGCCCAGGACCTGAAAGCTTCATTTGAATTCTATCAAACATGTAAAGAAAACTAATACCGATCCTACTCAAACTCCTCAAAAAAAAATTGAAGGGGAGGGAATACTTCCAAACTCATACTACAAGGCCAATATTACTCTGATACCAAAAGCAGACAAAGATACAACAAAAACAAAAACTACAGGCCAATATCACTGATGAACATTGATGCAAAAATCCTCAGTGAAATACTAGCAAACCGAATTCAACAATACATTAAAAAGGGGACTGAAAAGATCATTCACCATGATTAAATGTGATTCATCCTAGGGATGCAGATGGTTAAACATATGCAAATCAATAAACACGATACATCACATTAACAGAATCAAGAACAAGGACCATATGATTATTTCAATAGATGTCAAAAAAGCATTTGATAAAATTCAACAAGCCTTTATGACTAAAATTCCTCATCAAAATCAGTATAGAAGAACATACCCCGAAATAATACATGCCATATATGGAAAACCCAAATTAGCATTGTATTGAATTGCGAAAAACTGAAGGCCTTTCCTCTAAGGACTAGAACAAGTAAAGGATGCCCACTTTCAGTAATATACAACATAATACTGGAAGTCCTGGCTGGCGCAACTGGGCAAAAGAAAGAAATAAGGGGCATCCAAACTGAAAAGGAAGAAGTCAACTTAGCCTTGTTCACAGAAGACATAATCTTATACCTAGAAAACCCTAGAGACTCCACCAAAAAACTGTGAGAACTGATAGATGAATTCAGTGAAATTGCAGAATTTATCAACATACAAAAATCAGTAGTGTTTAAATTTGTCAATGGTGAACTATCTGAAAAAGATATCAAGAAGCAATCCTATTTACAATAGCTACAAAATATAAAATACCTAGGAAGCAATCTAACCAAAGAAGTGAAAGATCAATATAAGGAAAACTATAAAACTCTGATGAAAGAAATTGAAGAGAATACAAAAAATGGAAAGATATTCCATGCTCATGGATTAGAAGACTTAATACTGTTAAAATGGCAATACTACCCAAAGTAATTTACAAATTCAAAGGAATCCCTAACAAAATACCTATGACACTCTTCACAGAATTAGAAAAAATGTCCTCAAATTTACATGGAACTACAAAAGACCCCGAATAGCCAAAGTCATCCTGACTAAAAAGAACAAAGCTGGAGATATCATACTACCTGACTTCAAAATTTACTACAAAGCTATAATAATCAAAACAGCATGGTACTGGCATAAAAATAGATACATAAACCAATGGAACAGAATAGAGAATCCAGATATAAATCCTCACATACAGCCAACTCATCTTTGACAAAGGTGCCAACAACATTCAACAGGGAACAGTCTTTTCAGTAAAGAGTGTAGGGAAAACTGGATAACTATATGAGACCAATGAAATTAGACCCCTATTTCTCACCATCCACAGAAATCAAATCAAAATGGATTAAAGAATTAAAAATGTAAGACCTGTAACTATGAAACCACTAGAAGAAAACACTGGGGAAATGCTCCAGGAGACTGGTCTGAGCAAAGTTTTTTTTGTGTATAAGACTTCAAAAGCATAGGCAATCAAAACAAAAATAGACAAATGGGATTCCATCCAGCCAAAAAACTACTGTACCACAAAGGAAAAAATTAACAAAGAGCCTACAGGATAGTAGAAAAAATTTGCAAAGTGTCTACCTGACAAGGGATTATTAACTACAATATCTAAGGAACCCGAACAACTCAATAGCAAGAGAAATGAGATTTAAAAATTGACAAAAGATCCGAACAGATATTTCTCAAAAGAAGACATACAAATGGCCAACAGGTATATGAAAAAATGCTCAATATCACTAATTATCAGAGAAATGCAAATCAAGACCACAACTGAGATATCATCTCACCCCAGTTAAAATGGCATATATCAAAAAGACAGGCAGTAATAGATGCTGGCAAGGATGTGAGGAAAGGAGAATCCTCATAAACGGCTAGTGGAAATGTAAATTAGTACAGCCACTGTGAAAAACAGTATAGAGGTTCCTCAAAAACTGAAAATAGAACTATCAAATGAACCAGCAATTCCATTACTGGATATATGTCCAAAAGAAAGGAAATCAATATATAGAAAAGCCATCTGCACTCCAGTGTTTACTGTAGCACTATTCACAGCTCCAAAATATGAAATCAACCTAAGTGCCCATCAACAGAAGAATGAATTTTTAGAAAGTGGTATATATACACAATGGAATATTATTCAGCCATAAAAAAGGAATGAAATCTTGTCATCTGCACCAACACGGATGGAACTACAGGCTGCTACGTTAAGTGAAATAAGCCAAGCACCAAAAGACAAATACTGCATCTTCTCACTCATATGTGGGGGCTAAAATGGGATCTCATGAAGATGGGGAGTAGAATGGTGATTACCTGAGGCTGGGAAGGATAGGGAGAATGGTAGGGAGGAGGAGTGATGAAGGAAATTTTTTAAAAAATATACATATATATAATATAAAAAATATATTTTTATATAAAAATATAAATGTACTTATTACCACTGAACTGTACACTTTAAAAAGATGGTAAGTTTTATTTGTACATTTTACCTCAAATTTTTTTTTTTTGAGACAGAGTCTTGCTCTGTTGCCCAGTCTGGAGTGCAGTGGTGTAATCTCGGCTCACTGAAACCTCCACCTCCCAGGTTCAAGTGATTCTCATGCCTCAGTCTGCCGAATAGCTGGGATTACAGATGTGCACCACCACACTCAGCTAATTTTTGTATTGGGCCAAGCTGTCTCAAACTCCTGACCTCAAGTGATCCGCCCTCCTTGGTCTCCCAAAAGTCGTGGGATTACAGGCATGAGCCACTGAGCCCGGCCTCAAATTTTTAATAAGTATAAAATTGAAAAAAAAGGCAAATCTGCAAATACTCTAGGTAAAGAAATAAAATAATCAGGTTGCAAATATATAGTTTAATGCTGTGACTTCCAAAGATTTTCACTAATATGCTGATTATATCTCTTATCTCAACATCTTAGAATTTCTAGTTTGAAACACTTCTGACATATAAGAGCTCAATCACTTGTGGGGACTCCAGATTGCTTTACCACATACAAATCGGCACTCTAAAACATTTTGATTCCAAGTTTGAAGTTTTAAGACAAAAGACATTTAAATATGGACTTATTCAAGGCCTGCATGTAAATCATACTTTAAAACTTTTAAAAGAAATACATCATTCTCAGTAAACTATCGCAAGGACAAAAAACCAAACACCACATGTTCTCACTCATAGGTGGGAATTGAACAATGAGAACTCATGGACACAGGAAGGGGAACATCACATTCCGGGTACTGTTGTGGGGTGGGGGGTGGGGGGGGCGGGGACAGCATTAGGAGATATACCTAATGCTAAATGACGAGCTAATGGGTGCAGGAAATCAATATGGCACATGGATACATATGTAACAAACCTGCACATTGTGCACATGTACCCTAAAACCTAAAGTATAATAAAAAAAAAAAAAGAAATGCATTATTCCTGACTACTCAAATATGTACAGGGAAAAGAGTTGAAAATATAGATGTGTATAGGGAGGGAAAGACCTACCTGAAGAGCCACTAAAAAACCAGAGAATACTATGCAGCCATAAAAAAGGATGAGTTCATGTCCTTTTCAGGACATGGATGGAAACCATCATTCTTAGCAAATTAACACAGGAACAGAAAAGCAAACACTGCATGTTCTCACTCATAAGTGGGAGTCAAACAATGAGAACACATGGACATAGGGAGGGGAACATCACACACTGGGGCCTGTCGGGGACTGGGGGGCTAGGGGAGGTATAGCATTAGGAAAAATACCTAATGTAGATGACGGATTGATGGGTGCAGCAAACCACCATGGCACGTGTATATCTATGTAACAAACCTGCACGTTCTGCACATGTGTCCCAGAGCTTAAAGTATAATAATAATGATGATGATAATAATAATAATAAAAGCAGATCTGCAATATTAGGGCCAGGGTGACGCCTGGGGAAATGCAAACTCACTCTAGCCCTTAGGCTTGAAAGAAAAAGCAACCACAAGCATAATTAAAGCTGTCAGTTTGGTGTCTATCTTTCCTCTAAATCCAGATAGGACCAATAATCTCCAGTCTGGACTTCAGTGAGTTTCAGTGTTTTAATTAAAAGAAGGAGTTACCAGGCAAGGTTGTGGAATGTCATTCACTGAAAGCCTTAAAATAGCATACATTTTCATCTGCCTGGGGCTAGAAGGGGAACAGCAGATGACCCCTCAGAGCTGCCTCTAGGGCTAAGAGACCGAGGTTAAAGCCGATCCTGGAGCAGCTCAGCAAACACCGCGTCATTGGTTTTCTGGCCTGGGCTCACCTCCCTCCGCACCGGGGTGCTGTGCGCTGCAGCGGCGGCGAACTGCTCCAGGGCCTGCTGCTGCTCCTCGTTGGGCGGCTCCGGCACGGGCGCCCCCGCGCGCCCCTGCGCCCCCGCCGCCTCCTGGGGCTCGGCCTCCTGGTCCGGCTTGGATTCCGAGTCTGATCCAGATTCGGTAGTCATGGTTGATTGTTCTGCAAGCAGAAAAAAGGGAAGATCAGGTCACTCCGTGCAACTACCTTCCCTCTGCAAGAAAACTAGGATGCTCACCATGAACGGCTCAAGAGAACCACAAGGAGAGAGGTAGATGATACCAAACCCCATCCTATTCCGCACACCAGACAGATGACTTGTCAACCACTGAGATGGGTGCCCACCAGGGACTTAAAACTAACATTTATCTAGGAGGAAAAGTTGATCTGTAATGATCACAAGCTTTATTCCTATTAGATTTTTGCCACAACAGATTGTTAGATGACATTAAAGAAATGTCATAATAATTAAATATCTTACATTCAATTAAAAAAATCTGCTGTATCACCTGCATATATATTTCAATCCCTTGGAAGGATGATTTAATAATGGAAGCAGACATTCTTTCTCATTTCCCTCCCCCTTCCTATCTCTACACAGGGGTCCTCCCAACCCCCCGAATCTATAGATACTTCAAGGAACAAATGCCTTTCCCATGTGATTTCTCTTAATCCAGTTATCCCTCTTTGAGTTAGCAACTGAGCTACAACAGCAGCTTCTTCGGGGACTCGGGATCTGTCCCACTGGCCATAGCTGCAGGGGCACAGGCAGGATCACCTCTCCTTCCCTCCCAAGTTAATTCTCATCTTCTTCCTGGCTTCCCTCTATTTCCCTTGAGTGTTCAAAGGTAAATTTATCTCATATCTCATAGGGAACTCAAACAACAGATCTTCATATATAATAATCTGCTGATACAGCCTTTAAAAAGACCTTCTAAAATCTGAACATCTTCCCAAAGATTGCAAGTCGTTTCAGGATTTTGTGCCTCAGTTTCCACATGTGCCAAATGAGGACACTGAACATGATAATACCTAAATAACTTATTTCTTGCTATTACATTTTTCTCCTACTAACAAGATATGCCACTATGTTTTTAAAGCAGATTTTTGCTCTAAGCAGCAAGAGAGCTGCTATTATGCCAAGTAGATCCCATGTCATTTTAAGCAATTTCTTACCTTAGGTATATGGAGTAAGTATCTCAAGTACAAATATGTCATTATTGTCATATAATTTCCCTTCTTAACTCTAATTTTATAGTAAAAATATGAGCAAAGGAGTACTGCAGTGCTTTAAGCAAATTATATAATTGGTATAATATAGAATTGTGCAAAAATAAAACTAATAACTCTTAGTTCCTATCTTCACAATATATATAAAAATATGTTTAATAATTTGAAGAAGAAGGGAGCATCACAAATACCAATCTAGGTTATAAACTAAATGCTATATCTGTGTTTTCTATTTAGGGTTACTTTCACAATCACCAGATATTCTTTCTGTTGAATAAAAGAGACATATCAATTTGGCATGTGCTTAGTTGCCCAAAGCGTATGTAAATATCAAGTCCAAATACAGAGAAAGGTAGTGATGCAAATAAAATGAACAGACTTTCTTGTTTCCTGTTATAATACATTTTATATTTTCAGGCAAATCTTAAAAGTAAATATTATATTCTCTTTTGTATGCTTATCCTGGAAAGTGGCATAAATATATAGAGAAAACAGTGGAAGAGGCGGAAAGGTTGTGGAGCGCTGCAGAATTTAGAGCTTCTGATCAAACTCCATCTTTTGGAAGGGGAAGGATTAGCTTTAACAGTCAATTCAACCCACCAAACACTAAGTACCAAATATAAGCCAAGCACTGCCTGTGGTTTAGAAACAGAGACTCATCTGTTGTAACCATTACTCCCCATCTCAAGGAGCTCCTAGTCTGTGCCGGAAATATGCTCTCTGGAATCCATTTTCTTCATCTTCTTTTGGTAACTAAGCTTTCAAATTTTGCAGGTGCCCCTTCACCCAGCCTGAGGCTACAATGAGCTGTGGCTGTGGATTAAGACTGGACCAAGGAGACAACAGAAGAAAAATGCACTCAATGTTTAGGTCATCTTCATAAAGACAAAGCCACTTGCCCTAGATTGCCCTTTCCCACTGGCTGGATGTGCAGGTCTTAAACCCAGTCCTGGACATGTCACATTCAGGGGAATGACAGAGCCACCCCTTCCAGCATGGGTCTCTGGATGACCTCATGGACCATGACCCACCTACTCTGGACTGTGACGTGAGGCAGAAATCAACAACTTTAGCTTGTGTTCATTTGCTCAGGAAATTGCTCATTCTATTTCCTGAGCAAATGAATATCCCACGATTTTAGTGTTATCAGCCTAGTCGGGAAACCATTTTGCATCTGCTTTTGTCTTAAATCCAGGACCATCTCCAAAGCAGAGAGCCAGCAGTACACAAGCTAAATAAAAATGTAAAATGGATAGAGCCCAACAACCACCTACCAACTATCTAAAGAATAAAATAATGTACCATTACCATCTATGCCTATACCATATAATACCTTACCTGTTGTATATCACACAATTCACAGCAGCTCATACCTCAAAATCATCTACTATGCCCTTGTCATATATTTCCTAGGTATATTAATTTTCCAGCACTATAGGCATAACATAATAAATGCAAATCGTTGCTGTTTTGGCCAATTTTAATAAAATAAAACTCTCCAGGCTACTGAGAGATAAAGTAATAAAACTTTAAAATGTACGTCTTTTTAATGCTGGAATCTCACTAGAATCAATATCTAATTCCACATTTCTCAAAGGACATAAGCTCTTATTATTCCTACAAATAAACCAGTATGGATGGCCTAGATCAGCAAATTCTATTTCAAAACTTGTTTCCTCTTCCCCACCCATATACCAGTGTAAGCAAGCAATAACCTGATTTTTAATGGCAAACTATTATCAACATCTAAATACAGTATGTCTGGCTGGGCGCAGTGGCTCACACCTGTAATCCCAGCACTTTGGGAGGCCGAGGCGGGCAGATCACTTGAGGTAAGGAGTTCAGGACCAGCCTCAACAACATGGTGAAACCCTGTCTCTACTAAAAATACAAAAACTAACCAGGTGTGGTGGTGCTTGCCTGTAATCCTAGCTACTAGGGAGGCTGAGGCACAAGAATTGCTTGAACCTAGGAGGCAGAAGTTGCAGTGAGCCGAGATCGCATCACTGCACTTCAGCCTGGGTGACACAGGGAGACTCTGTCTCAAAAAAATAAATACAATACAATACAATATGTCTAACTTTAACTCGTTATTTTAATAAGTTTATAGTGTGCTCCTTCACTCTTAAGCCCAAATGCCAAAACATTTCTTTTAAACTAGAGTTTCAAGATATTTACATTGCTTTGGTTCTTCTTTTTCTTATACTCATTCCTTGCTTTCTAGGATGGTGCTGCCATTTAAAATCACAGCTTTCCCTTTCCAACTAACTAAAGACTATTGTTTTCCAAGGTTCCCTTCTCTTCTGATAGGTTCACTTTGCACCAAACTATCTGCCAATTATTTGGGTTACTGGAAGCAAACATCATCACTTGAAATCCCAAACAGAAAGTGATACAAAATGTATTTATGCTTAGTTTTGACTGAAACTGTCTTTTCCTTATACTAAATTTACCTTACAATTGTGTTTTGCTCAGGCTTTAAAGGTTTGGAGTCCTAGAAACTCCAAATCCTAAAAGTTGGGGTAAGGACATTCATAAGTATGCTAGGCAGATGGCAAGAGGAGTCCTTAATTTTTTTTAAAGAAACGTAAATCACATTTCAATATCCCTCTCTCAGGAATATATTTATTAAATGAACGCCAAAAGAAATGGTAATGAGCTTCAAAGGATGCATGTGCAGGTGTGAATGAAATCATCTTCAAAATCCCCAATCTAATTCACCTATAAAAAGACGGTCATTGCCATGAATTTTGGGCTTTGTTCCTTTTCAGCTCTAATTTTTTATTCCATAGAAACAAGAAAAAAAAAGTCAGTTAATCCTCATCTTTTCCACTTTCAGAAGTGTCAGCTCTAAAATCTCCATCTCCTAACTAAATGACTACTAAATTAGTTTCTGTATTCAAATTTACCTACCTCTCTTGCTGACATAAAAATTCAGTGGCATTTTATGAAAAGACACAAACTAAAGATTTAGTGAAGGAAAATGCTTAATATAAATTTCTGTCATTTATGTGTAAGACAGGATTCCTACAGAATAACAAAGCATTTCATAAAAGAAAACCTCTTCATACCATTTACCTAACGAAGATATAGGACTCAAATGGACAAACTTTTTAACATCAACCTTTTTTTCTTTTATATTTCAAGTGTAAACTTATAGGAGAAGTGGGTCTTACTTAAGTATTTGTGACTATAGAGTACTATCCACCAGTCTGCTAAAAACCATCAGTTGCTAGCAAGCTAGAAGACAGTAATATTCTTTGGCCCTTCTACTGAATTTTTTCTATTTGCATGAAAAAAAAAATGCCCTAGTATCATCCATCCAAAAAGAAAATCCCCAAAAAGAAACCAAAACAACCTGCTGTTGGTCTCACATTCCACTCTCCTACTCCCTCTAGTAGGGCCCTACCTCTCTACTTTTCTGCGGTGCCAAGCTTCTGGAAGGAATTTTCTTCTCATGCTGTCACCACATCCTCCCACTCACTCACCCTTCAGTATATTCCTCATAATTCTAGTAACTTCACTAAGGTGACCATGACCTCCCCACAAGCCAATCAATCCTAGGTGGCGTCCCTCCTCATCTTTCAGTTCCTCCAGGTTTGACACCCTCTTGGTTTCCTTCTATCTTTTCTGGCTACTCTTCCTCATTTCCACTTGTGTCTGCATATCCCATTTCTCATATTCTATTTCTAAACTTCACAATTCTTTACGAATCCATCTCACTCTTTAAATTCTCTTTCTTGGAGAGCTCATCCACTTCATTTCAAATATGATGATAATTCCAAATTTTGTGACCTCTCGCTGAGCTTCAGATCCATAAATACAACTCTTCTTCTCACTTCTTTACCTGGATATCTCAGAAGCACTAAAACCAAACCTTTGATCTCTACACCACCCCCTGCCTGCTGCCAACCCCCCAATCTGCTTGACTCCTGTCCTCCCCATTGCAGCAGGTGGCCTCCATCTGTCCAGAGGCTCATGCTGGGATTGGGACAGCACTTCCCTCCCTATGCCTAACTCCAATCCACCTCACTCTTGGCAATATCACCTCCTAAGCTGTGTTTAAAGAAACAGTAGAAGAGGCTGGGTGCAGTGGCTCACGCCTGTAATCCCAACACTTTGGGAGGCCAAGTCGGGTGGATCCTCTGAGGTCAGGAGTTCAAGACCAGCCTGGTCAACATGGCGAAACCCTATCTCTACTAAAAAGTACAAAAATTAGCTGTGTATGCGGTTGGCACCTGTAACCCCACCTAGTCGGGAGGCTGAGGCAGGAGAATCGCTTGAACGGGGGAGGCAGAGGTTGCAGTGAGCTGAGATGATGCCATTGCACTCCAGCCTGGGTGACAAGAGTGAAACTCCATCTCCCCCACCCCCCAAAAAAAAGAAACAGTAAAAGAAAGAATGGAAAAAGTTCTAGGCAGAGGATTCCAATTAAGCAAAAGCAGAACAGCATGGAGGATCGCATGCACTTACTTGCATGAGGTTACATGGTCTGCTGTAGCAGGAAGGAAGGGGTGCGTGAGTGATGAGAGGTGAGGAAAAGGGACTGAGAGCGAGCCGGACACAGGCAGGTCCTGCAAGGCCGCCTGACCCTTGCTAAGGAGACATCATCTTGTTACTCAGGGATCATCTGGCAGGCATGGGAACCTCAGAAAGCATAACTGGGCTTCTCCATTGTTTCAGCTCAAAGCTAGGCCAAACTCAGAGACCACACAGGCCCTGAAGGGGCAGCGGGGACAAGTTACTCCTCAAAGTATAAAATGGTAAAATTCAGGACTGGTCATTATTAAATATCTTCAAAAAGTTGACAATAAAGGGTTGAAATTCAAGGACAATTCTGATGGTTTGTGAAAAACAAGCTTTTTGGCCATGCTAAGTTCAAATCTTGAAGGCCAATACACCAGCTCCTGTGGAGCTGACTGACTTTTTAAGATTATATAAGAAGCAGAAAGTCAGGATTTTTATGAAGACATAATTCAAAAATTAATTTCACAATGGCCACTGTAAATCTGCAAAGGGTTACCAAGATTCATCAATATGGAGACAAAGATTTCATAACAGCATTGCACATTTACAAATCAGTATCGGAAACTTAAAAAAAAAAAAAAAAAAAACTAAATGAAACAATAGTAGGGCCACAGGCCCCAGTCCCCTGCTTCAAGGAATGCACATTCAGACAGGTTACCTCAAGAAGCAAGCCAAGCACCATGCCCAGGGTGTGAGAACATAGCCCAGAGAGGGGGCTTTAACCAAGTCTGTGGGGACAGAAAGGATTTTCACAGGAAAGAACACTTTTCTGATTAAAAAAAAAAAAAAATCACTAACTTTCAGTCTCAAGACAACTAGTTTTAAACTTTAGACACAAACATCACAGGCTACGTCAGAAAGAAAGAAGGGAAATCGGGAATAAATAAGAGCACAGGGAGGTACTGTGACAGGGCAGGAAAAGTGGGTTCCGGGCCCAACTCTGCCATATGCTCTGTGACCTCAACAGAACGTGGCTTCCCTTTCTGTTCTAAAATTCCAAAATTCTAGGATTCCTGAGAACCAAAGATACTGTTATATTCACAGCAAGAAATCTAAAGAAATGTTGCTAAGTGAAGACAGATACTACCTGATCCTACTGACAAGGCCCAAGGGCATAAAGCTCTGAGGGCAGGCAGCTGCCAGCCCTCTAGCAAGCACCCACCTCTCCCACCACTGTGTGGGTCAGGCTGAAGGCTTCATTAACTATTTGAGTCTATAAAGGTTTTATTTAGTTCACTGAAGCAATACTTTACCCAGATAACCTGAAAAAGTTGAAAAGAACACTTAATAGATTGGGAAAATCTGGTTTATCTGCAATAAGCTTTTAGCTTTTAAGTTCAAAAATGTTTAGATCTTCTATGTGTGAGCAGAAAAATCAACAAATATAGTTTAGAATATATATATATAGATATGGTGACTATGGAAGCATCCACCTTACCACTATATGTTCATATTTCCAAATCCAACTGGTACCAAATACCAGTGCATAAATTTGCCTATGCTTCTGAAACACCAAGAATTTTTGGTTGATCCCACATGTACCCATTTTAATAAGCAAAGGAAGCAGCTGATGCCCCTACTCGAGGAAGGGGACCTACGTTAGCAGAGAACTTTAACTGAGTTCAGTGACAGTATTAATAGGAGAGGCAGGGTTCCCCTGGGGGCAAAACTACTTGCAAATTAAGTCTATTGAGGCAGTGGCAGAAGAACCAATTCAAATTCTGTTCTAGGATCTCTGCACTGTGAATACTCTGTCAAAAGCAAGGAAGTTCCCAGACTAGGATTCCTGAACTTCAGAGGTTCAGAAAAGGAGGCCTGATGATCTGAGAGTTTGTTTTGCTATTTTAAAGGAAAGTGTACATTCAGCAGTGACATGGCTGTATACATCGACAAGGCTTTTTTGCTTTATGTTGGAAACTTATCAATTAACTTAGAAATACTGGCTACATCATTGCTTCATTCATTAATACATTCCTTTAACAAACATTTCCTGAACAGCTGATTTGAGGCCTAGGGATACATCAGATAAAGATGAACAAGGTCTCTGCTCTAGTGGAGCCTACATTCTAACTGGAGGAGGAAAAGAAATAAAAAGTGTCAGAGATAGATGTTGTTAAATAATCCACTTAAAGGAAATAGCTGGCTGCTCTAGATTGGATGGTTAGGGAAGGCTTCTCCAAGAAGGAAAAATTTAACCAGTGTTGAAATATCAAGAAGAATCTGCCATATTCAGATATGCACAGTGGCGATAAAGCCTGTGAGGAAGATGATTGCCCAGGCTTGGGCAAGGAATGAAAAGAAGGCCAGGGTAGCTGGAATGCAGGGGGTGTGAGGAAGAGGGGTACAAGATAAGGTAGATGTGAGGAGGGGTCAGATCCCATGGGTTTGCAGAGCTGGATTTTATTTTAAATGCAGTGGAGCATTCTGAGGTGAGGAATGATAGGGTCTTATGGATGCTTTTAAAAGGTCATTCTGGCTTCTGAGTGCAGGTGCAAGTAGGAGCAGGGGACCCAGTGACTAGGGAATGGCAACAGTCCAGGTGAGGGAAAATGCCAGAGCAAGGTAGTAGGTGAGGGAATGAAGGCAGGTGGTGCCTGTCCAGCACCCATCAGAAGCTCTCACTGCAGCTTTGGTGAGATATGAGAAATGTACCAAGCTGGTAGGACAAAGCTCCCACAAATGTTAGGTCTCTTAAAACACAGGGATCCCTAGTGGCAAAAATATTGTTTCCACTAGGCCCTAAGGCAGGGAGACTACCAACAAACAAGTGTCAAGTTTCAACAATTATACTTCTAGGCTGGATGCTCGGGAAATCATTCGTGAACCCGATATCATCAGCAATACTTCTAAAAATCATCCAGTTCAGGTGAAAAGTAATGCCTGCCTTCATTTATAATGGATATATTCCTGTGATTTAAGTGACAGCTCCGTCTTCCAAAAAAGCAAATTTAAAACAGATTAACATGAAGAAGTTTGGCCTCTTGAGTAAAGAATGTGCTTCTAGACTTCATCTGAGAACCCAACTAATGGATAAATGATATCTGCACTTACACATTCGTTTCGACATAATCTGGCAGAGAATTTTAGTCTCCATGAAATTTTAACATGACTATCACTGATGCCGTCATTATCAGAAACTTGCTATTAAAGTTTCTATGTGGTCTATACAAGAATTCTGTTAGTGCTATTAGTCTACACGTTAATCCTGCCTTGCCCTGGGTTGGACTTAGAACCACCTCACTAAGCACAGGGCAGTGTTTCCCACAACATACTTACACTTTTTCACTTGACAAGCATTTTCACATATTGTTCTAAACACAGCAGAAATACTTGTTCCCAAGATACAAAACTGCTAAAAAATTTTTTTTCCAGGAGGTAACACAAATATTTCAATTGAACTTCCGGATAGCTGCGCTTATAGCAGTTCATTAGTGTTCCCTATCATTAAAATGGAGTTCAGACAGTGGGCGCGGTGGCTCATGCCTGTAATCCCAGCACTTTGGGAGGCCGAGGCAGGTGGATCACCTGAGGTAAGAAGTTCAAGACTAGCCTGGCCAACATGGTGAAACCCCGTCTCTATTAAAAATACAAATATCACCTGGGTGTGGTCACGGGCACCTGTAATCCCAGCTACTTGGGAGGCTGAGTAATGAGAATCACTTGAACCTGGGAGGTAGAGGTTGCAGTGAGCCGAGATAGCGCCACTGAACTCCTGCCTGGGTGACAAGAGCGAGACTCCATCTCAAAAAAAAAAAAAAAAAAAAGAAATGGACTTCAGAATTGATGACATCATTTCCCTTAGCAAAAGCACCCTCACAACAGCATCCTTGAGGTTTTAAGCAAAAAAATCAAATCAAAGTGGACATTTTAGAGCATCAATGATATACATAAGAGCAAAAGTATTCAGCCCTTATGTTAAACTGAATCCTGGAAAGAGTGAGCAAATAAACTAAATATAGCAACTATTTTCTCCATTTTCTGTTAACCATAAATCACCCTTTGTGAAGAAGAAACTGCCATTGTGCCCTTAATGTGCCAGGCATAATTTAAATACTGCATATTTGCTTCTTAACTAAACTTTAAACAAATCTGATCATATCCTCCCTAATGGTTCCCTAAAAGGAAAGTTGTGTGTCTAAAATGCACAGGATCTTCATGAGTTTGACAGAAATAATTCTCTATAAGCCAAGTGTAATGGTGTGATTACTTTTTAGTTAAACAGGGATGACGCCTGAGAACATAAAGGAAGCTAGCCACTCGGAAGACACAGGTGGGGATATTAAGCACCTCCCTCCTGCTCTCTACATGCTCAGCTCACCCCAACAGGACAAGGGTTCAGCCAGGTTAGCGAACAACTCGCCTAAGTCACAGGATAAGGAGCACAGCATCAAGAATTAAATCTGAGTTCTGCCTCCAATAACAGAGCTGTTTTTCCCACACAAGTCATGTACATTGGTATGCGGTAAAACCTACTCTTCACCTCCTATTCCTCTTTCAGAACAGGGCAATTTATCAAAGGTATTGCTTTATGGGATCATCTACAACTGCATGTTGCCAATATGCCGTCTTATCCTTTTACTCACTCTAAGTCAAATATTAATCAACTCAAATTTTTGTAAAATTATACTTTGTTTTGGCCGGGTGCGGTGGCTCACACCTGTAATCCCAGCACTTTGAGAGGCCAATGCAGGTGGATCACGAGGTCAGGAGATCAAGACCATCGTGGCTAACACAGTGAAACCATATCTCTACTAAAAAAAAATACAAAAAAATTAGCTGGGTGTTGTGGCGGGCACCTGTAGTCCCAGCTACTTGGGAGGCTGAGGCAGGACAATGGCGTGAACCTGGGAGGCAGAGCTTGCAGTGAGCCCAGATTGCGCCACTGCACTCCAGCCTGAGCGACAGAGCAAGACTCTGTCTCAAAAAAAAAAAAAAAAACTTTGTTTTAAAGACTATTTTCCCTACTACATACTTACTATATATATATATATATATGGCATTACAACACTAGTGTCTTCCTTTGTTAAAAAACATTAATCTAGTGTGAATCTTTAAGATCCTGTCATTCTGTCACAGGTTGACATTTATTCCTGGGAAATAAAAAATAAACGCTCACTGTTGTTTCTAGAGAAAACATGAATGGCACTGAGTCTGCTTTTCAAGGCTCAACAACTCATAACTTTCTACTATGGCAGCTTTAAGCTTTAAAACAGACTGATCCTACATTTTAATCAGTTACAATTCTGAAGCTATTATTAGTGGGAAACCTCAAATTGATAAGAAGTCAGTACCTTTCAAGATATAAATGTCCAACCCTGTTTAAAATTTCCAAGCATTCCTTTGCTTAAATCAAAAGAGGAGAGAGAAAAAGGTAGCATATTTTCTCTATATTCTTTGCCAATTCTATTCAGAGAAGAACTTATTAGCAAAAAGATATCTTTGGCACCTTAATTCAGGAGCATATTTTTCTATTACCCAACATCTGACTCTGCATCTGTGAGAAAAGAGGTGTGAACCACAGAGAGTGAATAAATTAAAACAGAGTCAGACTCTTTGTACAGTCATCCACCACCAAATAAGAGCTCTCCAACTCCTTCTGAAATCAGTCTCTCTTTCACAGAACTACTAATTTTAAAAATAGGGAAAAGGTTACGGCAAAAAAATTCCAACTTTATGCCTTAGTGAGGGGGCAATAGACCCTCTGCTATCTGGGGATATTTGGCCAAGAATCCACGATTCAGGTTTCGCTTTGTAGGTGCCAGTACCACAGGGTAAAGGACAGAGAGAACAACAAAAATGGCTGTCTCAAAATGACCTGGGCACAAATAATCCATGCTTCTAATTCCCTGTCTGTCCAGGAGAATTTTACATACAAATAGACCCTAAACAAATAATGAATGAATGAACAGTCTGTGTTTCTGCATCTCATGAATGTAACAGTACAGTACAGTACTTATTTCTAGGAGCCCTGTAAATTCAAATGAACAGCAGAACAAGGAGCTGCCCTGGACATTTTCTGTAACTGCACACATGTCTCAAGGCTTCTGTGGTTAGCTCCTAATGGTAAGCTTCATGCAGGTCCCCAAAACTAGTCACTGTAAGGACGTGTGGTGAGAACAAGAAAGGAAACAAAGGAGGGGGAGTAGGACCTTTTAGGGACCCAGGAAGGCAAGCTGCCTGTAAATATTTGTATCTTGCCTTTTAAAGGAGTCCCAGGCGGTGAGTACTAAAGACTCACACAGCATGAATAATGTTTGATCAAATCAATAAAGAAATATGATAAAAAGCCAATTCTATCGCTACAGAAAAGAAAGAAAATACATAGAAAAATTCCAGGTATTCTATTATTGTTTCTATTTAATACTTATAAAATCATACCAAGTAACCATTATCAGCAGACTGGGGGTCTTTCATATTTAAATGAATGAATGACTGAATGTATCAGCTTCATTTAACCTAAATGTGTCCTAAGTCACAAGTCTACAAATGATATCTTGGGAAATGGGATCTAATTCAATCTGACCCCTAAAGCCCCTTGGCTGTTTTATGGTATACTGCACTAAACAGAAATGAACACCAATTAATAGCTTTCAACTCTCCCTCACACAGAATATGCTAAATTTGATCAGTTACCCACTCCTTTCGATCTCAACATTTTCTAGGCCATTTCTGTAGCCCAAAGCCAAATTAATGGAATTTGGTTTTCCCCACAGTTCTATATCATTGGCTTTGTTGCCCCACAATTAATTAACTAAGTGTTCACAATAGAATTTATCACAATTCTTACAGAGGGAGGAAATGGAGGACTCTTCTGGCATTCTTAGAGAGTCTGACAGACTGTTGGCTTTTTTTTTCATCCTTCAATACAAATGTGAGGCCAAGTGTTTAATTATTCTGTTTTTACTGTAATGCATCCACTTTTATCTCTTCACCAGCAATAGATGGAGACTATAAAGAATGTTTTTTCAAAGGTCTCCCTGGCACACAAATGAGTCGCCTGAAAGCAGCGCCTCATCAAGTTCTCTGAAGGTGCTGATAAGAGGATTCCTTACTCCAGGGCTGTTCACTGTGGGCCTGTAGCACTGAAAGGGCTCCCCATTTATGCCTCAAATACTCTGTTATGAAAGCCTTAAGAGACAGCTGGCTCAGCCGCCATCTTCCCTCCTGCCTCCTGCCTCTGAGGTGGCTCAGCAGATAAAAGGACCGCCCTGTGGTTGGGGCTGCCTTCTGATATTCTGACTACGGGAGTTGAATGTCCCACACACTGGACAAAAATGACAGAACAGCTACAGGTGTGATGTTCCATTTTAAATTCTTTGTCTCCAATGGGCAACTAAGCCAATAAATAGCTCTTTCAATTTTTGAATCTACATGTTTCCAGTTCAAAGGAGATTAACTCAGAAATAAATTAGGAAAAAAAAAAAAAACCTGAAAGGCTGAAATGCAGTTCATCTTTTAAAAATTTTTATAGGTTCTTTGTGTCTAGGTATTTTTCTAAGGTTTAATCACAGCAAACCCTGCTTCACTTCATATATTGATAATTTTTTAAATTATGGTAGTTTTCACAATGAAATTAGTTTTAAATCCTTTAGCTCGTCTATTTAAAATGAACACAAAGTAAATCTAAGTGGAAGCTTTATATGTGGTTAAGTAAAGAAGCCACGCTGATTCCTTATTTTAAACTCTTCTGTTCAGAGGGTTCCTCAAACATGCATGGAACCAGGTCCAGAAGAAGAGACGCTGAAAAGGAGGGGTGCTGCTCGAGGCGAAACAGAGACTGAGAAGAGTGGACAACATTGGTCCCAACACATTTTCCTAGGGAGCTCTGTCTGTCCTGGAAAGTGTCACAAGTTTGGGGCTAGATGAGAGCTTCCTGGGCCCCCACTTGAGTTTCTGACCTAAAGTAGGAAAAAATGAGTATACAGAGGAAGACAAATCAAACTATTCCCTGAGAGAGGGAGGCAGTTCTTTTGGAGGGAAGACGTGAGCCACCATCAGACGCCAGACAGCTGGAGAGGGTAGCACTAGCTACTAACCCTGGCGAGGCTGCAGATCAAGCCCACGGTTTTCCACATTGAGACCCACCATGAAAAGAGAGACTTAAGTGTTAAGTCAAAATGTCAAAGAGTGATCATCTCTGGATGGCTACTCACTTTTTTAGATTTTCTACAAAAGTACTATTTTTATGATTAGGAGAAATCAAACCAAGAAAGTATTTCTTCTTAGAGATGAATAGTAGTCAAAGTTATATTTATTAGTTTTTTTAAAATACTCTTTTGGCTAGGTGGCCATTCTGCTGTCTTAGTTTTTATGGAAAAAGTTAATTATAATATAATTTAATACATCTGAAATACACCTAACTATTCATCCTACATTAATGTAACTGGATGCCACTATTCAGCAAATGGAGCAAATTAGTGAAGATTTAAGGTTTGCAGAGGATGAAACTCAGACAACTTGGAGCAGGAGCATCCGGAGCGCCCGAAAAAAAACATGTTCTTAAGTGCAGGTGTACAGAATCTCCAGAGCACAGACGCCTGGGTTCCACACCCACCAATTCAAACAGTGTCTCTGATGGAAGGCTCCAGGCACAGGTAATTTTTAAAAGCTACTGTAGGATTCTAAAATGCAGCCTGGAATGAGAGTGGTAAGATCGCATTATCTGCACTTTTAATAAGCACACAGGTGATTCTTCCACAAACTAAAGTTTGCCAACCACTGGCCCCTCTCCACCTCAAAGCTACTGAATAGCTGCATTTGAAGACAGAAATGACAAGTAGAAAACAAAAGACCATTGGCCCTAGTCAAGGCTATCAATTCGTGCATATTTTGATTACTATGACAAAGTTGGTACAGCAATCTTAATGCTTTCTGCGTTTCATAGATGGATACGCCATTTTGTTTTTCTGGTTTATTTGGAAGGTGTATGCTGACTACACTCTTGAATTTTAAGATCTTAACTTTAATAAGATGCAGTACTCATTTCAAGCCATATTTCACAATGGAGATATTTTTCCATCTCAGTCATGCTCAATCTCTCCTAAGAATATTAGGTAATCATATGTGGTAAGGATATTCTCCACCTATATTAGTAATGATTATTGCTGAAAACATCTTATTTCCTCTTCTTTCCAAAGAAGTGCCTCCCTTTAATTGGAATAGGCTTGCCATTGAGAATAGGAGAGAAAGAGAGAGAAGCCTGCACAGGAAAGGGGGAACAACAGAACTTTGCTAATAATAATTCCCAGCTACCTTCAGTTTCAGCCTTAGTGATAACTCCAATCTGGACACCTATCCAGACCTTACCCAGGACTTTCAGTTCAACTCCACAAAAACTTGCTGAACACTCACGCTGAGTTGGGGTCTTGGTCATCTAACAGATTTTTTTTTTAAATTTTTTTTCCCCAGGTGATTTCTAGAACCTAAGAAATTTTATTTTAGATCAAATCTCTTATATACTCAATCCTGAATGTCAAGAAAATCTATCCAATCATCTTCTCATAATATCTTCACTGTATTCTTTTCTTTTCACCCAGACAGCCCTGTTGAGCTTTTCAGAGTCACACAGGAGTGGGACCAGCAGTGAGTCCAAAGGGATTTCAAGGGCCATTCACCAAATTCAGTCTATGATATACTTTAGCACAACTAGTGACTAGCAACCCAGCATTTTTACAGCTTGAGAAACACTGGTTGGAAAAAGAGTATAAAAGAGTAACCAAATAGGGCCGCAAATGAGCATCTGCTCTATTGTTTTCTACTGGCATTCCTCTCCAGCTGGGTCCTGGCAGCTGTGGAATCGACAAGCTATTTCTTTCTAAGAAATGAAGTATTTTCAGTTGTCCCCCATCACTGACTTCTCCTCCTTTACAACAGTAAAGGCAACCACAGGTGTCCTCAGCTATTCCTGATTCCCAAGCCTCATCTTCATCCTCACCACACGAGCTTCAACAGTCATGAATGACCCAATGACCTGCAGTGCTCCAGGTGCTTAGTGAGCTTGTAAGTCTCCAGTGCCCTTGAACGTGCTGTGCTGCTTCTGTGTTTAGAAGCCCCCAGCCCACCCATTTTCCCAAGCACTCCTTAACCCTACACTTCAAAGCTCGCTCCAACACCATCTTCACTCAGCAGTCTTGCCCAAGTTCCCTCTGCCCCATGAAATGGTCTCCTTCATCCACTGCAGGCATATGTATCCCTATGACCATGCATCTGCCATTCTGCCACCAGACCTAAGAGTCTTAAGGACAAGTGCGGGATTTTCTTTTCTGTTGACTAAAAGTCTACATCAAACCTATGATGTCCAAAAGTGAATACTTGAAGTTTCTCCCCAAACCAGGGCATCCCTGAGTCTTCCGGAACAGTCAATCAATCCATCCTCCCAGAGTCTGAAGCCAAAGAAAATACAAACCAACAAAAACATCAAGAAGTAACTTTTCCTCATGTACCACATGATCCTTCAGCAAATCCTGTGGCTCTACCTTCAGAATATCTCCAGAATGTGATCATCTCATCATCTCTACACTTTCGCCTCTGCCCCTCCTCACCAGACCTCCACCTAAAACCCTGCCTCCCCAAACCTACATCTCCTCCTCTGCCCTCCACACCTTCACCTCTTACCCTACCCCCACACCTTCACCTCCACCCCTTCCCTCCACACCTTCACCTCCACCCCTACCCTCCACACCTTCACCTCTGTCCCTACCCTCCACACCTTCAGTTCTCACCCTCCCCACCATATCTTCACCTCCATTCCTACCCTCCACACCTTCACCTCTGTCCCTACCCTCCACACCTTCACCTCCACCCCTACCCGCCACACCTTCAGCTCTTACCCTCCCCACCATACCTTCACCTCCACCCCTCCCTGCCACACCCTCGCCTCTGCCCCTCCTCACCAGACCTCCACCTAAAACCCTGCCTCCCCAAACCTACATCTCCTCCTCTGCCCTCCACACCTTCACCTCTTACCCTCCCCCCACACCTTCACCTCCACCCCTTCCCTCCACACCTTCACCTCCACCCCTACCCTCCACACCTTCACCTCTGTCCCTACCCTCCACACCTTCAGTTCTCACCCTCACCCCTACCCTCCACACCTTCACCTCCACCCTTTCCCTCCACACCTTCACCTCCACCCCTACCCTCCACACCTTCACCTCCACCCCTTCCCTCCACACCTTCACCTCCACCCCTACCCTCCACACCTTCACCTCCACCCCTTCCCTCCACACCTTCACCTCCACCCCTTCCCTCCACATCTTCACCTCCATCCCTACCCTCCACACCTTCATCTCTTTCCCTCCCCACCATACCTTCATCTCCACCCCTTCTCTCCATACCTTCACTTCCAAAACTACCAGCCAAAACTTCACCTCCACCCCTACCCTCCACACCTTCACCTCCACCCCTTCCCTCCACACCTTCACCTCCACCCCTTCCCTCCACATCTTCACCTCCATCCCTACCCTCCACACCTTCACCTTCATCTCCACCCCTTCTCTCCATACCTTCACTTCCAACACTACCAGCCATAACTTCACCTCCACCCCTCCCTGCCACACCCTCACCTCTGCCCCAGCCTACCCCGCCACATTACTTCCACCACTAGCCATCACGCCTTCTCCTCGCCTACCACCTCACCATCCAGTAACTGCTTGCCCAGTTACTCCAGTGTATCTCCCAACTGGTCTCCCTACCTCTGCACTCTCTGTACTGTGTTTTTCACACAACAGCCAGGTTGATCCTTTTACAATATAAATAAAAACATGTCACGTCTTGGCTCAAAATCCTCCAATGACTCTGCATTTCCCTTAGAGTAAGCTCCACTGTTTGGATATGCTGGCCTGAAAGAGCGCTACTCCAACGCCCTCATCATCTACTTCTGTTCCCTTCTCAGCATCCTCCCCACCACTCCTCCCACCCGAGGCTTCTCCATTTGCTATTCTTGCCTGGAACATATGTCTTCCTTGGCTTATTCACCCACTGTGTTCAGGTCTTTGCTTAGATTCTCCTTCTCAGTGAAGCCTTCCCTGTCTACCCCTCCTGGCTGTCCCCCTTTCCTGACCCCTTTTCTCCCTAATACCCATCACTAGTCCAATACACTACCTACTTCAGCTACTTACTTTGGTTTTTACTGTCTCCTCCCATCAGAGGCTCTAAGTCCCAGGAAGTGGGGGATTTTTGTCATATCCCCTCTGTTGTATCCCCGGCGTCTAGAATAGTGCGTGGCATGTAGTGGGTGCTCAAGGAGTATCTGCTGAATGTATGAACTCAGCTTTGGGATTCCAGGCCCTTAAATCCTAAGTGTCAGGCACTTAGCAGGTCCTCATTAGATTATGTTTGCTGAATGAGGGCACCCAACTGCTATATCCTTAAAAAGATAGTTTTAAGTTGTGCTTTGTATTATAGGTAATTTCTGGGCAAAATGACACTATAATAAACAAACTTACTGAAATTATTAGAATCATTTTTTATAAGGACAGTCCAACCTAGTGAAAAGCACATAGTCACTGATGTCAGACAGACATGGGCTAGAATTCTAGCCCTACTACCTATTAAGTGTGCATGTAAAATGAAACAGGCAAACATGTCTTTATTATCAGAGAAGCACTTTGGAGAATGACCCATCCATCCTAAATCCTGACGCTGATGTTCTTTATTTTATCTTCCTTATTAATGAGGCTCTGCTATAGGCAGACTACTGCTTGTCTTAAAACTAAAGAGAACACATTAAAACACACACACACACACACACACACACACACACACAGCAACCAATCGATATTTAAAACACGGATGTTATATCCAGGAAGCATAATATAAACTACCTAGTTTATAATTAGCAGTAAGCAACTTGATATGAGCCTTGTCTTTTTCAAAGAGGATTAACAAAAGCCAAAAACACATTATTTAAGATATTCAGACATTAATAAATGCCATTAATCACTGTTGCCAATTGTTATCAGTCACCAATCTCCTACAAAGTGATGACATCTAACAGATTATGTTCAGAGTTAACTGTGTCCCTTACCAACTGTGTGAATTTGAGTAAGTTACGTAAACTCTCTAAAAATCAATTTGTTTCAGTTGAAAAATGTAGATAACATACCTAATCTTATCATTGTTGACTACATAGCATTAATATAGTACAACACACACTGGAGGCATTCAAAAAATGGGCCATCATTTTTAAACCAGTAGAGCTATTCCTTTTGTTACTATCTCCTGGTTAGAATTTATTCCAGTATTAAAAAAGGAAAATGAACAGCTTGTTAAAATCAAATGATGATTTGGACCAAGTTCCTTAAAATTTATGAAATATTACCTCCTCCTTTAGAGCTTTCTAGGCCTTAAGATCACAAGTGCTAATAAAATCATAATGAATAAACCAAATTAAGAAACAGGTTGAACTCTCTCCTTGCCACTCTGTCAGAAAAATAACAGTAGCATCTATCACTTTTGTGCATTTGTCATTTCCAGTAACGTGCTTACATGAACTCCACTGAAAATCTGAGCTTGGGAGATAATTACTTACCCCAGGACTTTCTCAGGAGGGAGATAAGGGACAAGGAGTTCAGACAAAGGTTATGGGGGACAGTGATGCCCTTGGTTAGCCAGAAAGACAATGAAAATAAATTTTCTGGGCATCAAGGAACTACATGTATAAAATAATAAATACCAGAGCAACTTCTTATCTGATACTATAAATACTTTGTCTTCTTCATTTAGCTTCTAAAAGGCATGATAAAACAATAACAAAAAATCTTCTTTACTTTCCAAGCTGTGTTTTCCCCTGGTGATGGGGACAAACAGGAATGATTTACTATTAGTATAATTTTTTTTTTTTTTTTTTGAGATGGAGTCTCGCTCTGTCGCCCAGGCTGGAGTGCAGTGGCGCAATCTCGGCTCACTGCAAGCCGGAGCTCCCGGGTTCATGCCATTCTCCTGCCTCAGCCTCTCCGAGTAGCTGGGACTACAGGCGACCGCCACCATATCCGGCTAATTTTTTTTTTGTATTTTTAGTAGAGATGGGGTTTCACCGTGGTCTCAATCTCCTGACCTCGTGATCCGCCCACCTCGGCCTCCCAAAGTGTCGGGATTACAAGCGTGAGTACCGCGCCCGGCCTATTAGTATAATTTTTATATTAATACTGTCCAACCCAAAAGAAGACGTACTTTCCACTGAACTATCTCTGCTTAACGCCAAAACTTTTGCAAAGTATTCCTTTCCTATTTTCCAAACACATTTACTCATTCCTTATCACCATGTATCTGCTTCTTATGTATAAGAATCTAGTAAGAGGCTGGGCGCGGTGGTTCACGCCTGTAATTCCAGCGCTTTGGGAGGCCGAGGCGGGTGGATCACGAGGTCAGGAGATCGAGACCATCCTGACCAACATGGTGAAACCCCGTCTCTACTAAAAATACAAAAAATTAGCCAGGCATGGGGGCAGGTATCTGTAATCCCAGCTACTCAGGAGGCTGAGGCAGGAGAATCGCTTGAACCTGGGAGGTGGAGGTTGCAGTGAGCCGAGATGGCACCACTGCACTCCAGCCTGGGCAAGAGAGAGAGACTCCATCTCAAAAAAAAAAAAAAAAAAAAATACCAGCTATTTGATGTGTCCATTACTTAAGTCTGGTAGCAACACCCAGGCCAGTTAAGCACAAATTATACATAAACATTTTAAAAGTCAGCAAACTCTGCTTAATTGTGAGAACAAAGACAATTTTTAGAGATTTCTAATCAATGCCATCTGCCTGGGAGTGCTGAGCAGTCTCTCATGGAAGTGTTACAAGACCAATGCAGCAGAGGCCAGCTTCAGAGGCCAGTATGGAAAACACCCTTGAAGGTAATAAAGCCAACAGTTTTCATCATCGGACACTGGTATAATGCTGAGAAACTGTTCATAAACATTCAAATTGGTTTGGTCTTGCCTAAGAAGATGTTTTTAACAGAAAAGAGTTCCTTTCAGGATTTCTGAGAAGAGAAAATAAACCAAAGAACACAAGGTGGCCAGCCCCCATGGCAGAGGAGGGCTCAGGGCCTCCCCTGGCCCAAACGATACCCTCTCAACCTTGGAGGTGAGTATTCATTTTCTTGAGTTGGAGAACTGCATCTTAAAGGACCACATCAAGGTGTCCATTCCTGGGGAACACCAACTAGCTCATCAGAGGTGTCAGCAGCTGCCTATGGGTAGCACGGTCCTGAGAGAATAGAGTTAAACGTGGTAGGAAGAATCAAAGGTTTGAAATTTAAATGGGAGTAAAAACATTAATCTTCCTATTTCACGGTTTGGTACTTTAGAATCACACTAATCTAAAAGGAATTGAAGGAGATCAAAAGGTAAGTCAGCTAGCCCCAAACTGCATCTGCTCAAACCAAAGGCACTGGCTTCACACAAAGAAACCGTGAAATCAGAGTCAAATTGCTCTGCTTACCTTTGCCAAATCACCTCAAGTAAATTCCTACCAATAGGGTTTATGTTGTTTTTGCTACTATTCTGCTTTGTTTGGGTGTATAATTTTCTTTATAATCATTCACTCATTTAATCTATTATTCAGTAGTATGCATATGCCATGTGCTAGGTCCCAAGTATAGGAAAATAGGAGACTCTGTTATCTCGTTTGCAATTTTACTACTTTTGATCTTTACCACTGAACAAGTTACACATGACAATCATTAAAATAGCTAAACACATGCAAACGAGTGACTTACAACTAACCACCAAACTAGAGCCAGGTTGGGAAGAACCTATACTCCTAGAACACACACTCACCCCATATTACAGATGCAGTAACTTAATATGGAAATCAGCAAAAGCTGGTATTGCAGAATCAGTTTAACACTTGAGGGCTCGTACCTCTGAGAAAGAGCTTTTCATTTGAAGAAAGATGTTAATGGGATGTGACTTTGTACATACTGTGATTTTGTTATAAAACTAGTATCAATGACCCAGGCAACACCTGCATCTGAAGGATTTCTGGTCTGCTAACAGGCCCATGACATGTAGTCCAGGGAGGTACACAGTTTGACTCATTACACTTAGTAATGGGAAGTCTGCATGATGAGTGAGCCAGGAAGTCCCAACTTTCTTCCCTAAGGACCCTGGTATAGCATCATCCCTTACATAAAACCAAGCCCCATCCCCAGGCAGCTGTAGATCCCCAATCTGGGCTGGAGTATGGTAGGTGGAGCCACATAACATTTACCTAATAGCCCTATGATCTCAGCTGAGATGAAAAAAACAAACATGTAAGAGACTGACAGGCAGGGCTGGGTAATGTTTTCAAAATTACTTAGCATCCTGAATGCACAATCTGAAAAATCAGAACAAACCAGTAGTTCAGCAGTGAAGGCCGGTGGGGTATGTATGGGAACCACAAATGTGTGGCTTTATTTCTGGACTATCAATTCTATTCCAGTGGTCTATATATTATCCTGTGCCGCATTCTCGGAACGTCTGCGGCACTGTGTAGCCACTGCCCAGCCTGACCATGGGCTCTTCCTCAGCAGAGAGCAGCAGTTTTTAGCTTTCTATCCTAATGCCTAGCACATAGTTCACATACTTCTTCAGTATATATTCAATGAATAATCTAGTTGTTTTATTTTAAAGTATACCCCATCACCCTCAAATTTTATCTGGTAAAATTATTAAGTCTACATCAATATTTTACCTTAAAAGCTAGCTCTATCTGCCTACTTATTTAGGAGAGGAATAAAGGAGGAATAAAAATTCACTGTAGGCAATCAGTTAAAAAAACAAAAGGGGAGACTTTGAAATAACTATACAGTACCTGTGTACTGTCCCTTTATTCAAGTGGGAAATAACTGAGCTCCTCAACCAGTGGGTATTCCAGAAACTCTGGAATACCTGTTATGCAGTGAAAGAGCAAAGAAAAAAGTCATTTGTTTGACCTAAGACCTTCATTCCCAATTAACCAGAGGCAGACAACAGATTATCATCCACAGGCCTCCCACTTCTTCCTGCCTGCAGTGAACTTCTGGTGAGTTTGATCTGCCTGAGACTTCCAGCACCGAGAGAGGAGGAAAAAACAAAGCACATGAAATTAAAGTGAATTAATTTGACTTCTTTCCAATATCTCCCTTGAAAAACTGACTTGAAGAAGCAAGCAGAGATGGTTAAAGGTCCCAAGTCTCACCCTTTCTTTAATAGCTGTGGAGGTTGTTTTTTTTGTTTGTTTGTTTGTTTGTTTGTTTTTGTATGTAGACCCAATTTTCCCTTAAGGGCAAAGGATCAAAACTTGGGTTCTCCCTTCTTTGGCCCAGATTGGTTTTTTCATAATGAGTCTAACAAAATCAAGATGATTTTTGGTCAAATATTGAATCCATATTTCACAATACCAAACTGAAGCTTTTTAGGGTCTCTTATTTTTTTACATTTACTATATAAAATGTTAATTTAAGAGTAATTTTCAGAGAGGTGATCCCCGGTGCTTAGTTCCTCAATACTGCAACCTTCCAGATGCATACAGACAGAGATGTGTGCCAGAGACAGGGATGAAAACAAAAATCAGAGAACCACCTTGATGAAGATTAAGAATGCACAAAAATTAAGCTGGTACAGATTCGCAGTTTCAAAAGGCTTCCAGAGTAAAGTAATATTTGAGAATAACTACTTCAAAATCGCTTTCAATAAGACAAGGAGATCAGGTAGCATTAGAATTTTCTTTCTGGTCAAATTCAGCAATGCAAGAAAATAGGTATGGATTTGGAAGAAGAATCAGAGGACAATTAGACTGGATCTGACCACCCAGCTGCTTGTTCCTGTAATGAACACAGCACAGTATGCTAATGCTGGGGACATAATGATGAACAAAAAAGACATGGATATAAATTCTCTACCTCAAAAACCTTACAGTTTAGAGAAAACACACCCAAGTAAACAGTTCTAAGACAGCTGAGAAATGCCACTGAAAAGTTCTGGATGCTACAGGACATAGAGAACTGGATGCTACAAGACATAGAGAATGGACACTCAACCTTGACTGGGGAGATCAGGGTTTCCTTTCAAGAGAAAGTGAAATCTGATATCCAAAGAATACAGCAAGGTGAAGAAAGAGTGTCTTTGTTTGGGTAGGGGGCTGGTGATGGTAAGACAGGAGGCTCAAGAGGTCATGAGGGATCTGACCACAAAGGGAACTCATCAATGCATACTAGGAGCAATGGAGAACAAGTTCAAGATTTTAAGGGTGAGCACAATAAAGTTAGATTGGTGTTTCAGACACACAACACTGGCTAGAGAATGGAGAATGGATTAGGGAACAGACCTGAGGTCAAAAGTAAATAAAGGAGGACCAGTGAGGAATGCGTTTTGATGACCTAGCAGAAAGAAGATGAGGGCTTGAATAATTATAATATCCTAGAAATGAAGAGGAGTTTTGGAAGGCAGGGAGGATGGGGAGCTTTAGCCCTCCCCATTAGCTCCATTAGTTCCAGCTCCTACCATAAGGTACCCTAAAATCATCATTATCACCATTGTCAAAATTTAAAGTGGCTGGCTCTGCAAACGTAGACTTAGGATAAATCCTCTAGTTCCCTACTTCCCAACAGCCTACTTAGCTAAGCCCTGCCTATATGTAAATGCTAGATCCACCACTAAAGAAGCATCAGTAAGCAGTTTCTGCAGAGATTAGAATCCATAGAATACAGCAGGATGAGGAAAACAGCATGCATGAGGGTGCTTGGGCATCTGGTGGATGGTATGTTTGATCCCTGTGGTTAGGGAATGCAGCTGCAGTAGTTTGTCGTTCTCTCTCCCAAGTTTTTCTGATTCTCCTCTTTCCAGGCACATAGTAGGATCACACTTCATCAGCCTGGGTCCCTCCATTATTACTATGAGTAAAAGCTTCTTGCCAAACAACAGTGCACACACAGCTCATGCAAGAAGTGAATTTGCTCTTTGAAGCCTCAGAGATTTCAGCGTTGCTACAGCAGCGTAACCTAACCTACTCTATCAACTGAGCTGGAGAGGACCACAGATCTGCTATGCAGAGAAAAGAGAAAGCCAGTTATGTTTGTGCCAAATTTGAAGTACCTAGAGAAAAGGAAAGGGTAAGATAGCAAGGTTAAAGAGAAGGTGACAGTGCAGAAAATGGAAAGACTTTTCCCTCATTTACACACTCATGGAGCATCTCCTCTGTGACTAGACCAGGAAACTGTGCACACTGTCCAATGGTCTTCGCCTATTACAGAGACACAGTAAAACCTAGAGGGTAAGAGTCTATCTCCTATAGTCACACTGCTTGGGCTCAACTGACTCCACAATGAATTAGCTGTGTAACATTGGGTAAGTAACTTTTCTGAGCCTTGGCTTAGTTAGTGGTGATATTAAGCATATCAGCAAAATGGGGATAGTTAACATTCCTTTCTCACCAGCTTACGAGGATTTAGTAAGAAAATTCACATAATTTATACAGTATCTGGCACATCTTAAGTACTCAGACATTAGCCCCTACTTATTTATATTTCAGATTATGAAACCCAGGATATACAGAATATTGTCTCTTATAGTCATTATGGCTCATCCAGGACAGAAAATCAAGATAATTTTAATGTATGTCCTACCAGAAATCTGATGATAAAATATGATATAGCAAAGCTAAAGCTGCATTCTAAAACTTGAAGTCCATATCAATTAAAAAAGTAATAATGACTTTGGTCATGTTACTACAGAGGCCAAAGCATAATTATAAGGTTACAAAAGTGGAAGAAAATGAGTATTTTCCCCAGCATGTCTTGTGTATTAAATTACAACTCTAAACAGCAACATAGCTGACATCAACCCTCATGCAGTGATTATTTCAATATGAAACACTTCTTCCTCCTTCCTGACCTAACTTAATTGAAACAGAAAACTAGAGCAGCCATTAATATAGTATAGTCCTCACCACTGATTATAGTGCAAAGTTCATCTTCCCTTCACAGGATAAAGCAACGCAAAACATTAAGTTCATATATGTTTTTATATGTGATGCCAATAACAAATGGCACAAAATGTTCTTCAACATTTTATATGTAACTTAAAACCATAACCAAAATAAGACATCACATTGCATAAGTGGTAAAAATACAGGTTATATGACTGGATTGCTCTTGGAATATACTTTCTTCCTCTATTTACACATAAATATTATAATCCACCAGCAAATAATTATTTCCAAAGTAGTTTTCTCCTTTTTACAAGACAAGTCCACAAACACCACCTTATGTGCATTGGATACTATTAATATATGTATCTGCTTTATTTTTATCAAGAAATGTCAGAACATTAATGAAAGTTACAGAGAAACAATATATTTTCAAATGAACCTCTTATGAAAAATGCTAAGTCTCAGAAATGTATTCACTTAGAGGAATCATTATCGCTTCCTTGGTATTACTTGGATGCTGGAGGTTTAAAAAAAATAGACGGAATGTTTCTCACTCCATATGTTTCTGACAAGAAGGTGGGATTTCCTTGGCCCTAGAATCCATTAGTGCTGACAGGGTACAGCTGCACCCATAATATTCTCTTATTCCAAATTACAGGTATATAATGTTTATTTCCCAAGCTATCTTTAAATCAACATATGCTGAATAGTCAAATATTTTTAAAACACAATTCTGACCTATAAAATAAATGTGTGTTCTCCCTTGCAGAGCTTTTTGGGCCAACACTGTTTCAGTGACTAGCCATCTATCTATTATTACTAACAGTAAGTGGGGTGCTTTTCACAAGTGTCTAAAACCAACATATGCTGGAGAGGACATTTTATTTTTATTCTATATGCACTTTGGCTCCTTGGTGCCCACAGCAAACAGCTGTCACTTACCGCAAGCCTTTCCTAACACTTTCTGTAATTCCTAAGGGGCTTCCCAGTCTATAATTAGACTCTCCAGCTGCCACCATGTACACTGCGGGGTGCTACTGAGAGTTTTTTGCTTTGTGACATTCCCTAAAAAGTCTTCTTCAAGATGGTATTGCTGGAATAACATTGTTTGGTATTCAGCTTGGGTAGCAAATATGAATTCTTCAACCATTTGCTATGAACAAGTCTGTTCCACAAGTAAGGTTTGCTTTGAAATGAACTCTGCATCAGTCATATGGGGAAGGAATTGAGTCTAAGCATAAAAAACAGGGAAGTAGAAAGCAATACTAGAAACTTCCTGATTCAGAATTGCAGAGAACATCAGTATTGAACCAGTTACAACAATTCTCTTGGTCTTTTACATAATTCTCCTTCCCAGGCACCATCACCAGGATTAACTGAAATAGCACAGCAAGAAGGAAGTAAGAAAGAACAGGCAAAAATCTCCCCCTCCTGTTTCAAAATCCTTAAGGTCAACAATGCCAGAAAAGATAGCGTGAAAGTGAAACACGGTTATAAGTCAAAAACTAAGAGGAAGCAGCAAGCTTTAAGTTGGAGTAACTCTTTAAAACAAAATGAAGTCTTATTTTTAGAAAATGAAAACGTTTTCAAAACACAGAGCACTACCCACCACCCCTCTCATTCCAGCCTAGGTGTTCACAGGAAGCAAATGCACAGAAATAGGTTTTTCTCAATAGAGGAGGACCTGCTGCAATGGGAGAGGGAAGCCTGTGCACACAGATCCTCCTCACTCAACCTCAGGAAGTTATTGTTTCCCTGACTACAAAAGCTGCTAATACAATGAACCAAACGCAAGTGCCCATAGAAAGTTAGACACGCTAAGAGCTGATAGCCAATGTGGAGTCCTTAGGGTGTAAGATAGTTTTACCAACCAAAGCCCAGGTGCCGCAGATGCCCTTGATCCAAGCACCACATTCAGAGCCCCAAGTCCAGGGGCAGATACTCCCAAAACTCACACCTCATTTCCACTACGGATGTGCTCCTCCTGGGTGGTTGACACCTGGCCATTACTAGGAACTTTCCAAGGGCTCATCTAATTGGCAGGATTTAAAAGTGCCCAGCTTAGACAAAAGCAAGGGGATGCTCATTATTTATCTCGATTATAGGGATTCTTGTTCTCCTTACGTGCTATTTCCCAGTGAGAGGATTTCTCAACCCAGAAACCAAATGGTTAAGGAGAGGGTAGTATACTCATACTGGTTCCTGACATTATCAGTTGTTCTCCAAGTGAATTTCCCAGTAAGCTGAAGTCTGTTCCTTCTAGTAGAAAAAGGGGCTTTAAAACCATCTTTAATGGACAGTGTTTGTAACACTATCATGTCCCCCGAAGGCAAAAATGTTAAACACTGTGAACTTCCAGCATTTCCTTTTTCCACAGCCACAGCTATATGACTGTCGTGGATATCAGCTGGTATGAATACAGGGAATGTAAATTCATTGCAGGATTAGCCTAAGCAAAATAATTAACAAGACAGACTTGGTTTTTTTAACCCAGCAGTTAAAATATATACATTTAGCCCACTATATATTTGTATTAACAGAGATAACTAACAGTTGATAACTGCACACAAAATCTGCTGATCAGAACAGTTAAAACCAGAGTATGGAAAGGCCTCAATTTGCCAGTTAATTATATTCCAAAACATTACTTGTAAAATGGTTGCATGCCAAAAATTCCATTTTCCACAGAAATTGTATTATAAATCATAGTTAAGTTTCAAAGATTGTCTATAAAGTCTTAAGCCAGATTGCATGTCAACAATATCTTAGTCGAGTCTCACAGATGCATGTGAATGTTCTTCTTAAACCCAGCAGGGATTAGCTGTGGGGGAGGAGGGCTAGGTGCTGCTCTGAGGGCAGAGCCACATCTTCTTGTCGGTTCTGTTCATGGCTCCGTCACCAAACATTTCAAGCAGTCTCTGGCACATAGGAGGCACTCAATATTTGTCAGTGGATGAATGAACAAATCAGAGGATGCAGCAACTGCAACTCTTGAGAGTCTGACAGGGTGAGGGATCAGAAGGGTCCCATTAAAGTTAATTCTGATTGTTAGACTGAAAAGGTCTCCCATTTACCTTCCTGGAGCCCGCCCCAGGACACCTCCACAGAAGAAACAATGTCAAGTTTTCTGGGTATCTCCCCAGAAATGTTCTAATCATATTCCAGCACAAATATGTATACAAGAAATTATATATACAATTATAAAAGAATTATATATACAAGAAATTATTTCTTAAAAAAGAAATTAAAAGGAGTTTATTATGTTTTTTTCTTTTTGAGATGGAGTCTCACTCTGTTACCCAGGCTGGAATGGAGTGGCATGATCTTGGCTCACGGCAGCCTCTGCCTTCCAGGTTCAAGCGATTCTCTACCTCAGCTTCCCGAGTAGCTGGGACTACAGGCATGCACCAGTGCACTTGGCTAACCTTTTTGTATTTATAGTAGAGACAGGGTTTCACTATGTTGGCCAGGCTAGTCTTAAACTCCTGACCTCAAGCAATCTTCCTCCCTCGACCTCCCAAAGTGCTGAGATTACGGGCGTGAGCCACTGCACCTGGCCAGGAGGCATCTTATCCACAGAGTTCCACTTGATGTTTTCCCATCGGCAGCATGTGGCCGGGTCATCTCACCCTCCCCGCCATTACCAGACACTTTTCTCCCTTAGGATTCCAGCACCAGCTCCTGGCTTTCTTCCTACCCCACTGACCACCACTTTGGTCTGTGGACACTGGAGGACCGCAGGGCTTGGTCCTTGGAACTCTTCTATACCTACACTCAGTCTTTGAAGAGCTTAACTGGCGTCCTGGCTCTATATATTGTCACCAGCATCCCTTAGCTAGATGACGTAATGGGCTCCTAAGGGGGCTCCCTGCTCCGTCTCCTCTCTCCATCCCCACAGGGTCTATTTATTCCTTACTCATCCTATAGAGCTCCTCTCTTAATTTAAGGTCAGGTGAGGGGATGCACACATCAGGTCCCCTCAGGGAGACCACGGCCTTTCAAGGGTCCACACAGCTCTGCCACCCATGGCCCCATTTCTTCTGGATCCTTGCCACCTCCATCCCTCCCTCTGCTCCAACCACACTGGCTTCCCCGCCACTCCCACCCTAGAGCCTTGCACTGTAATGTTCTTCCTCAGACCGCCACCCACCCCCCACCCCGTGCACTCCCTCACACGCCCTTCAGGACAGTGTTCAAATGCACCTCTCTCCAAAGCTTGCCCTAACTACTCCCTAAAATCCCCTCGCCCTTCCTGGTCCTTGCCCCACTTCATTCTGCCCCATAACTCCTGTCCAATCTCCTCTGTGCTACATTCATGTCTTGATCATTTTCTGTTTCTCGCCTGTGCAATAGAAGCTCCAGGACAATAGGGGTTTTTATCTGTGCTTGCTTCTCTTCCATCTTCAGTCCTAGAAGAATGCCTGGGACTTAACCACAGGCAATCAGAAAGTCTTTGTTGAATAAACAAATGAAAGAATAATGTATTTTATACTATTTCTTAACAGTTTACTAGATGGCTAAAATGACCTCCTTCTATTCAGCACAGAACTGGGTGTCCACCGTGGGATGTAGATTGGTGAGGTCAGTCCCCTCCTGACAGGCACATAGGGCCCCCAGACTTTCACTGATCAAAAATGGGACTGCAATGAACATCCTTTTACATGGACAAGTATTTGCAGATAAAAAGGAGTATGCAAATTAAAAGATTTGGGCTTTTTCTTTTGATACAAATCTCTCAAACGTAACAGGAGTAAGCAGGAGCTCACTAAAAAGTGTCTGAATCTGTCTGTTTGGCAAAGTAACAGACAATCTGCTCGGCAAAGACGTCAGCTCAGATCGTGTGTCAAGTGACATCCCAGGGTGAATTATTATGATGAAATTACAGGACTGATAAAAGAAAAAAACTGCAGGGAAAATGACTCATCCTAAGCTTTCAGGAGAAGAAAACGACGAGTGAAACAACAACAAATCTTCAATGGCTGATTTTTTGTGAAGGCGTGCATCACACTTCTAGCAAAAACCGTCCTTGTTGCCGGGTACTGCATGTGTCCCTGTTCGTGGGTACAGAGGAGACGCCCCTGCGTGTGCTCAGGAAGGCCGTCAAACTGCTAATCTTACAGGAGAGTTTGGGAAACCCATCGCGACTATACTTGTTCTTCAGTGGTGTCCCTCTACACATCCTGGACCTCAGTTACTCCCCAGTCTATCCGGATTGCTTCCTATTTTTCTCCTTGTCCAAAATTCTCAAAGAAAATAGTCACTCAGTTATCACCAAGACCCAAGAATCACTTTACCACAACCAGTCAAGTGCCAAAGATCTGTTTAGAGCAGAAGTTGGTGCCTTTCAAACTGCTGAACTCCTTTTTCAAAAGAGGATGCAAATCCATCAGCTGTGTCCCCCAGCCCAGGAGTCCCTAAGGGGCACTGCAGAGCTACATGTGGAGGGATGCCTCTTCTGGCATTTTCTCACTGAATGACTACAGAGCCTCTGCCAGAGGGGATGGGGACAAACCTTGCTTTCAACCGCTACATAATCACTGATCCACCCAGCACGCAGGACAGTCTTTGTTTTTCCTTAGAAAGGATACATTTCTTTTTCCTACATTTGCAGATTTAGCTGAGTAGTTACTGATAACTTTTCCTCTAGTAGTTATCCCACGGATTTACACCGTTCAGTTTTCAAGGAAATCACTAGAGTGACGAATATCCTTATCTGCATAGCACTGTACAAATGTTGGCTAGGACAACTCAAACCTAAAATGCCTAAAGTCTGCAGGCATAAAGCAGCAACTGATTCTCAGGAATGGAACTGTTTTGCTTTTTGAGGCAACCCAAGGAGCTTGTCCATGGTTCTCTGCTACATTTCCAGGGACTTCATAATAAAAGCAATGTAAGTAATCGACAACAATTGCGAGTTTCAAAGATGTCAAATGACAGATGCCCCAAAAAGAAATATGCTTCAAATCAAGGAGAAAATAATCAAGGCCAAATAAACTAGGTCACCAGATTTATTTCTGAGCTCTATAAGTTGGACACGTTTCTGAGTCATAGAGTATTAATCTAGAAGAGACAATCAAGCTGCCTGCCTCATTTTAGAGAAGGGACCAGAGCTAGGGTAGTTAAGCACCTCCCCTGTGATTTAAAATGTTCTGGCTAGAAAATGCCAAAGTATAATAATATATTTTCCATATGAGGATCTAATAATAAAACAAGTAGCAAAACCTTGAACCAGCTTTTCACTATGTTACACAGAGTAACACTCTTAGTAACAATCTATTATTTGGGAGAACACAAATAGAAAATGCTGCACTAATTAATTTTGGTCTTTTTCCTTCCAAGTTGTATCACCCATGCTCGCCTCCCCTACTTTCCCAAAGTAAAAAAAAAAAAAAAAAAAAGGATGAGGCTAGGGCTTCTATTCAGGACTTACAAAAGGCAGACAATGAAAACACAACATAAAAATGGGCAACCACAACAAAATTAAAACATGTCATAAACTCCTGCTGTCATGAGGGGATCATTAAATCAGCAGAACAGAGGCACTGCCAGGGAGGCCTCAACTCCCACCCGCAATGCCCGTGGCCTTGGGCAGGCCTCTGGTCACCCTGAACTTCCATTTTATTACTTGTAAATGGAAGCACTGAATAAGATAACTTCCAAAGGGCCTTTCAGTTTTAATACAAGAAACGTTTAAGAACGCATAATTTGTCTTCTGAGTAAATATTTGCCAAAACATAAACTCAGTATAGGTCGCATAAAAAACAAATGCAGAAAGAGATGTGCTCCATAACCCACACACCACTCCTTAGGCAGAAGATAAAATATTATGAGTAATTATCAATATTAACTTAAATCCTTATCCCTGGTCAAAACAATGCATAAAATGGTTCCTAAATGCTTTAGGATTTTAACTACACAGAGAACCATCTGTAAGCCACGGTCCCATTTTATTATTCAAACAGAAGCATTTTCAATAACTAGTCTGGTATAGAAACTACATGATAATGGTTTGCTTTGTAAGCATTTTATCTAGATTGTTAGCTAACTTCCAACATACGTCATTAAGGCACTCACCTGAGCACACACAAAAAAGGATCCTATCTAGGATTCACTTCAGTTTTTCTTGGGTGAATGGCGCATGCCTAGTAATGTCCCCTGGAAGATTACAGTTCAGGTCTAGAGTAGGCTAACATTCAGCTCGTCAAGTTAACCCCCAACATTATCTAGCTTAGTACCAACTGCCAGGAATGTCAGGGTCACATGTGTCACTGATACTCAATCATTTATTAAAGAAACAGCACCACGATGAGCATGGCTGGCTAAAGAGTGAGGATATCATAAGAAACACTTGAAATTCAGAATGAGTACAGTATTTGTAATGACAAAATGGCTTTGGAATGAGACAGTCTCAGGTTCAAATTCCAACCTGCATTTACTCTCCATATGTTGTTGGACAAATCATTTAACTCCTCAAGCTTTAGTTCCCTCCTCTATAAACCGACGAGACAATACCTAACACAGATGTTACAGGCTTAGAGATAACAAAAGATCCCACTAGAATATAAGTTCTACACGGGCAGGGATTTTCTGGGATTTTTGCTCACTGCTAGGTAGAAAAATGCCTGGCATATAATAGGTTCTCAAGAAATATTTGATGAATAAGTGAATAAATGTAAAATGACTCAGTGGGCACTTGAAATATTATTGAAATTAACTTAGCCATAAAATATTGATAATCTCGACATTAGCCATAATAAAAACCTTAATTATACAGTTAAAATGTTAACTTGTAGCAATAATGCAATTAAAAACTATCAACACACCTCAAAACGATGTTTACAACAAGCAAAAGGGTTATCTTTAGAACAGACATGTATTTTCTTCCAATGCCAAATCTATTTATTTATTTATTTATTTATTTATTTATTTATTTATTTATTTTTTAGAGCTGGACTCTCACTCTGTTGCCCAGGTTGGAGTGCAGTGGTGCAATTTCGTCTCACTGCAACCTCCGCCTCCCAGATTCAAGCGATTCTTCTGCCTCAGCCTCCCAAGTAGTTGGGATTACAGGCGCCTGCCACCATGCTCGGCTAAATTTTTTTTTTTTTTTTTTTTTTTTTTTTTGTATTTTTAGTAGAGATGGAGTTTCACCATGTTGGCCAGGCTGGTCTCAAGCTCCTGACCTCAAGTGATCTGCCTGTCTCAGCCTCCCAAAGTACTGGGATTACAGACATGAGCCACTAAGCCTGGCCTCCAAATCTATTTTTAAAGTTCCACGATAGTCATCATAATAAAGTCAATGTGTTTCTATAGAATAAATTATGATCTAAATGAAAAATGTTATTTGTCAATAAGGCATCTCAATAGAGTATCTCTTACAGCCTGTAGAAATTTCATCTTTTTCTACTCAGCTTAAAAATATACAAGTACAGGCATTAGTCTTCATGCCATAAAATTTCATGAGAGTTGAAAGCCTTCAGAGCACACACTGAATGTTTTTGACCAATGTCTACATTTAAGGAGTTGAAAAAAATGAGTAACTAAAGTTGCTCTTAGAAGCCATTCTGGTTGAGGGCAAGTCTTAAACAATGAAAAATGATAAACCAAAGCAACAGATACAAAATAACACACAAGTTTTTAATTGTACTACAATGCAGCTTACTGCTAAGTAGAAAAGTGCCTGGCATAAAATAGGTGCTCAAGAAATATTTGATGAATAAGTGAATAAACGGAAAATGATATTACTTTCATTGCTAAAAAATTTTTTGCAACATGGCTGCAATACTAGTTAAAAGTGACTGAGCTGGGATTATATGTAGAGATTATATAAAAAATATTTTAGCAATGAAAGTAATTCAAGGACTTACTACCAAAGGCATCACAAGTTTAGCAAACAGGGATATGCAAAATGAGTAATTCCCATTAAAATCTCCCATTAGAACAGACATACATGCAGTAAGCATCACACAAGGGCCACAAAGTCCCTGAAAACAGTGAGTTCCAGATTTCACAGATTGGTAGGACAGAACTATTGAACATCAAATGATGCTAGACATGGCTACTCAAATCATCCATAATGGTTTCTGAATAGAAGCTTTTCAAGAGTGGGCCCCTTCCAATTCTTTTGTTTCCCCAAGTCTTCCTTTGTTTCTTTTCTCCTTCAAACTAGCTTAAATTGGGCTTCTGTCAATTGAAACAATAAACTAACACTCCAAATTAGAAACATTAACACTATAAATCTGATATAAAAAATTTGTGTACAATCTTGTTGAAAAATAAAATGTAATTTTTCCTCATTTGAAGTTTTAAAATATACCCAACTTAAAAAATTTTAATATCTATTGGTCTGGTATGGTAGCTCAGGCCTGTTATCCCAGCACTTTGGGAAGCCAAGGCGGGTGGATCAACTGAGGTCAGGAGTGATCAACATGGAGAAACCCCGTCTCTACTAAAAATACAAAATTAGCCGGGCATGGTGGCACATACCTGTAATCCCAGCTACCTGGGAGGCTGAGGCAGGAGAATCACTTGAACCCTAGAGACAGAGGATGTGGTGAACCAAGATTGCACCACTACACTCCAGCTTGGGCAATAAAACTGTTTAAAAAAAATATTAACATCTACTGGTGTACACTTGTTTTTGAGAACTGCCCAAGATCATGTCCTTCCTACTTGTTTTAAAAACCTTTTAAAAAAAAAATTCCAAAAGTAATATATCTCTATATATAATGCCCTACAAGTAGATAGTTAAATGACTATATATATGATTTCTATGAATATTTGTATGTATGTGTTTATATATACATATATGTGTGTGTATATATATGTGTGTTAAAGGGAGGGTGCCCTACAAATAATAATTCATTTAATTCTCACAACAAACCTATGAAGTAGGTACTATTATTATTCCCAACTGAATAAATAGAGGCACAGAGATGTTATTTAACTTTCCTCTGGTCATACAGAGTAACTGGCCGGACTCTTTTCATTTTTTTTTTTGTTGTTGTTGCTTTTTTGTTTTTTTCCTGAGGTGGAGTTTCACTCTGTTGTCCAGGGTGGAGTGCAGCGGTGCAATCTCGGCTTCCTACAACCTCCACCTCCCAGGTTTAACCAATTCTCCTGCCTCAGCCTCCCAAGTAGCTGGGATTACAGGCACCCACCACCACACCTGGCTATTTTTTTGTATTTTTAGTAGAGACAGGGTTTCACCATGTTGGCCAGGCTGGTCTCGAACTCCTGACCTCGAATGATCCACCCATCTCGGCCTCCCAAAGTGCTGGGATTACAGACGTGAGCCATTGTGCCTGGTCTGGACTCTTAACTACTATACTATACAGCTAACAGCTGCTTTCCTACTATAATATAAACAGAAAATACTTTTGGTCATTTCCATTGGTCATCTGCAGTAAATAAGGCTGTGCCAGAGATCTCAAGGATTCCACTTCACTAAAACATAATTTAACCTCTCTTCTTGGCATCATGCTCTCCGGGCCAAGCAAGAAGGCCAAATTCTTCTATGTTAACCACTCAAAAAGTTAGGACCACCTTTTCTCCATCCATGGGGAATGTTTCCAGGGGAGAATGTGTGGAGCTAGCGTGGATCACATGCAGAAGGGAATGCAGCAGTGCACTGGCCAGGTCTGGGTCACCTGCCTATCATTTAGCCAGGGAACAGATGGCTCCCTGTGTGGACAGCCCCAAGTCATCCCCACAAAGGAGTGAGGAGCAGTTCTCCAAAGCAAGTGGGGGAGGGGCTGGTCTGAAATGAAAGATGCACACAATAAAAGTTCCCACTGTGAGCTCAAACCTCTTGATTGAACTTATTTCAGTTCTTCTTTTTTTATTTTATTTTATTATTATTATACTTTAAGTTTTACGGTACATGTGCACAATGTGCAGGTTTGTTACATATGTATACATGTGCCATGTTGGTGTGCTGCACCCATTAACTCGTCATTAGGTATATCTCCTAATGCTATCCCTCCCCCTTCCCCCCACCCTACAACAGTCCCCGGAGTGTGATGTTCCCCTTCCTGTGTCCATGTGTTCTCATTGTTCAACTCCCACCTCAGTTCTTCATTTCTAATCAATTCATTCGTGGTAGAAAACCCAGTTTTAACACAGACATGCCATATTTCATTTTATTCAATCTAAAATGACAGGCAAAAGTGAGAGAAGCTAAGTGACAAAAGTCCCCACCACCCCGATCCCTGATGACCTTTCTTAGATTTGCTCCAAGCTGGACCCAAGTAGAGCAGGCCCCTGAGAGCCCAGCAGCCGCCTGCTCTGAGCTGGTCAGTGCGGGGCCCAGACAGCCAAAGCAACCAGGAGTTATCCAAGAGGCATGCCGTGGCCCTAGGAAAGCACTCACAGTGGCCATCACTGGGATTTTGAAACAAACTCTACAAAGAATAGTAATATTAATAACACACAGTAACGCAATAAGGCCAGTTTTCCTACAATTCCCATTTTCTATATGCACTAATATGCACATAAACATCACATAAATCCAGTGAGGCTAGTATTACTATGCACACTTTATAGGGGATGACACTGACATTAAGTGATACTAAAGAACTTTCCTATGGCTGCAATATTAGTAAGTTACTGAGCTGGGATTATATGTAGAGATTATATAAATTTATAATGATAACAGCATATCCCAAATATGATCTAAAACTTCCACAATGATTATAACACATATGATTATTATAGACATATTATAATTATAATACATATGCATAGTTATTACGTAATATATGAAATAAGAATTAACGAATATCTTCTTAGAACTTGGAATTATGAAGAAAATGATATTAGAGAATGCATTCTCTTTCCATTGTTAGTGAATATCTAAATTGATATTGAGATATTCTTCTCCACCATTCAAACAACTTGTTTTATCAGGCAGATGCATAAAAATAATTGCAGGGACCCTTGTACTTCCATCTGAGAAGATGTCTTCTATTGGAGAAACAACCAATGCAAATTTAGTGCTTATGAGGATGATGCTGGTATTTCCACTGAGAAATTTGCCACCTCAATCTCTTTGCAGTATGAGATAAAAGGCCACCAAGAAACGAGACAGCTCTATCAGGCAATTCCATTTTACAGAAAGCCATATAAACAATTATCTATGTCATTACAGGCTCTTTAAAAAGAGCTTCAAAACATCCAATTTGCTGTTCCAGGCCTGAGACATAATCCTGACTGTCCACGCTAAAGAGTAATAACATCCAATTGAGTAACAGTTATTATCAGACATCCTAAAATCAGTGAAATCAAATACAGACGGAGCCAAAGAAGCGAAGCGCCTGTATTTCTTGGTCAAACTTAATTCATGCAGATCATCATTGAGGTAGTTCACAAGAAATGATTATGGAGGGTCCAGGTGTCCCCACACCTTCACTTATTAGAAAATATCTAAGTTGACATCTTCTTTACCACTCAATCGACTTCCCTTTATCAACAAGACACATTCAAATCATTGCACTGATCCGAGTGCCTCCTCCAAGAACAAGTTTCCACTGACATTAGGAAGAAAGGACTATAACTGAATATAAAATTAACAATGAAGAGAGACCATTCAATTTCACCCATACTTACTGAGTACCTGGAGCTAAAGAAAAATCTCTGCCCTCCTAACATGTAGACAGATTGTCCCCAGATCTCTGCTCTACTAAAATGCATACAGATTCTCTGATTGGAGAAAAATTCAATTTTCAATTAAAAAAACAGAAATAAGCCAGCAACGGAAGCTTTCTTGTGAATGAGAAATTCTTCAAAACTAAGTTATAAACGATGTTGCCAATAGGAAACCACCAATATCTATCTTTATACTTCAGAATAATTTCCTACAGTAGTCCAAATGAAAAAAATCATCATTCGTGTTTCTTTAATTAGAAGGCACACCTAATCAAACTCTTACTTATCTACTTGGTGCTTAACTGAAGAGCTCAGAATTAAAAACCAACTTGCACTTTGATTTTCCCAGCACTGAATACAGACAGTGAAAATGAGAGGAGTACGAATTATTTTCCAAATTACAAGACAACAGAATATTCATTGGTTAAAAAAAAAAACAAACAAACAAACAAACAAACAAACAAACAAAAAAAAAAACTGTTTACCTTAGACTGTTCTAAAATTGGAAGGGAACAAAGGGGCAGGCCAGACAGTACATCAGGGAAAGTATTACCAATGTGGAAGTGTTAATTCTTAAGGGGGAGAAATTATCCCAAAAAGCATAAAGAATCCCAAGTCCAAGTTAATTGAAAATGACCAAAACACAACCATCACCCTGAGCAGCATGACTCTCATTGCTCGGTGGGGTAAGGTCTTGGTCCAGCACACACTGATTCTCTCGTATCCCAAGAAGCTCCTGCAGGCAGTACAGGCAAGCTCTTTTCATCAGGGAGTCTCACATTTTGAAGTTATATTTATAATTTAAAGGTAAATTACTCTTAACAAAACCATACCTGCTAAATAAAATGTTAAAGACTGAGCTGGAATTTTCCCTCATAAATTCGTGGGATTTTTTCACATTATATTTTAAACGACTCTTTCATTTGAGGATTTACTGAGCACCTATGAAGTGCCGGCAAGTGTTCTAAAAGTTGGGTCTATGGCAGTGAACAAAATGGATAAAAATCCTGTTGCCATGAAGCTGATATTCTGGTTGAGGGAGAAACACGAAAACATAAAATGTGTAGTGATAGGAAGAAAAGAACCAGGGAAGAGGAGCAGGTTTTGTAGGATGTTGTGGTGGCTGGGAAGAGGTCTGTGCAAGGCTACACTAAGCGGCAAAGGATGAAGAAAGGCATGGGAGCCAGCTGTGAAAACGCAGAGGAAGAATGTTCCAGGCTGAGGGCTCGGAAAGTCCAATGCCTCTGAGGGAGAAGGGAGAAGCATGACCCAGTTCAAGGTTCAGTGAGGAAGCCACAAACCTTGCATAAAGCGTCCAGTCTTCAACTAATAAGAAACATACCATAGAATACTACAGATACCAACATACACGGATCTCAATCTCACTGTTAGACAACAACAAACAAGCTACAGAAGGATATGCACAGTATACTATTTTAAAAAATATAAACATTAAAAACAATATCACAAATAATTTAGCAATGCTAGAAATAGTGATGTGGGAAGGAAGAAAGACACATATGGTTATGAGAAACACAAATCCAAAAGAGTGGCCTCTTCTAAGAGGGAGAGAGGTGCACATGCAGAGAATGCAGGGGATTTAGCAATTTAAGGTTGCTTTTATTTTATTTATTTGAGACAGGATCTTGCTCTGTCACCCAAGTGTGGAGTGCAGTGGTGCAATCATAGCTCACTGCAGCCTTGACTTCCCAGGCTCAAGCAATCCTCCCACCTCAGCCTCCCCAGTAGTAGCTGGAACTACAGGCACACACCATCATGCCTGGCTAATTTTTTAAAAAAAAATTTTGTAGACATGGGGTCTCACTATTTTGCTCAAGCTGGTCTCAAACTCCTGAGCTCAAGTGATCCTCCTGCCTTAGCCCCCCAAAGTACTGGGATTACAGACCTTGAGCCCCTGAGCCCAGCTGGGGTCACATTTTGTGCAGGCTGTGTATATAGGTCATCATCTTTTCAATCAACCCTTTTGTGTATCAGAAATATTTCACAATATTTTTGTAAAATAATTTTCAACCCCATTCCTGCATCCACTAGCTTCTTTTCTTTGTTTTTTTATTTTGAGACAGTCTCACTCTGTCACCCAGGCTGGTGTAGAATGGTGTGATCTCGGCCCACCGCAGCCTAGGCCTCCCAGGCTCCAGTGATTCCTGTGCCTCAGCCTCCCAAGTAGCTCGGATTACAGGTACCCACCATCACATCTGGCTAATTTTTGTATTTTTAGTAGAGATGGGGTTTCACCATGTTGGCCAGGCTGGTCTCGAACTCCTGACCTCAAGTGATCCACCCGCCTTGGCTTCCCAAAGTGCTGGGATTACAGGCATGAGCCACCACACCCGGCCCACCCTCTAGTTTCTTAACTAACCACTGGGTTGAACTGAAGCTTACTGCTTACCTTTGAGTAATGGTCAAGACAGCCACACTATTTCTGCTCATCTGTGATCAAGAATATTCTACCACTGGTGGAATCATTTCCATGATCATGGGAAGAAAGAGAGCATATTAAGGGAATTAAACAGCTGTCATCACTGCCCTGGCATTGCTCCAAAATGACACATTAGAGCCTTTTATGATCTACAGAAAAGGGCTGCATAAAAGAAAATACTGCAAATCTATGTTTAGTGCTTTAAGCTGAGCTGCCTGTCACAATTTTAAATACAGCCCCTTAGCTACATAGGAGGTAAACATTTCCAACGATGTCACCTTTGCCTCTCAATATACTTCTTTAAAAAATAAAACAGGGTGGATAAAAATTACATCAAATACATATATATATATATATATATCTTACCTCACCTACAGTGGCAAAGACATCTGTGCTTTGGTTTCTTCCTGAGCACCAGGTACCCCTGCTGTGTGCACTGCCCTCCTCTCAGGCCTAGCCCACTGCAGCCTGGCTTCCACCCTCAGAACGCAGGGGGTTGAAGATGAAAGGCAAGCAAAGGTGAAAGAATCGGTGCACAAGCTTGGAAAACTGGTACTGCTTCTCCAAGCTCCTCATGGCGAACTCACCAACATCAGTGTGGCTAAGTGCAAAGGGAGCGTTGCAGCTCTCGTGTCATTTAAATGTTCAAGAACCCCAGTGAACACTACTTCTTTCTAAATCACATTTCCCCAGCTTCATAGACCTTTTCCTCTTCTACTTCTCCCTTGCAGATTCTCTTTACTCTTCCCTCTCTCTAGTAACCTCAGCTTCTATGGCTTTAATTACATTCCTATCTGGAGGATTCTGAGTCTTGATCTTCGAGATGGACCTCTCTGGCTTGCTGGCTGATGTATGAAGGCTACTAGACATGTTTCTGAAATGTCCCACAGGAACTTCAGGACAAACTCCTGACCTGAACATGGCATCACCAACCCCACCATCAACTCATATGTGTGTGTGTGTGTGTGTGTGTGTGTGTGTGTGTGTGTGTGTGTTGTGTGTGTGTGTGTGTGTGTGTGTGTGTGTGTGTGTGTGTGTGTCTTTGTGTGTATCTCAGGGAACAGCAAGTGGGGTCATTCCCCTCTCCCTCACCTCCCACCATACCCAACATGTCACTAAGTCTCAAAATTCTACCTCCTAAACATTTTTCAAAGTATTCATTTTTCTCCATCTCTTCTACCACTTCCTTAGTTCAGATCATTCTCAATTCTTCCCTGGACAGTAACATTAGTACCATTTATTGGGTACTTATGTACGAAGTACTTATATTTGGGGTTGCTGTATAGATTGATATATTGTGATATTAACTGTGACTTTTATAGAAAAAAAAGTGAAGTTTCTAAGTTTAAACATGTGTCCTATAAGCATAAAGCTAGACTGTTATGGTGCCAGAAACTGTTAAGGAGTTCACTGAGTCATTCATGTATTCCTTCAAAAAACACTCATTTTCACCATAATGATATATTGTCCTTCAAAAAAGGAAACTCCCTAGATTACTACAAAAGCCATATTAAAAGTACACCTGACGATGTCTTCCAACAAGGTAACACCCCTCACTGGCTCTGCCTCACCCTCAGGATGACATGGTTCACAGGGCCCTGAACTCTGACCCCAGCTGCCCCTAAGGCTCATCTCCCCCACTGCCCTCGGAGCCCATCTTACTGGTCAGCCACACGAATGTCTCCCTCTTTCCTCCTGGCCTCTGTACATGCTGGTCAGTCACCTCCAACACCCTCCTGTCCAGCCGACTCCAGACTCTATCCAGCTCTCCCCCTTCTCCACTGCATGGCTCCTGGTCATCTTCAGGTCTCAGGTTGGACACCACTCCCTCTCTGTCCAGAGCCACACACCCACAGCTGGTAGGTGAGCTTCCTTTGTGTGCCTTTCATGCCCCAATTCCCCTATCACAGCACTCGGGAGGCAACAATGAATTATGTCTGTGCTCAGGGTGATAGGAAGCCCCACGAGAATGGGCAGTGACATTCATTTTGCTGGGTGCCTGGGTAGTGCTGCAAATATGTATGTACTCAGGATATACTCCATTGTTAGGCAGATGGACGGAGGCACAGGCTGCAGAGCAGAGCATTAAGGAAATCAGACGTTCCTTCCCCTGAATGCTTTCCAGCTCTACTCCCTGACAACACTGTTCATTATTTTCTTATGCATCTTACAGTTTGAAAAGTGCTTTCACATCAATTACACCATTTGATCTTCACAATACTTCTGAAAAAAGAAGAGATGGCTGTTCTGCACATTTGTAGATGAGTGTGTGTTTCTGAAAGGTTCAGTGATGTGTTTTAGTCAAGTCACAAATTCAAGCCTTTGGATGTGTTTCTCGTGTGTGACCATGAGATACTTCAAAAGAAGAGGAGCTGTTACAGCCAAATTCTGGATTTTGGTTAGCCAGAATTGCAGTCAAAATTCAGAAAAGGGGCAGTTTAATATGGGTTAGGATCAGAGATAGATCCAGGTTTTTTAAGTGCCAAAGCTCTTGCAATTGGGAAACCTTCTTTAAGAAAAAAGACTATAGGTCGGGCAGAGTGGTTCATACCTGGGATCCCAGCATTTTGGGAGGACAAGGTGGGCAGATCACTTAAGGCCAGGAGTTCAAGACCAGCCTGGCCAACATGGTAAAACCCCGTCTCTACTAATAATACAAAAATTAGCCAGGTGTGGTGGTGCATGCCTGTAATCCCAGCTACTCAGGAGGCTGAGGCACAAGAATCACTTGAACCTGGGAGGTAGAGGTTGCAGTGAGCCAAGATCATGCCGCCACTGCACTCCAGCCTGTACAACAGAACAAGACCCTGTCTCAAAAAAGAAGGAAGAAAGAAAAAGATTATAAAAGTCAAACTTTGGTGCAAACTTTGGAACATGATTCTGTAAGGAAGAAGACCTGAAGTTTCAGCTTCATTAGCTTGAGGTGAGTCCACATCTCAGTGGAGCAGTAGAAGAAACTGAGCTTACAAGAGAAAGAAGAGAATGTATTTTAAGTCAAAACACTATTACAAGGAAAGGCAAGGTACAAGAAAAAAGAGTGGTAAGAGTAAGAACTATCTGTTTAGCAGTTAACTAGGGCCTGCCATGTGTGAGGCACTGTACCAGGCTCAAAGACACAAAGATGATTAGACATGGTCCCTGCCTGGTTCCGCTTACAATCTAGAATTGACACCACACTTGCAGAGAAGGGGTGCAAACAAAAAGAAAGACTTGGTAAAATGTTAAACATCCCCTAAATGATAGTATCTATAGGAGCACTCCACGCGCCAAGTCTCTGGGCTCTGATTCTGCTCAGTGTTCACTGGTATTTGAAATCTTGTTTACTACTCATCCCCTTGTTTAAATACAGTTTCCAGGGGAGTAAAACCTGATTTGTTCACCACTGTAACCCCAGCACTGAGCACGGTGCCAGGTTCATAACAAGTATTCCATAAGTATTTGTGGAAAAAACAAACAGATAAAAGAACAGAGAAACGAACAAAACTTCACAAAGGCTCAAAGAGTCACATTTTGGCACATGACATAAGTCTCATCTTTTTACTTTCAGTGTGTATCTCAGTACTTTGATGAGTCTTTTAACTATCATTGGTGCCAAATGAGTATCCTGCCTGGACAAATCTTAATTTCAAAGACATGCGTCTGACAACCAAGCAGCTGGGAAGAAACACTGGCAATAAGCTTAAGGAGGAAACCAGGTCAAAAGATGGGCTGGTTTAATTTTGCTTGGTTCTTTATTCTGGGAGGTGCTTGAACTAGAATATTTGGAGAAGAGATCATTCAGAAGCCGGTCTGAGTGGAGAAGACCTGGATTCATCTTGGGGGTCAATTAAGCATTCACTGAGATAAGGCACCTAGGGGACTGTCCTTGATCTGAGCAGCACAAAGGCCCTTACACACTCTAATATGACCAAATAAAATGCTTTACAGTTCTAGTCAGGAGAAGACTCAGGCAAGGAGATCAAGTTGGAATCCAACTCTTAAATAAGAGCATGGAGAAATAACAGGTATGATGGTAAGTCAATAAAGCCAGTAAATGTTTTAGAGGAACATTTTACTGGACACTGAGTGGGCAAAAAAAAAGAAATGAAATTTAATTTATTAATATATGTATATTCTACCCTTTGTCAAAGATCTTTTCACATGTCTTGTCTTAATGTGAAAACGCTCTTAGAGGTAACTCCAAAATTGCAATTTTTGATGACAACTGGGGAAGGTTCAATGAGGGGGAAAAAAGCCAACCCAATGTCTGAAAATGGTTACATAATTTATCGGGCTTGCTGCCTCTTTGCACCAAGACACGGCCACACTGTCAGAAAAGCTTAAGACCTTGAGGCTGAATGGCAACTACACCTCCAAAGACTGAAGTTCCTTCTTAAATTTATCTCCGGAGTCTAAGAAACTGATGCAATTCAAATGTGATATACAGTGACTTTTGTTTTGTTGTCCCCCTATGTAGATTATGTGAGTGTGTGTGTCCTTCTCGGATATGAGCATAGGAAAAAATGCTAATAAATTATAATGTAGTCTGACCATTTACCATTGATACGAATGTCACTAAACATAGCAACATTTGTAAAGAAAGCTTTTAATCATCTCAAGTTTCACATATATAAGTGCAGAACTTCATAATATCTTAAAAGTATCTGTAGGACCCACATAGCTCAGTATGATTTTGACCAGCAGGATCACATTTACTCATAGAAGCATCTCTTCTTCAAGGCCATTTTACTCTATTACCAATCACAAAGCAAGAAAATTAACCCCAACTGAAGACGTATTAAGAGCTATGTACTTTCACTTAGATTCTTACTCAACCATTCTGACCATTCTGCTACATAATTATCATTATCCCTATTTAATAGATAAGAAAACTAACCTTTTATCCTACTTCCTTAACATTTTAAATTTTACATAATTTCCTAGGGCCACAGAAGTTACAAGTGACGGACCAGCCATAAAGAAACCCAAGGCCGGGCACCATGGCTCAAGCCTGTAATCCCAGCACTTTGGGAGGCTGAGACAGGCGGATCACGAGGTCAGGAGATCAAGACCAGCCTGGCTAACACGGTGAAACCCCGTCTCCACTAAAAATACAAAAAAATTAGCCAGGCATGGTGGCGGGCGCCTGTAGTCCCAGCTCCTTGGGAGGCTGAGGCAGGAGAATGGCGTGCAGTGCGCCTGATCCAGCCTGGGACAGAGCAAGATCCATCTCAAAAGAAAGAAACCCAAGCATTCTGAGTCCAAGGCCAGGTTTCTTTGCTCTATGCTAAACATTCTTTCCAACATTAGGACTATTTATTTATATTGTATCTTCTTTCCAGGTTAAATGCTTATTTGACAATAGTGAAGAAGCTGTAAAGTCATTAAGACAAAAGTCGTTAAGACAGTGTGTCTCAAAATGTGGTCCTGGGACCACCTGGATCAGATTTCACCAAAGTATTTGTCAGGACATAAGGAGGTCTGGATCCAACTCCAAATCTATTAGATGATAATCCGAGGACTGGTCCCCCAAAATTCCTTTTTAACAAACTCATCAGGTAATCCCGTTGTATGTGAAAATTTGAAAACCACTGTGTCTCATTCTTTGCAAACCTCTACTGTTACCTGGAGTTTCATACTCAAAAAATTCTGCATTCTCATTGAGGGCCATCTTTTGGATTGCGGGTTTTGTGGCGGAAGGTCACAAAATTCTATACTCATCTTGAGGGTCATCTTTGGATCTTACAATTACTAACACGTGTCCCTAAAAACAAGCAAAGAGGACAACAGCATATACTACTGAAATGAGAAAACATGTACTATGTGTATACTCTCATTAGACTGGTTCTAGATGTCTTCAAACACAGATCTCATTTCAACCTGGAGGTAGGCAGCATCGTCATCTGTTCACTCTGGGGAACCTTGCCTAGAGAAATAGAGTACTCCCACAGTTACCTAGCTCAAGGTTAGCAGATGTTTCCATCTGTATCTTCTCTAGCTCTTCGTATTTTCTTTATTCTGCAACAAGGATTCCCCACTGCTGGGCCAAGGACAGTGGTGGTGAGCGGTGGGTGAGCAAGCATTACCACCTGATCTCCACCTCCTGTTGGATCAGAAGTGGCATTTGATTCTCACAGGAGTGAGAATGTGAACTGCACATGTGAGGGATCTAGGTTGTGCATTCCTTCTGAGAATCTGATGATGTGAAGTGGAACAGTTTCTTCCTGAAACCATCCCCCACAATCCCCCTCCATGGAAAAATTGTCTTCCATGAAACCACAACCTCTGTGCCAAGGACAGGGCCACATAGCAGGAGGCAAGCAAAATGGAGGTCCTTGGTGCCAAAAAGGTTGGGGACCCCTGTTCTACAATATAACTCCCCCCAGTTATATTCACTTCCCCCAGTGAATTACTGCTCTCATTTCAAGAATTCAGAGGAAAAGTTTTCCAGACTTCTTGAGCAGACAACCTAGTCAATCTCTATTTTCCAAGTCTTATACTTAGCCAGTAAGCATATTCCTTCTAAAGTTAGTAAAAGTTGTCACTGAATAGCACAAAATGGTATAAAACACACCAAAATTCATCAAGAATAATTCTCTGTAATGAAACTACCCAAAACTCCCTATATCTCTGGGATGTTAGTAACTCTAGGTACAAATTACTTAGAAATATGCAACTGTCAGGGCCAGCCTGAGACCTCTAGATGCCCTGATGGCATCATCTCACAGAAGCCTGGGTGCACCATTCCAGCTAGCACCACCTTCAGAATCACAAAGCTATTCTCCTCAAATTGGTGAATGAAGACTGGATTCCAGGTAAATCCAAGATCAGTCAAAATCATGGGATTGTGAATAACATAACAGAGCAGCCCACATCCCTGGAGAAGTGGCATAAAATCTGTGAATGGAATATGACATTCATTACCATTCTATTGCTGAGGATGAAGGAAGGGTTGGGAACTCAGAGAGAGATCAAAGGAAGCTTAATATTTTCCATCTCATGGAGCCCAGTGACCCCCTACACCTACTAAACTATCCCAGACCCTGGATGTTTTGACTCTGGAGAGTCTAGTCAGGTCCAGACTGCTGCATCTGCTGTCCTGAGAGGCACATGGGAGGATGATGGGCACCCAGGAACTCAGGTTAGGCTTTGCTGGGTGAGCTCAGCCCTCTATGAAGAGATGACATTAAAATCTGAATTTAAAAAAGTCAGGAAATATATGGTGAAAATTTGCTAGTTTTAGTTTGTTAGAACTCAATATTCACACACAACGTTGAGATATACATAATAATAATCAGACATTTTAATTTTTTAAAATATCCTGTTTTACCACAAGCCTCCTGCTGTGTATATCAGAAGAGAGTCATGAACTGTAGGCAGCAAGTGGAAGGAGGCAGAGGGGCTGGATGACAAGGCTTCACATCAACACCATCATTAAGGTAATGATCCTTTACCAATATTGCACAAGACCAAAGGAAAATATTTATTTACCATTAAAAATAATGATGTGGGTATAGATTTGCATGCATGAAAAAGCTTCTCCGAGACATACTGTTACATTTAAAAAAAAAAAAATTTGGCCGGGTTTGGTGGCTCACACCTGTAATCCCAGCACTTTGGGAGGCCGAGGCAGGCAGATCACTTGAGGTCAGGAGTTCAACACCAGCCTGGCCAACGTGGTGAAACCCCATTTCTACGAAAAATTAAAAAAAAAATAGCTGGGAAGGGTGGCGGGCACCTATAATCCCAGCTACTTGGGAGGCTGAGGCAGGAGAGTCACTTGAACCTGGGAGGCTCACTTGAACCCGGGAGGCAGAGGTTGCTGTGAGCTGATATCGCGCCACTGCACTCCAGCCTGGGCAACAGAGTGAGACTCTGTTCTCAAAAAACGAACAAACAAAAAATGGTTACATAGAAGTATTTAAGACAGAAGTCTATTCATGTAAAATATTATGTAACCTATGTATGAGTCTGTATATGTACAAAATGATGCTACTGCTATTTACAAAGCACTTGTGATATACCAGATACTGTGTTCAGTGTTTGCATGTATTACATCATTTAATCTTCATATCCTTCAGATATAAGCATTATGCCCATTTTATAAATGAGCAAACAGGCTCTAGGAAGTTAAAAGAACCATGTCACATAGTTATTAAACAGCAAGGCCGAGAGCCCAACCCAGGTGTGTCCTATTCCACTGTGATACGTAATACATTCAGAAAGGTAGATAATGAGATTTCTTTTTTTGGTTTTTCAGTATTGTTAGAATATATTTTAAAGTGAGAATGTATTATTTTTAATATCTCAAATAACTGAGATATATTCATTGAAAGGATAAGGAAAATCTTCCCATATTTCGTATATCTCATTTTCCACCTTAAACAATCCAAAAGTAGTATTTAATCCTCCGTTAAATACTCCCACAAAAAGATGGAATGAATTGCCAAAATATCAATCATTGAGAGAAAAAAAAATCACATTCAATTTCTGCAAAATTTTGGATAACTCCATTAACTAAAGACCATCTGTCTCCAGATTCCTATTCTTCCAACTCATCCTACACTTATCACCAGAAAAAATATTCTTCTTACCTACTCAACCACTTTCAATAACTCCCCACTACCTAGCAAAGCCCAAAATATCCCTTAGTCTCATATCCAAAAATCTTCCACAATCAGGCCTCACACTCCCTCCTTAGATGCGTCTCCCATCACTCCCCATCATACAGCCTATATTCCAGCTAAAGGCAGGTCTCTTGACTTCTGGAATATCCTATCTGGAATGTCTTCTCAATGACTAATTGAGATTCTCTATCAAAATCCAGTCATCTTCCCCAGGCCAAAATGGAAAGTCAAAATGGGAAATGAAGAATTTTCAACAGATTTTCCCTATAAAAGGATGCACATATCCTTTTATAGGAAACAATCAATAATACATAGAAAAACAATCACTGATACACAGAATGGACAGTGTAAAATAAGCACTACATATTATAAAGTACATTTCAAAAAATTGCATAGCCAAATGATAAACCATATTTCATAAGATTCATGACACTGATTGTAAGAGATAACATTATGTTGTATAGCACTCTGCCAATTAAGCTATGACTCACATATTTTTAGAAACTGGAATTTTCATTTTCTTCTTATCTAAAGAACTCAAATTGATTGAGTTATTCAATGCATAAAGAAAATATAAACAAAATAGACTGGCCAAGGTGTTCCCAAAAGTTCTTACATATTCAGAATCCAACTCTTCCAAATTGCACGTCAACTAAGAGTTACTGCTGTCTATGCTTTTCCACACAATATCATCTTGGGTCACCACAAGCACTAGAAATGTATCACTTAAGAGTGCTCCATTACTGTCTCCAGGATTTTCTCCAATCCACTAACATCCAATGTCCAATTTTTGATGCACATTCACAATCAATGAATTAAGTTGCCAGCTTTTTCTCTGCCACATGGCTGAGAGCCATGTAAGATATATCCCAATTTCAGAGATGTTAAATGTGAAAAAATAACTTTCTTTTAGAAATGATGAAATTTGGGGCTTGAATCAAATACAAAGAAACTCGCTATTTGAGAATGTAAACACAGGCATGTACAAAAATGACCAAAGAAGAGAGAGCTAAAACAGAAAATAGTTTTCCTCTCTTTAGTTCAACGCTAGGAGATCAATATCACCTCTCAGCACTAATCCTTTTCAGCTTTTGTCACCCTCCCATTTGATATCTCCCCTCTTCAGAGGACACCCTCCACACTGATGTCCTCCATGACACCAATTAGAGCTGGAAGGAAAGGAAACCGACACCCTGCAGTTCTTGCCTCAAAGAAACCATTCTTCTTTTCTCTTGGTACCTGCAGAATTCTCTTCCCTGATATGGCAAAACCTCTAGGATCTACCAATTTGAGCTATAGACAGAGGTAACAACCTTGTTATGAAGAGGACCACGCCATTAAAAATAATGACTACATACATGAGTCTGGTAATTCTCATTTTTAAATAAAGCAGCAGTGCTTTTTAAGCCTTCTCCAAGATTTTTTTTTTTTTTTGGTAGTAAAGCTTAAGTTACAAATGGCCCCATTTTTTATATAGTTCCGTAAGTATTTACTGAATGCTTTAAATGTCTAGACCTCTACTTGGTTTGGGAAAGAAACCTCAAGAGAAATAACTCCCTATCCTCATCAAGCACCCACCCAATATAACTGGAGAGAAAAATATATACTCAAGGCAGGTTAAATATTGCATTTGTTTTCTAGGTCTAATAAAGACCTTTCTGCTTTCTCTCTCTCTCTGTTTTTGGCTTGTAAGGCAGGGTTATAAGAACAACGTATCAAAATGTCAGCAATCTAAAAATTAAGCTGTCAGCTTTTTCTCTGTACTGCAAATTACAAAAGAATTAGGGGTTTGGTGCTAATAGAAGCTTACCATTCCGAAGTATGCAATTTAACCAATCATCGCAAGGACTAAAAATGCAACACCAAAGACATTTCAACCAAGTAATCTGCAGTTCTGGCATCTAATTTCAACTTCTCTACTTGTGCCATTTTTCCCAATTTGTTTCTTCTTTATGCTTTGAAACCGTGCTCTGGAATTGCTACATAGTTAAGAAAGAACTGCCCAGAGCTCCTACATACATAATACACTCACATGAAAAATGTCAGTCATCTTAGCAAGGAGGTATGGAAAAGACAACGAACATCTGCAGCCATTCTGTGGTTCTTCATTATTTTATGCTGATATTACTATAAATTCATAAAGGAAAACATGAAATGTACTTTATTGTTTCTGAATTTCAGTCTTATCATTTATTAACACTAATTTGGGTGAAATATGTCTCTGATCATCTCTGCACTAGAATTCTAAATTAGGATTAAAATGCTAAATTATAAAATAATTACTACATAAAACAAAAATGGAAATGGAAATCAATTACTCCAAATCACTGCAGATATCTTCTACACTTATGAAATACCTTTTTCCATTTTTTCCTATTGCCAACTGCAATCACATCACTTAAAAATAAATGAGAACATTGCCTACCCAATAAGTAAATTGCATCTTTAGAGAGACCACATACTTTTTTTAAAAGCCATTACTAATAACCTAAATCAAGAATTTTAAAAGAATCATGTTTTAGTACAAAGAATAGTAAGAAATATGTTGACTTAATGTATAAATAAAAATATACTCATTTTTCTTGTTCTTTAAGTTTGTAAATGGCCCTTCTAAAAAATTACAGTATTTTTCTCTACAAAAGGAATATTCAGTGCTTTCTACTATTTCACAAAAAAACAAAAAAAAAGCAAACGTCTCCTTCCTTACTCTTGGAGACACATTTTCCCATGCAGTCTACATTCATTTATATCTTCTAATTCTCCAAACAATACCTCGCAATGCAGTTCAACTTGAGAAAGGAGTCTCATTGATTGATCAGGCAAAGTTTTAAAGCCAGCAAGATGCTTCAGATGGTCTGGTTTTGCCTGCCCCACCCTTGTTTCCTTTGAGCCATAGTGATGTCACAACACCAGGCAGGACAATGACTTCACTGCTCCAGTCCTTGCTTCTGAGCACAGAATTCCTCACAGCCAAGGCAAATCAAATAACAGCAGAACCCTCCTGGGCTGAGTGCCTGATGAATTCCCAACAAATCAGCAGCTAGCTAGCCTTTTGAAAGAAATAGATGCAGCAATTGCACGATTAAGGATCTCTCTAAATGAAGTGGTGCTAAAGATAAATTTGATTCATAGGTTTCAATGGTGAGTCTATATTCCACGGAAAACTGATGGGGTACTTAGGGGAGACTATGGGAATTAAAGATGGCCAGGGTAGATTACTCAATAACCCTCTCTCGGCCGGGCGCAGTGGCTCATGCCTGTAATCCCAGCACTTTGGGAGGCCGAGGTGGGCGGATCAAGAGGTGAGGAGATTGAGACCATCCTGGCTAACACAGTGAAACCCCTTCTCTACTAAAAATACAAAAAAATTAACCAGGTGTGGTGGCGGCCGCCTGTAGTCCCAGCTACTGGGAGGCTGAGGCAGGTGAATGGCGTGAACCCGGGAGGCGGAGCTTGCAGTGAGCAGAGATCGCGCCACTGCACTCCAGCCTGCCGCGACAGAGCGAGACTCCATCTCTAAACAAAAAAAAACTAAAAACAAAAACAAAAAACAAACAAACAAAAACTAGCCGGGTGTGGTGGTGGTTGCCTGTTATCCCAGCTACTCGGGAGGCTGAGGCAAAAGAATTGCTTGAACCCAGGAGTCAGAGGTTGCAGTGAGCGGAGACTGTGCTATTGCACTCCAGCCTAGGTGACACAGTAGGACTCCATCTCAAAAAAAAAAAAGTCTCTCTCTTCATTATATATAGTCAAATTCTCACAGAAAGGAAACATTTATTCTTCAGTCTACTCTTGGAGTTCTATTTTACTGGAGAGGACATGAATTCTAATTTGTGAATTTTAGGGAAAGCACTAACTTAAAAGATGAATGCACATCATACAACACGGAAGAAAATACTTTTACAGCAAGTTCCTGCCACACTTAATCTAATATACTATATAAGTCCAGAAAAGATTCACAAGATAACAGCATCACATCTCTCAGTACATGGATAGTTGCCTCTCTTCTACCTAGGTGGCCCCTTAATGCATTTGACCAACCAGTTTTTAAAAAACAATTATAAATAAAATTGCATCCAATCAAGTTAAAAAAAAATCCGGATCTTTTATTTCAACACAAAGTTGGCCAAAGTCCAAGCACTGTACATGAATTTATAAAAAATTGCTTTTAACCTAAATCGCATTCATGCAGAAGAAACGTCTTAAAAATTAAACGTAAATATCTCATTGAGACACTGACATTTGACCTATAGCTCCTGCATCCTTCACCTAAACGGGGTTTACAAATTAAACTGACTACTCTTCTTGTTATGGATGAATTATTCACAAAACATGTTCTGTTTTGAAAAACTTATTTTGGCTAAAGTGTATTAACTAAATAAACTTGATGCAGTAAGTTGTGTGTCTGATATTTTGCTTTTCTAAACCACCAGAAAACCATAATGCAAATGAGACAGTATTAAGCATTCAGCTATCAATGCCTTGCAAATTAACAAATTGAAGTCACGCTTCTCCAATTTAGTATTTATTCCCTCACATTAATTTTGTTACTCCAACTAAAGTTTTTAAAGTTTGATACGAAAATTAACATGCATTTTTTAAACACTGACTCTGAGCCAAGACAGAAATCACCTCTCAGTCCCCAGACTTCACTGGAGTTTGATGTGCTGCTCTCTTTTCTTAATAGGGCTTTTCTGCTTAATTTGCTGTAATTGGGACTACGTCCATGGCTCACAGACATAAGTGGAATTTTATCATTTTTGTTTCCTTGAGACTTTAAAAATCAAGGTAAATTTCAAGAACAACGTTTTTAAGCACTTGGTATGACGCTTCCTGTACTATAGAAGTTAATGCTACCAAGAGAAACTCCAGCACACCTGGCCACCTCAGAGAGCCTAAAATTCTCACTGCGCCCCACTCCCCACCCCGCTTCAACAAAAAGGACAGGCAGGATATCTGCAAAAGCAATTCCGCAAGACTAATGTAAAAAAGCTGAAACAACTTAAACACGCAATGGAAGCACTGCATTAGCAGGACTGCCCGGCCCTCTCAGGACCTCCCAGCCCAACCTCCAAGAGTAATTAATACCACATGTTTCCTTTATCATTCTATTTGTTCCGTTCCGCAACAATCTCTACCAACTTTAACCCTGGACTGCAACTAAAGGAAAAACCCTAGGAAACTTCAGATCCGTAATATAAAAAGAAAATTGAAAAGAATACTCTCATTGCAAGGGACCACAGTTACAATTTACTAGGTAACCACACCCACCGCATTGCAGAAGCCATGAACTTGGCGGGCGTTGGGGGGAAGGGGAAGAAGTCGGGCGAGATTAGAGGGGAAACCCGAAAAAGCAAGCCCCTGCGGCAGCAGCCAGGAAACACCCGCCAGGAACTGGCTGAGACCCCAACTCCAGCGGTCCGAAGCCCTAGCCTCCCCACCCCCACCGCTGCAGAGCCGCCTTCGCAGATACCTCCCGAGGAGAATCGCGGCCCCGAGGGCGCCAGGTGAGTCGCGCCGCCCCGAGCCCCCTGGCCACGGCAGGCCGACCCAGGCGCCCCCGGCCCGCCCGTGCTCCCGCGCCCGGGTGCCAGAGGCGAGGGGCCCCAGCAGGTGCCCACGCCCAGGGCAACCCCGTTTGGACGCTCCCTCCTCCTCCCCCACCGGCCGGGGGCCGCTGCCCCAGTTCGGGGAAGGAGGCAAGTTATATAAAAGCGGCCGGCCCCCCTGCCCAGCGGGGATGCTTTGTGCAGAGCGCACCTTATCGGCCCCGCGCTGCGCCCGCCCGCCCGCCCGCGCCTGCACCCGGGACGAGCCCGTTACCGCCGTGCGCTGAGCGCAGGGCCCCTCCCGCGGCCCGCCAGCCGCCACCCGCCCGGGCGGCGCCGCAGTGTCGCCCCCTGTCCCCCGCACCTCCCCGGGGGAGGGGCCGGCCCGCGCTCGCCCCCAGCCCGAGGGGCAACTTAAAACATGGCGCCCCGGGCGGTGGATTTGCGAAAATTGGCGGAGAAGGGACGCGGGGACCGAGTCGCCCCCTCGGCCAGGGATCCCAGGGAGGCCCCCAGGCCGGAGGCCGGGGCTCAGGCTCTGCGCGCCGGCCCAGCCACTGCTGCAGCGCGGCCGGCGGAGCGGGCGGGGGGCGCGGCGCGCAGGCTCGGCCCGCTGGGGGTCCCGGCGAGCGGGAGGGCGGTTGGGGACCCCGGCCGCGCCGGGCGCGGGGCTCGGGATTCGGCAGACCGCGCGGCGCCGGAGCCACGCGTCAGCCCCACAGTCCCGCGCGCCTCGCCCCAGGCCTCGGGCTCTTCCTCCGCACCGTGTAAAGCCGAGACCCCCTCGCAGTCCCCCACTCCGAGAGGCGGAAAAGTTACCTGGGATCAGCAGGGAGCCCGGGCGCGCCGCGGCGTGGGGACTAGCCTCCGGCGCGCGTCCTCGGCGGCGGTGCGCAGGAGACTCGGGCGTGGGGAGGAAGCCGCAGCCCAGGGCTGCTCGCCGCGGTTCCCCCCGCCCCCTGTTGCAGGAGACACCGAGGCTCCGCGGAGCTGCGGCGGGGGCCCACGCCCAGAGACCGTGCGAGGAAAGCCAACCTCGTCCTGCCTGCCCTCCCAGCCGCGGGGGAGGGGGACACCGCAGTACTTCAGGACAGTTAGATGGGCACAGCCTCCTCAGTCCTGGCGCAGGGTCAGGCTCCGCGGACGACGCCTGGAGACAGCTGCCAATGCCAATAGCTTTAGCCCTTTATTCCCACTTAGATGATGGCCTGGCCTCTCCAGACCCCTCTCCCCTCCCAGACATCCCCTGTGAGAAAGGAAGGAGGGGGTGTTCCTGATCTTCAGGTGAGTTATTTATTGGCTAGGGACTGCAGTATTTTTTTTTTTTTTCTTTTTGGAAAGAAAATAAAATCAAGTTGGTGGTGTCTTCAAGTCATGTTAATAGAGAAGATCTGAATTAATGCTTGATAAGAGAAGTCGCCCATTTTTCAGCAACTCAGCTACTCTGTCCTCCCCAGTCTATAAAGCTTTCCACCGAAATTTACCCTGATTTTAAAGAGCGGAGGGGGCTCACTGATTTGTAAGTGAAAGAAGTAACTCCAGGTCATCTCACAATATCTTAAGATCTAACCGACTAACCAAGATATTTAAGAAATATTTTTATGGGCACAAAAAAAATAGAGTGAATAAGACATAGTATTTGATAGCACAACAGGGTGACTATAGTCAAAATAATTTGATTGTACATTTTTAAATAAAGTATAATTGAATTGTAACACCAATGATAATGCTTGAAGGATGGATTTCCTGTTTTCCATGATGTGATTATTACAGATTGCATGCCTGTATCAAAACATCTCATGTACCCCACAAATATATATACATACTATGTACCCACAAAAATTAAAAATAAAATATTAAATATTTTCTAATTTTTAAAATAAATTGTATGTATATTTAAGGCCTACAACATAAGATACATATACAGTAAAATGGTTATTATAGTGGAACAAATAAGCATATCTATCATCTCACATAGTTATGCATTTCCCCCAACACCCCTCTACTTGTGGCAAGAGTAGCTATAATGTAGTCATTTAGCAAAATCCTGAATACAAGACACTTCTTAGCTGTAGTCCTTGTGTTGTACATCAGATCCTTTTCATGTACATTATTAATTTTTTAAAATAGAGCCTTCTCCAAATCATCCGGTTGCCCCTCCAGGAGCTCAGGGACTCATTAAAAGAGGGGAAAAAATGGATTCACAAAGACAAGATACAGAACACTGCCTCTGGGAAAGATTAGTGGGCCTGATCTGTCAGTGAGGCCTGGAGAGGTGGGGAGACTTGGCGCAGGTTTCTAGAACAGGGAAAACTTTAGTAGGAAAGGAGGATGGTATTTGATTTCCTTGGCTGGAGTGGAAGGGTTTTTTCATGTTGAAGAGGGAGAAGGTTGGAAAATTATAGTTACTATGTTGCTATGGAGTTTATGGGACTATATTCTATAGATGTGTAGCTTTGGGAAATTTTGAGCAAGAAAGTGTGACTTAAGTAATGCTTTAGGAAAACTAATCTTATGGCTCTGCAAAGACTAGAACAGATGGGCAAATACCAGGTTGGTGATGAGAGGAGACTATAGTATTAAGACAGTTACCAGAGGTAATGAGGGCCTGAATTGTCTTTCAGGTGACAGATAAAGGTGACAGTTCCAATAGTGGATGTTTGGGAATTAACTGCATTTCTTGTCAGGGAAGTGTTGCATATGAGTATTAGAGATATATATGCACATATATATATATATGCACCTCTATGACTCTGTGTGTTTGTGTGTGTGTGTAGCATATAAGGTCTGAATGAAGAAAGAATTCATTTTCCTTTTTTGCATGTACACTAAAGCATTCCATTGAAAGTGGACTTGAATAAATTGTATTGTTTACAATAAACACTCATTTGGCATTATCATTCAAGACAGATGGCTCCATATTTTCATTCATTTTATTGCAGTATTGTTGCTATTTTTTAAAATTGAAAGCAAACTTTTTCTTATGACTCATGAATCAATCTTTGTGGTGATGAAAATCAGCAATACTGTCTGAATGGCAATTTTCTTGGGAGAAAAATGTTAGATAACTAAGTATTTTTTTAATTAGAAATACCTATATAGGCCAGGCACAGTGGCTCATGCCTGTAATGCCAGCACTTTGGGAGGCCAAGGCGGGTGGATCACGAGGTCAGGAGTTCAAGACCAGCTTGGCCAAGATGGTGAAACCCCGTCTCTACTAAAAACACAAAAATTAGCTGGGCATAGTGGTGGGTGCCTGTAATCCCAGCTACTCAGGAGGCTGAGGCAGAGAGTTGCTTGAACCTGAGAGGTGGAGGTTGCAGTGAGCCGAGATCTCACCACTGCACTCTAGCCTAGGCAACAGAGGGAGACTCCATCTCAAAAAACTACAACAAACAAACAAACAAAACCCTATCTAATTATGGTAATATTCCATGAATTGAAAATGTGGAGTAAAAACCATACTGCTGCATAGTTTGATAGGAAATCTTGGAAGTAATTACTTTGGAATCCTCTGGATTTAACCAAGGCTCTCCTCTATTATTTTTTTCCCCCTAGCACAGACAGGGAGAAAAAGAAACATCACGTTCATGAGTGGTGCATAGCTGCATAGCTCCCTCAGCAACTTGCCTGCATCTTGGTAATAGCGATCTCTTCATTCTTTCTTGTGAATCCCATGCAGGATCCTCTCTTAGTCCTCTCTGTCTCCCCACAGTGCCTCACTGGGCACATTGCAAGCCAAGCACTTCACATTTTTGCTAAATGAATAAATGGACATTGAATAATGAACTAAGCTGTCACTTTTCTTCAGGGATTCAGCTTCCTCATGTATAAAATTAGGGACTGATTCTAAAATTCTGTATGGTTCAATAATATTAGGGGTCTATAAAACTAAAAGATGTATCACCTCTTACTACTTACTGAGTAAAAGCAATAATGAAAACCCTATTATTTAGCTCTCATCAGGAAATAATGAGCTCTTCCACATGGAAAGGAGAAGGAACATAAAGTAGAAAGCAAGGTGAAGATACAATTACGATTGAATTTGCTTGCTTTCTTAGAATACTAACTTCTCTCCTTTTCCCTCTCACTACCAAAAATAAAGCCACTATAGCCCCAGATAATTCTTTATTCTTGTCAGTGTAACCCCCCTTGTGGTGCTGTTTCAATAAGTTATAGAAAAGTATTTCTTGGGTCCAGTAAATGCCGTTTACACAGTCCTAGAATTAGTGCCAATTTGGCATAAGAACTCAGTTCTTCAGATTCTTAATTTACTATGTCCACACAGTGCTAAAAGGAGTGTTATGCAAATACTGAAACAATCCGTGGAAAGTCAGGAAAGATTCCATGATTCTAGCCTAGGTCTTAGGATGCCCATTCTGGTCTCCACTACCTTAACTTGGGCTTCCTCTATGCTAATCTTATTTATGGACTTCCTGAAATTATAGAAGTTCTATCACTGAAGGTCACCAGCTATCAAGAATTCTAGCCACGATGCAGAGAAAAGGGTGCAGCTTACTTCAGGTAAGATGTGTGTGTAAATTCATCCCAAGCTGAAGAGATTGGATCCCCCATGAACCTCTGTTCCACCACAAATGTCAGTAGAGTACTGACTCCTTGAGTGAATGAGTAACTGGTATTCTGCTACCTGAACAGCAATGATAACTCCAACCTGATAGCCAAGACAAGGACAGAATTTGCAGCTGTATTGACAGCCATGTTGTCAGCCTTATGGATGAGACTCCAGAAAGAAATAGTAGAGAATCAGTCTGGTTAAACTTATCTGAACTTTGGTCTCAAACATGAAAATTGAAGGAATATTGACGCTTGAGCAAACCCTACAAATGCCACCCTAATAGACATTCACACTCATTTGGCCTCATTTATTCAACCTGATCTGCTGCCTTAGTGAAATGTTAACAACACTGGCAATAACTAGTTGAGGCTTATTTTATGCTCAGAATAATGTCAGGCACCTGAATTGCATATCAAGTTCTTGAAGTCAGGATATAAAGTCTTCAGCCACAGTGTTACTGGGGACCATAAATAAGAGAAATACAGGGATGAATGCATAATTCAAAAGCAACAAGCTTATTCTTCTGAAATAAAAATTCATTGAAGAGTTTCTAGGTTCTAAGAATAGCTTTACGTTTACAGCTCATTAAGGCTTCCAGATGCTCTCTTCATATTGAGTTTGTATACCCCATTTCAGGGGTCTGTCTACATGCAAGGCACAGACGCAAAATGAAATAAAGTATTGATAAGTATAAATGTAGCAGAAAACGTATCAAAATGTATACATGAGATGGAGCAAGTTCAGGCATGCTAACACCATTTAAAATAATTCCTATTCATCAGAATTCCATATTTGCCTTTTTTCTCTTTGTATTCTTATATAAAGAATAGCCTTAAAGGTGGACCAGTACATAGTATGTATGTTTTATTGTATTAAAACATATCCTTATTGATTTTTTTACTTTCTCCATTTCTAGTAAATTTTAGAAATAAGTCTCAGCACTTTTAAACGGAATAATTTTAATGATAAAATTGTAAGGGTTATTCTAGTGATCAATTCTTCATTAAATGTAAATGCTCAATTATTCTATTCTTCCCAAGTAAAAATAAAAATCCACTGAGAATGTTTTCTATTTAAGGATTTTATTATAAATATGGAATGGTAAAATATGAATGCTAAAATATAAAGAATGGAAGTTGTTAATCTGTAATATTAAATTCAACTTTCAACCACATGATCACTATTGAATTATGTGCTAAGACACTTAACATTTTAATCACTTTTCCCCCAAAAGACAAATGCCAGCAAGCCTCTCCATCCCCTGTAAAGCTGCAAGTAATCCTAATCAGCTATTATGTTTCACCCCAGAAGCTATCAACAAAAATTAACTGAGGAAGAAATAATAGATAGTAAGACACATTCAGAAGTCGGGCTTATTAACTTGTTAATGCTATCTCCTCTTTAGGCAAATGTGTGATGGTTAACTTTATAAACTAATAAACATACAGCAATAACTACTCAAAGGAAAAAACATTACCTTTGTTTCTTAATTTAATTCCTGTTTTCCAGCATGTTTTTTTTCCCCCTTTCCAACTGTCTCACTGGCTTGCAGATTTCAGCAGTGAGGGTACAACCTGAAAATGTCATTCCACTGTAGTCCACAGCTTCCAGAATGCTCTGGGAATCATTGAGAACATCATCTAGAATATCTTTGTCCCTTAAAATAAATTTGTTTAATAGGTCAAAGCCATTTGAAAGAAAGCCTTGGCTACTAACACTCTCCTATGCAAGATGTTTATTAGGGATTTGTCTGATATCCAAGGCTGACTCATTTGTAAATGATACAAATCTGAGGATACCAGAGTTTCTCAAACTGGCTTATTTGTGAACAGTTTTCTAAGTTTTACGTTTCTGTGTCAATAAAAATCTTAAAAAGAATAAACCTACCAGATGCACACCATTGATATCAGAATCATTCAAAGTACTTGTGAATAATGCAAATTTTGGGGTCCAGCCTTAAGTAAGTGAGTCAGAAGCTCTGGGGTGGGGTCCAGGGAGAAGCCATTTTTAACAAGTTCCCCAGGTGATTATAAATCACACTAAATCTTGAGAACTATTGATCTAGGCGACCAGTCCATACCAAAAATCCCACAGGTGACAAAGTGCATTCAGATAGATGTTTCATAGAAGTTGGAACAGAAAGCGGGTGGAAAAACAGCCCACTCAGACATATAAGAGAGCTGAACTGAAGATATCTACACTACACGATTCACAGTTTGCAGGAGTTATTGCTTGGATCCTGTGATTGCATGCATCAGTCTGTAGCAGCAGTTCATTAGCAGTAAGTATAGTAATAAGTAACAATGAAGGATTGTCCTGTTCCCAATTCCAGCAATAATTGGATTAGATGCCTATTTATTAAAGATTGCAGTAACACTGCAACTCTGACCTTAATTTCCAAGTTTTTACAAAGTTGCCAAAGGATGTCTCATTAAAATGGGAAATTGAGGACTAATTGCCGGCAGTTTTAGTTAAGTTTGAGATCTATCTTAAACCCTGCAAATAGAGAATTTCAATACATTTTGGTATACCATACTTAGGCAAATAAGCATTCCCTGCGCTGCTTAGTAAAACTTAGTGAACCAAATTAAATAAGGAAATTGACCAGAGGCTCCATCCTTCTAAAGCAAAACATGAGGAATTTTGTTTCAGAAAAACAATATCATTTATTGTTTTAAATTAGTGTGTTGTTAATTTTAGTGTTCAGGCCTTGCATTTCTCCTATCAATTTATTAAGGTTATTTTGGTTTTATACTTGATGAGCCCTATAAACTTAAATCTGGTTTTATATCCATACATGTTTAGAAATATTTTCTTTCATTAAAGTATGAGATTTCAGCTCAATAAAAGAAAACCATCATTCTAAACGGGCCAGGCTGTTTTATAAGCAGTGAGTTTCCAGTTAGAATGTTTAAGGAGATACCAGATGACATCTGTCAGTAATGCCCCAGAAGGCTTCTTCTATCGGGAGGGCACTTGGGCAAAATCAGTGATAAAGTCCTGTCCAACTGGGAGATGAAATTGTGTTCCAAATGTTTGCCACTCAGGAACCAGGGCTTGCCTACCCTGTTTGAGGTAGCAACTCAAGCACTGACTTCATGAAGGAACACTCACGTACGTATGTACGTGGTCTTTGAATCCCCAACAACTTCTCAATTATAGGTTGAGATTAATTTGTCACTGGTTCCGTGCTTTTTCTCCATAAATCTCATGACAGTTTTCACCACCTCTTCCCCTCCCACGTCTTCTCAGATCCATCAACTCTAATCTGCTTAGATTTATTCAAGTCCTCAACCTCTCTAATCAAACCTTTTTTTACCTCTGAGCCAAGCTTTGGTGAATTAACATAAGTAGCTGGGCATGATATTGTTTTTGGAGTCAAGGTATAAATATTCTGAAAGGGAAACCATGAAGCCTATTTTGGAATTTTTCCTGGGTGTCTCAATGCCTATTCCCAAATTATCCCACTGTTTAACAAAATCAAACAGGCATGCAGTGAGCACATGCCATCCTCCTGAATGCCATTATAGCTTGATGAGCAGAGCACCAAGTAATATCTGAAAATCGTTGTATAACCTTCAGCAAATTTCCACTTCTCTTGATGTGATATCAATATTCATTGAAATATTCCCTCCATTTTCTGTTTTACTAGCACGGACGGGTGGTTCTCAACCACAGCTGCACATTAGCAGAATCACGTGGGGGAATTTTTTTAAAAACAGCCGCTGAAGCCTGGGCACGGTGGCTCACTCCTGTAATCCCAGCACTTTGGGAGGCCGAGGCAGGTGGATCACTTGAGCCCAGGAGTTTGAGTCCAGCTTGGGCAATATATTGAGACCCCAACAAAAAATTTTAAAATTAGCCTGGCGTAGTGGAGCATGCCTGTGGTCCCAGGTACTCAGGAGGCTAAGGTGGGAGGATCACTTGAGCCTGGGAGGTTGAGTTGTGATAGTGTCACTGCACTCCAGCCTGGGCAACAGAGCAAGACCCTATCTCAACAAAACAAATTTTTTAAGGCACTGAAGTGAAATATCACAGCTGGGTGATAGGTACATGTGGACTTATACAATTCTCTCTGTTTTGTGTACATTTGAAAGGTTTCATAATTGAAAGTTTAAATTTAAAAAATTTTAAATATTGGTGCTTAAGCTGTATCCCAAACCAATTAGATAAGAACCGCTGGAGAGTGGGACCCAGGCAGCAGTATCTTTCAGCATTCCCCAAGTGACTTTTAGGAGTAAATGGAGTTGAGAAACCAGTAAAAGAAGACTAAAGCACATACTTAAATTGAATGTTAAGAATTCCTCAAAAGAGAGAGGCTATAAAAATAAACATTGATAACAAGCACTTATTTATATCTTTAAAAAATTACCTGAAGTCCTTATAGAACCCACTGGATGACACGTGCATGTGCCCATTCTCTACGAAGTGAGTCAATTTTGAACAGGCTGGGTTTGCTTGGCAGTGCCTGCCATCAGATTTGTTGATTCTCACACTCTAGGGGAAACCTATTACTGTAACTGGCTACCCAATTCATAGTAATGTGTCAATAAAATGCTGGCATATTTCACAACAGGCATAAAGAACTCATCACACATTAAATATCGTGACTAGAATTTCAACAACTCTTCAAACACCCAAAAGAAAAAAATATCATTTGTGGTTTTATTCCAAGTTTCTGTGTAATGTGTAGAAGTTACACACGAGCACTTGTGGTTATCTCAGATGATGAATAATAGAAGGTTCCAGCAGGTACTTTTTGATGAAACAGATAAAAATATTTGAAAAATTAGAGGAGCCAGTAGGAAATTGTGTCTAAGTGACTATAACCTGACGTTTTATGAATTGGAGCTAGCGATTTTCCCCAGGTGTGTTCAGGCATTGGGATACTGGTACATCACGATACCTGGCCCAGGGATCTGTTTTCACTAAGAGCTAAAATTTACTGAGTATTTACCTCGTATGAGGAACTGTTTTACAAGCTATTGTTCCAGTTGAATAACTTTCACCATCACCAGCACCCTCCAAGGTGGAATCTATTATTACGCTTATTTTCAAAAGAGGTCAATGAGGCAGAAGCTGTTTCAATAAGGTGCCCGAGGTTACACAGGTTTGACTATCAGAGCCAAATGCAAGCTCAGGTAGTCTGACTTCTGAGCTAGTCCTCTAAAGCCTCTAACTAGACAGTCAAGTAAATACATACACACAGATATTCAGTTAAATCATATGAAATTGCCAGTATTCAACTGTTTTGACTTTCAGAGCAGTAACTTTAGAGTACAATAATATACTCCAGTGAGAACACATTGCATTGGCTACAAAGAAGAGAAACAGAGTTAAGGAAAGACTATTTCTACTACTAGGACACATTAGAGAACAGAAAAAGTCTTCCAAAAAGTCACTAATTTAGAAAGAATATGCAGGTTGTTCATAGTCGAAGAAGCTACTAAAAGAACGTAAGGCAACTGCTAATAAAATTATAATTATTATTGTTAACTTGTATTTACCTCTGCTGTGTGCCACACAGTGTTTTAAGGGGTTTCTGTGCACATTATCTCTTTGTTCCTCACAATTCTATGAGGTAGGAACTATAATTATCCATATTTTATAAGTGATTAAAAAAACTGAGGCAAATGAGAGGCTGAGTAGCTTGTCTCAGGCCTCATATTTGGTGAGTAGTAGAACCAGGCAATTTTACTGTGGAGTCCATGCTCTTTACCATGATGCTAAACTGCCACTACACAATTACACAAGGTTCCCTTGGAATTTCCTCTACAGAAAAGGGATATTAATTTCAAAAAGCTGTGCTCCAAATGGGATCTTTGTATAAACATGTATCCATTTGACCAAGAAGAGCAGTCTACAAGTTAAGAGTTTGAGAAAAAGGCCAAAGGCGAATGTTCTCATCCATCAGTAGATCCTGCTGGCTCTACCTTCAGGACATACCCAGAATCAGCCACTTCTCACTGCATCTGCCTCTGGCACCCTGGTGCAAACCATCACCATCTCCTGTCTGGGTTCCTGCAACACCTCAGCACATTTGTCTCTGCTGCCACCCTGAGACCCCTATAGTCATTCTCCAAACAGAAGATACTGTCAACCTGGTAAAACATAAGCCAGATCATGTCACTCTTGCTCAAAGCCTCTGGGGACTGTGTTATCTGCCCTCACCCCATCCAGCCCCACCGTTCTGAACATATCTGCCAGCCACACTCCCCATCTCACTCCAGGCACTCTGTCCTTGCCGTTCCTCACACAAGCCAGGTGCACTCTCACCATCAGCTTTGGAATCAGCTCTTCTCTAGGAAATACTAATGCTCTCGCCTACTTCAAGTCTTTGCCCCCATCACCTCTCAGAAAGGCCTGCCCTGCACACCTTAAATATACACAATAAAAACAAAACTGTGACGGGGCTACACCAGCATCTATTCCTTTATCCCACTCTCCTTTTTTCCCATGACCTAACATGGCATATCATTTCCTTATTTATTATGTTTATTGTCTGTCTTCTGCCATTCCAGACATAAGTCCCACAAAACAGGGGTCCAGCCACCTAGAACAGTGCCTGGCATGGAGAAGGCATTCAATCTGTGTGTTGAATGAAAGAATTTTAAAGCACAGAGATTATAAAATATGGAACTCTTTTGGAAGGATTATTAGAGGGATACAAGTATAAAATTGAAGAGTTAGCTTGCCCAGGATTGGGATTAGACACAGGAAGGAGATCTGGAAGGAAGAAACTAAATCTAAGGGAATGGTGGATATATGATAAAAGTGTGACACAGTTATATGCAACATACGCTGGTTCCCTCCAACCATGGAACTAATTTAGGCAGCACCTCCCAATCACCCTAAGAAAAACCCCATTCCTCATTCCTGAGCCAACCCTGCTGACACCAGTAGGGTTCCTCTTCCACCACACACCCAGAGATGAGAGGGAAGAATGGTAAAGCCACCCCTCCCCAAGTGCCACTGGGCCATTGTTAACACCAGAGGCAATTTAATAAGCATTTATATTCTGAGGACAAAAGAAAATGTGACAGGATTCAAGCAGGGCCCTCTTTGCTCATGTGCACAAACAATGGCAATGACCACTGCAGTGGAAAATGTCAGAGCATCTGAAGCAGAAGTGTCCAGGCTAACATTATTTTTCATATCAATGGTTGCCATGGTGATATTTATAAAGATTTAGCCACCATCAAGCAGTGAATAGTTTTAAGGGGCTGTTGGAGGAGAAGACGTCACAATCCACCCTTCGTCCTCTCAACTCACTGTCATCCCACTTGCTCCCATGACATGGCTCACTTCTTTTGATTGCGCTTGGCATGCCCACTAAAGATGAGTTTTAGATTCTGTCATTTCAGGCTTGAAGACTGTGCTGTGTTTTTCCATTTGGTCTGCATTAAGGTTTCTTCAGTGATTCACAGTGCCCTTTCAAACATCACCAGGTCATTCTTTCATCAATCTCCTTATCCCCGGCCTCTGCCTCCACCAGGGCACCCAAGATCCAGGGCCTCCCATCCCCTAGTCACCCTCTGGAGAGGGCATTCATGTGTGTTGACCATTGCCAAATTTATGCAACCTCCATACTTCGAGAAAACATCAGGAGACAGTGAGTTGATAGAGGTATATCTTAACCACTCCCCCTGTACTGACCTGCTAGATTGTAAGCTCTGTGAGGGCAGTGGGTCGCTTTTACTCATATTTGTATTTTTCAGAATAAGTAGCATGGCACGTTAGCCCTAAAAGGAGCTGAAAAACGTCCTAGCACAAGGTAGTAGAGAGCTTAGTGAATGAAACCACAAATCCCCATTCATGCAAATTAGAAACCCAGGCATCTCCTGGACACTTTACTCTCCCTAACCCTCTTGTCAGATCTATCACCAAGTCCTTTGTACTTCACCTTAAATAATCTCTGGGCCCTGTCCACATCTCCCCAACCCCAGACCAACATCCTATCCTGAAATAGTCTCTTCTCAGGTTTCTAATCCAGCTTCCCGGGACATGAGTGAGCACTCAGAGATACAAAGGTGATGCTGTCACCCCTGCCTAGAACTTTCCAATCCCATTGTTCTCAGGTGAGGACAACACTCTCAAATGCAGCCTCAATGCTGTAAGTGTTCCCTTCCTCCACTCCTGTCGGCCCAGACATCTTTCCATTCCTCTTTTTCAGCTTCCTTAACTGGGTCACACATCCTCAGCAAGGGTTCTGGTAGCATCAGTCCCTCTGCTTCAAACATCGCACCTATGCGTTTGTGTGTGTGGCGATTCCACGAATCATTGTCTCCCTTCACTAGATGCAAGTCCCAATAGGGAACCTGGGTTGCTTCCACTCACCACTGTGTCCCCAACCTGCACACTGCCTGGCACGTAAGAGACGCTCAGTGAATATTTACAATAAATAAATGTTGATGGACTGTCATTATTGGAATCAGGACAGTACATAATGGTTAGGTTTCAGCCTCCACAGTTGGTAGCCAGGGGCTCACTACTTCTGCTGGATACAAAAGGAAAAGCAAACAAACAGACAAAAAATCAACAAGGCTTTTTGGATCTTGGACATTTAAGTGAAGCTTGCAATGGACACTCAAATATTTATCAATATCCTTTGCAAACATGGATTGAGCAGCTACTCTGGGTAGGGGACTAGCCAGAGCTGCTGATGACACTTTATCTTCCAGGAACCAAAACCTTAATTTTCCCTAGTGGTGCTGCTGGAGTAGGAACATTTGGTGTTGAAATGCTGCCACAAGAGGCGGGAGAATGACTCAACTATTCTTCAATTCAGGGGATCAGACTCCAAACTTTGATACTGATTCACATTTGCTCCCTGGATGCCAGTGATTAATCTCATTAGGAAAGTTAGAGGGCAGAAAAATAAGCGACATTTGTACAGCAATCTGTGATGGACTGAGGGAAACCCCAAGAGACAATGAGTTTCTCTGTCTGCCCATGGACCAGTGTGGGGAACAGAGCAGGAAACATGGAATCCACAGACCTGCCCTCTGCCCCACTCCTCCCTCCCAGCTCTCTGACCTTGGCTTGGATTGCATTGCCTCATCTCCTTTTATCTGCTCTCTCATTTATAAACTGAGTGACTAAACCTGCTTCAAGGATCATTGAGAGGATTAAATGAAATAATTCATGAAAAAAGCACTCAGTAAGCTCTCAATGCCATATAATGATGTGTCACAGTGATGACGGGGGCTCACAATAATACCACATGGTCACTCTCTCTCTGCCAGCACAGCTGGGGGGCCCCTGGGGTCTCCCTCCTTCCTTTCACCTCTGTGGACACATAGCTGCAAAAGCTGAGCAGGAAGGCCCTTGGAGAACCAGCCCATTTGACAAAGTAAAGGAGGTGGCTCTCGACTGTTGGGAGGTGTGCTGAGCTTATAGATCCATTTCCTAGAAATGCTGGGATGAAGCAGCCAGGAATTCTGATTAGTCTGCTGGGTCTGCAGACTTGATAATATTGCCTGATGGAAAGGGCTAAGTGCAGGAAATGGCATCTGCTCGGAGGTAACAGGCCTCAGATATTTAAAAAAACATATAAAAATAGATATCAACATGTGGGCTTTTCCTAACATGTTTTTTTTTCCAGTCTTGTAGCACACACAATTCAAAAAAGTTTAAAAATGGCTCAAAAACACGTGTTTGTTTCATTTTGTTTTTGTTTTTTGAGACAGGGTCTCGCTCTCTTGCCCAGACTGGAGTGCAGTGACACAATCTCGGCCCACCCCAACCCTCCGCCTCGCAGGCTCAAGCAATTCTCCTGCCTCAGCCTCCCGAGTAGCTGGAATTACAGGCGTGCGCCACTACCATCTGGCTAATTTTTGTATTTTTAGTAGAGACGGGGTTTTGCCAGGTTGGCCAGGCTGGTCTTGAACTCTGACCTCAAATGATCCACCTGTGTCGGCCTCCCAAAGTGCTGGGATTACAGGCATGAGCCACTGTGCCCAGGCACTCAAAACATTTTTATAGCATTTACTTGAGAAGTTATCTCAAGAACAGTGGGCTCACTTGGAATCACTTAAAAAATTGCAAATACTCATGATGTTGGAGATGGATTGGTTTTTGGAAGGGGCCAAAATGATTTAGCACTGGGCTAACAAATAAGGGGGTCAATGGGGTCAGATCCACTGAGCACCAAAGTAAACAAAACAAAACCCTGAGTTTTAACTATAAACAAACTCAACTAAATTCTTTAGAATAGTTTAATGTACTAGTTTGGAAGGGACTTCAAAAAGTAGTTCCAACAAGATTTTGAACAACAGAACCATCTTCACTCACAATAGCAACTAATTTATTGAGCACTTAGTATGTTCCAGGCACTTTGCAAGTATTTGACATACATTCTGTCACTTATATTTCAGGAAACCTGCCAATCTCTTATATACCCATCTTACAGAAGATAAGGTAAGCGACTTCTCTGAGGTCACAACCAGGTAAATGATAGAACTGCACCAATCTGCATGGATTTTTACTTGCCAGAAGACAACAATCCTTTGAATGAATGCACTCTGATACACTTGTTTAAAAAAATCATCATTTAATGGTTGAGTTCCTTTTCATCAATGCAGAAACAGAACACTGTGACAGATATGAGGACTTATTGGAGTCTGGACCCAAACCACTAAGATCAGGGATTTGCAAATGTATCCCAATTCCTAGAGGAACAATTATGAGACCTTTTTAAATGGGAAGCAGAAATGAGCCTAATAAACACTTGGAAATGGGCGACAGATAGGGACATTGGTATCCAGACATCATTATACTTTTGTGGAGAGTGTACACCTATAGTATGCAGAATGATGATATATTTATTTAGGTATGTAGAAGCTGCATGGTCTAGGGGTTAAGAGATGAGCCTGGACAGTCAGAGTTGAGTTTAAACTGGGCTCTGGAAGTTGCTGGCTGTGAAGTAAGTTTCTTAACCTTCAAGGCCTCAGTGTCTTCACTGCAAAATGGAAATGACTACATTACCCACTTCATGGGGTTCTTTCAGCATCAAATATATTAAGCTCCTCCAATTGTGCCTAACACATAGTAGGCACATACCAGTTAGCTACTTTCATTAATACTTAAGTAAAAATATATTACTTTAATTTTCCTAAGAGTCATTCTCTAGAAGAGGGCATAATAGGACAAACATTCATATTCTACAAGTGTACTTAGTCCTTAACAGCAGTGTTGTAATTCAATTAGACTACATCAAGTATGAGTTTTTTGAATATTATGAGTATTTTCCTTGCCAACATTACATAGTGTCTGGAATTAATTGATAGTTGCTAAAGTGAAGTGTCCAGGACCATTTCTGTATAAGATCTCAAAAAAAGAATAATTTGGCACGTGCTTCTTATAAAGATGAATAAACAATTTTTTTTCTGGAGAGGACATTTTGATCTTCAAAATATTTGGCTACAGTTTTACTTTTATACAGTTGAACAGTTACAGCAAAGTTGCAGACCAAGAACACAGATTATAAAGGTTTCGACAATGAAATGTTCTTATATCATTGTCTTGACTTATTAAAAGCCCTATTTACAAATAAACGGAGAAGGGAAATTTCTCAGATTTCTTAATTTGGAACACAGACTTTTTGCAAAGAGAGAAAGACAAAGGGAGTGTCTACCTTAACTGTAAGAAGTCCTTACTTCTCCACCCGCCTTGCAAGGACAGATAAATCTTACACTGGAGCTGTGAACACCCAATAGCCACTAGAGATAGGATGCTAAAGGCAGAGCGTCATAGTAGCAATACAAAAAATGGCAATTTGTTGTAATGGGAACACTATAGTTTGTCCATACTTTCAGCATGTCATGGATTAATTAGGCTCTTATCCAATCACCTTGGACACCAAGAAGTGAAACAGTCTGTCTAAACAAAAATATCTTCTGAGTTCTGAATAATCATTCCACAAATAAACTTATGGATGTTTTTTATAAACTCATGATTATTTGATGCAATTTGAAACCCTCTTGCAGTTCATATCAATCATACAACAGTTACTTGGTTACCTCCTTAGAAAAAAATCCTACAAAAGCTAAACAAAATTATGGATGGTTTAATTACTGTCTCAGATTCTTAGTACATAATCCAAATAAAATCTTTTTCATCTACCACAAAATTGACAGTTTTCCTAGTAGGACTAGAAAAAAGTTGTTATTACTATATCTATACTATGACCTTGGTTACTACATTTAAAATTTTTGCCTTTATGCACTCTGTAGAATGAGCATGTTATTTAGCCTTCCTTTATATGATTTTTCTTTTCATTGTATTTTGATCTTTGGCTCAGTTACTATGACATCATCCAGATGTGAAAATATGCCTCTATTGACCCTACACAATACGACCATTCCCAATATGATTTCCTTTTCCTACAAGTCCTCTCAAAATTCGTTTGCTGCAAACAACCCCATCAAAAAGTGGGCAAAGGACATGAACAGACACTTCTCAAAAGAAGACATTTATGCAGCCAGAAAACACATGAAGAAATGCTCATCATCACTGGCCATCAGAGAAATGCAAATCAAAACCATAGTGAGATACCATCTCACACCAGTTAGAATGGCCATCATTAAAAAATCAGGAAACAACAGGTGCTGGAGAGGATGTGGAGAAATAGGAACACTTTTACACTGTTGGTGGGACTGTAAACTAGTTCAACCATTGTGGAAGTCAGTATGGCGATTCCTCAGGGATCTAGAACTAGAAATACCATTTGATCCAGCCATCCCATTACTGGGTATATACCCAAAGGAGTATAAATCATGCTGCTATAAAGACACATGTACACGTATGTTTATTGCGGCACTATTCACAATAGCAAAGACTTGGAACCAACCCAAATGTCCAACAACAATAGACTGGATTAAGAAAATGTGGCACATATACACCATGGAATACTATGCAGCCATAAAAAATGATGAGTTCGTGTCCTTTGTAGGGACATGGATGAAACTGGAAAACATCATTCTCAGTAAACTATCGCAAGGACAAAAAACCAAACACTGCATGTTCTCACTCATAGGTGGGAATTGAACAATGAGAACTCATGGACACAGGAAGGGGAACATCACATTCCGGGTACTGTTGTGGGGTGGGGGGGGGGGGGGCGGGGACAGCATTAGGAGATATACCTAATGCTAAATGACGAGCTAATGGGTGCAGGAAATCAACATGGCACATGGATATATATGTAACAAACCTGCACATTGTGCACATGTACCCTAAAACCTAAAGTATAATTAAAAAAAAAAAATTCGTTTGCTGGATTAGGTTTTTCTGCAACTGACTTACAAAAATGCTGAAAGTAATCTAAGGTGTTTGTATAAAAGGATGATATAAAAATGGAAATAGCACAAGAGCTGATTAAAGCTAAACCTAAAATTAGATGGGTTCCCTTGATTAATGGCATAGCAACAGCCTGATGAGTGATGGGTGAAGAACAGCCATAATTGACACTAATCTAGATTCAGTAACTTTAAGAGTGAAGAACTCTCATCCCTACCATAAAGTTTATTTTTAAGAACAAGTTTCCTCAGAGATACATATAGAAAGTCTAAACTATTTTGGCAGTACAATCAGCTTGATAAGAGCAACATTTTAATTTTAACTTTTTCAAACTTAATTCACATTGCAGGAACAGACAACTGGTTATGAACTAAGTCAAAGCCTCAGGTAAAGTACAAGTTCTTCTAGATAGGGGAATTAAGCATGCAGATCCTAAAATTCCTAGAGAACACTGCAGGATGCCTGCTGCAGCATTTGCCGCACCGTTCTGAAAACCGACATTTGTTCAGGTACATTGATCAGGAAATGGAACATTTACACATTTATTGAAAGGAAATTAAATGGCAAGTATTATTATGTGACTGGAATGTAACATTCCATACTCTATGTGGTAATTTCCAAGGCTTTATATTGGGGGGTGGGGAGAAGAATGAAGGACTTATTACCTTCTGTGGTTTCTTTATGGTCACATAAGGCAAATCCTTTATGAGAAGCACCAGGCTTCTAAAAGACTAGTGATAGACTGCATGACATGTCCAATGAGAAATTTTAATTTTCTCATATGATTCATAGTTGTAATTATTTATTTACTTATTTATTTATTTTTGAGACGGAGTCTCGCTCTGTCGCCCAGGATGGAGTGCAGTGGTGCGATCTCAGCTCACTGCAAGCTCCGCCTCCTGGGTTCATGCCATTTTCCTGCCTCAGCCTCCCGAGTAGCTGGGACTACAGGCACCCACCACCACGCCCAGCTAATTTTTTGTATTTTTTAGTAGAGACGGGGTTTCACCATGTTAGCCAGGATGGTCTCGATCTCCTGACCTCGTGATCCACCCACCTCGGCCTCCCAAAGTGCTGAGATTACAGGCGTGAGCCACCACGCCCGGCCAGTTGTAATTAATTTTTTAAATTTGCTTCATTTCTCAGCCTGGAGCATCATTTTGGCGCCAGAAAGTAAGGAAATGCTTTAAAAAGGGGATGGGGGATATAGAAAGGACACAGGAGACAGCCTGAAAGAGGTCCTAATGGCCAAGATTGAACAATTTGAACAAAAATATAAAATGAAGGTATTGGATTATAACACAAGGAATCCAGTAAATACCCATAAGTCCATACTCCTAAAAATAAATGAACAAAAAAATAAAAGGAGGAAAAGAAACAACTCTTCCTTATAGACTAATTCCAATTAATAGTTGTAGTATGAATGAAGAAAATAGAAAAATCACCATTAGAAAACCACAGTAATAATTGCTACAGAGAAGATCCACTGATGAATGCTAACGTTAGTGGTTGGAAATTTAAGCTGCATAGTTTCAAAGTATCTCCCCCCAAATACTTATTATCACAAAGGGAAACATGTTAACAGTACAGTAGAGAAAGCCAGTAGATGCCACCTTAACCAAGTGATCAAGGCTAACATCATCAGTAACAAGACACATAGATATCATGTGCCCCTGATATGACAGAGGGCATGTTACCACTGTAGATTCTTTCCCAAGATGCATACCCTCAATCTAACCATGGGGAAACATGAGACAAATCCAAATTGAGGGACATTCTTCAAAATGATGAGTTACTCTTCAAAAGTGTCAAAGTCATGAAAGACAGGTGAAAACTGAAGAACCACCATGGATGGGAGACCAAGGGGATCCTAATGAGTCAACTAGCATGCAAAGTGGGATCCCAGATTGGGTCCCGGAACAGAAAAAGGACATGAGGGGAAACATTGCGAGATCTAAACAAAGTCTGCATTTTGTTAATAGTGTGGTACCAATGTCGGTTTCTTAGTTTGGGCCATTGTGCTGTGTATTTATAAGATGCTAACATTAAGGATAGCTGAATGTGGTATATATAAGAACTCTGTGCTGAGTTTATAACTCCTCTGTATGTCTAAAATTATTTCAAAATAAAAACTTTAAAAGTAAAAAAAAAGATTAAAAAATATAACTTGCTTTGTTGCTCTGTGTCCACATTGAGTGGTAACTTGTAGGATGGTCAGGAGTTAAACAATGAAAGTAGGGATCATAAGTAGCTTAGAAAAGAGAAGCATTAGTCGTTATGACTTGGTTCCATTTCTCCCTCAACTAATTATGAGCTGTGTGACCTAGAGCAAGTTAAAGTTACTTTTCTCTAAGTTTTCTGATATTTCAAAAAGGGATGGGTCAGGGTACCAACCTTGTAGAGCTAGAAATGAAGGTTAAATAAAATCAGCTGTCTATATAATGTAATAGTGCCTGGCCCATCGTCAGAACCCAATCAATGTTAACCATGGTGGTGGTGATGATATGGAAGTATTGGCAATGACGACAGTGAACATGAACAGCCTGTATGTGACAGCCACTAGCTCAGACCCTCTCTCTCTCCACGAAGCCCCTGAGGATGTCTCATCCCCCCACACTGCTGCAGATCCCATCAGAGCCCTCTGATACTTTCTCTGTATTCCCATCCAGCCTTCTTCAGATGTTTATTGAGCGCTTACTGCGTGACTTAGTACCGTACAGTATTAAGTTGCAGGAACACAGAGATGAAATAAAAGTGTGGGTCTCTGCTTTGGAGGGAGAAATGGACATGTTTCTTGTCTAGTGGGACAACTGCTATGTGAACCAATCCTTTCTTTTAATGCAGGGAATGCTTTGCTGGAAATAAGCTCAGGTAGTATGAGAGCACCTAACCTAGCCTGAGCTGAGTCTTACCAGATGGATGGGCAGAGGATGAGGGGACGGGATACCAGACAGAAGGATCAAATGGATTAGAAAAGCCACAGGATCCTTGAAATAGGCATTAGTATGGGGAATCTGTAAGAAGAGAGGACGGGAACATTTTGAAGAGAAGCAGGTAAGGCCCAAGTGATTGACAGTTATGCATATTGAGGTAAGTCCTTGAGTTTTACCCTGTGGGCAATGGATTGTAGTCAGGGGAGCAACACAGTTCTATTTGTATTTTGGAGATACCACTTTGACAGCCTTCTGGAGAAAAGACTGGAGAAATGTAAGACTGGTTAGTGGCAGGAAGACCAACTAGGAGAGTTTTGCTATTCTTTAAGCAAGAAATAATAATATTAATAGTAACAAAGAAGTTATTATCATTATTATAGGAATAAATTATTCTTAGGACAATAATAGTAGAGGTGGGAAAAAGCAAGATGGATTGAGGAATATGCAGGAGAAAAATCTGACAGGACTTGACGTCCCATTACTTGACACACAGTCTCCACTCAATGCACTAGTGTTGACCACACCAACTGTCCGACTAGGAAAGGAGGGGTCTGCCCTGAATCCTGCTTTCTAGCTTAGGTAACTGCTAGTAATGGCACCCAACTGGGTAGTGGTGCCATTTTTTGATAAGGGAGAAGGGACTGGGGAGAAATACGTTGTTGGAAAGACTGAAAGAGTGCAAGGTAAATGATAAATTCTGTTGTGTACAGCTTAAGGCTGAGTTGCTCATGAGGCATCTAATTCATATTTCTAACAATCCGTAAAATATTTGCTTGCAGCTCAGGAGAGGTTGAGACTAGGGAGAAGTTAAGACTCATCCCGAAGCAGTATGGAGAAAAATAAAAACTTGGGTCAAAGATGAAGCCCTGGTAAACACCAACAGGTAAAGGTTGAACAAGCGCTGTCTTGAGGAAGACCAAAAAGGAACTATCGAAAAGAGGGACAGCAGATCTAACTAAGTCTTCTACAAAAAGAAGGGCTCAGAAGAGTCCACTAGATTTAGAATGTAGTCACAAGCGGCCTCACCAGGGCAATTTCAGTTGAGTTTTGGGGATAAATATTAATAATTCTGTGTATCAAGGAGTGAATGAAAGTTTTAAAGAAATGGAGATATTTAAATATAAATAACTATAGATACTACTACTACTACTAATAATAATAATCGCTATGTTTTACTGATGTCTTACAGGTAAATATAGGGCTTTGTATGTTTTGCAGGTATTATTTCATTTAATTCCCTCAACAACTCTAAAATGCCGCTACTATTATCTCTGCCATGTTAGAGACGAGGAAATAGGAAAGGGAAGGAGAGAGATAGGATGCTAGCAGGAAATTAATCAAGGAAAAGGGGTTTTTGTGTTTGCTTTGTTTCTGAAGGATAAGACAGACTTGAGCATAATCATAACTACAGGGAAAGGAATCACAGAGATGAAAGGTTGGGATTATGGAGCCGATGGTGGGTCGCAGGGCAGAGTTCTGGAGGAGAGGGGATCAAGGCACAGGTGAAGGTAATGCCCTCGAAGTGAGGGCTTCTCCTTCTCAGAAATCAGAAGGAAGATGAGCTCATTTATCAATAAACGCCTACAAAATGGGTCAGGAAGTTGAGATAGATCAACTGTATCGCCTCAACTGTATCGCCTCAGCTTTTCATCTCAGTGCCCAAGGAAATCAAACTTCTCACTTCCTTCCCCAACTGCCCCCAGTCCTACTGGACTCCCTGTCACCAACAGGACCCCAGTTCCCTGCAGCTACCTACAAGCTCCATGAAGGCAGTGTATTGAGTGGGCTGGGGGAGATACTGGACAAGGCCAGGTGGCACACAGATACCAGAACTCCATCTCATTTGGCTTTTTAAATATAATGGTAGCATCTGTAGGGCAACTAAATTCATAACGAGAACTTTTCCCTCAAAACAAACGGCCACATAGCAAAATATTTATTACTTACAATAATGATCTTCAGACTGGAGCACGCATGCCCCTGGGAGCACACAGCTTCTCTCAAAGGCATATGCTGGAAATTGTCTAGTTTTAAGAGACTCAGGGTCTTTGGGCTGGCCACGGTGGCTCATACCTGTAATCCCAGCACTTTGGGAGACCGAGGCGGGTGGATCACTTCAGGCCAGGAGTTCGAGACCAGCCTGACCAACATGGCAAAACCCCATCTCTACTAAAAAAAAAAAAAAAAAATACATACAAAAAACAGCCGGGCGTGGCAGTGTGTGCCTCTAATCCTAGATACTCGTGAGGCTGACGCAGGAGAATCACTTGAACCCAGGAGGTGGAGGTTGTAGTGAGCCGAGATTGCGCCATTGCACTCCAGCCTGGGCGACAGAGCAAGACTCCATCTCCAAAAAAGAAAAAAAGAGAGACTCAGGTTTTTTTCTCTTTTCTTTTTTTTTTTTTATTATACTTTAAGTTTTAGGGTAGATGTGCACAACGTACAGGTTAGTTACATATGTATACATGTGCCATGTTGGTGTGCTGCACCCATTAACTTGTCATTTAACATTAGGTATATCTCCTAATACTATTGCTATCCCTCCCTCCTCCCCCACCCCACAACAGTCCCTGGTGTGTGATGTTCCCCTTCCTGTGTCCATGTGTTCTCATTGTTCAATTCCTACCTATGAGTGAGAACACTATGCAGTGTTTGGTTTTTTGTCCTTGCAATAGTTTGCTGAGAATGATGGTTTCCAGCTTCATCCATGTCCCTGCAAAGGACATGAACTCATCATGTTTTATGGCTGCATAGTACTCCATGGTGTATATGTGCCACCTTTTCTTAATCCATGATTATCTCAATAGATGCAGAAAAGGCCTTTGACAAAATTCAACAGACCTTCATGCTAAAAACTCTCAATAAATTAGGTATTGATGGGACGTATCTCAAAATAATAAGAGCTATCTATGACAAACCCCCAGCCAATATCATACTGAATGGGCAAAAACTGGAAGCATTCCCTTTGAAAACTGGCACAAGGGCTGGGCGCGGTGGCTCACGCTTGTAATCCCAGCACTTTGGGAGGCCGAGGCGGGCGGATCACGAGGTCAGGAGATCGAGACCACGGTGAAACCCCGTCTCTACTAAAAATACAAAAAATTAGCCGGGCGTGGTGGCGGGCGCCTGTAAGTCCCAGCTACTCGGAGAGGCTGAGGCAGGAGAATGGCGTGAACCCGGGAGGCGGAGCTTGCAGTGAGCCGAGATCGCGCCACTGCACTCCAGCCTGGGCAACAGAGCGAGACTCCATCTCAAAAAAAAAAAAAAAAAAAAAGAAAACTGGCACAAGACAGGGATGCCCTCTCTCACCACTCCTATTCAACATAGTGTTGGAAGTTCTGGCCAGGGCAATCAGGCAGGAGAAGGAAATAAAGGGTATTCAGTTAAGAAAAGAGGAAGTCAAATTGTCCCTGTCTGCAGATGACATGATTGTATATCTAGAAAACCCCATCATCTCAGCCCAAAATCTCCTTAAGCTGATAGGCAACTTCAGCAAAGTCTCAGGATACAAAATCAATGTGCAAAAATCACAAGCATTCTCATACACTAATAACAGAGAGCCAAATCATGAGTGAACTCCCATTCACAATTGCTTCAAAGAGAATAAAATACCTAGGAATCCAACTTACAAGGGATGTGAAGGACCTCTTCAAGGAGAACTACAAACCACTGCTCAATGAAATAAAAGAGGATACAAACAAATGGAAGAACATTCCATGCTCATGGATACGAAGAATCAATATCGTGAAAATGGCCATACTGCCCAAGGTAATCCATAGATTCAATGCCATCCCCATCAAGCTACCAATGACTTTCTTCACAGAATTGGAAAAAACTACTTTAAAGTTCATATGGAACCAAAAAAGAGCCCGCATTGCCAAGTCAATCCTAAGCCAAAAGAACAAAGCTGGAAGCATCACACTACCTGACTTTTCTTTTCTTTTCTTTTCTTATTTTATTTTATTTTATTTTTTTGGAGATGGAGTCTCACTCTCATACCCAGGCTTGAGAGTGCAGTGACGCCAACGGCTCACTGCAACCTCTGCCTCCCGGGTTCAAGTGATTCTCCTGCCTCAGCCTCCCAAGTAGTTGGGATTACAGGCACACACTACCACTCATGGTTAATTTTTGCATTTTTAGTAGACACGGAGTTTCACCATGTTGGCCAGGCTGGCCTCAAACTCCTGACATCAAGTGATCTGCTGGCCTTGGCCCCCAAAAGTGCTGGAATTGTAGGAGTGAGCTGCCTCGCCCGGTGGAGACCCAGTTTTTAGAGTCTCAGCTTCTGGATCCTCACACAGCTCTGCTAGGGAAAGTGGCTGTATCTGCAGCCTTTCTTTTCTCACAAGCCTCTTCCTCCCACTTGGCAATACAAAGGCAAACCAGCCCCAACCCCAAGGCAGACAGTGCACTGTCCCAGGACACAACACCTCTAGTGGGCAGAAAGAAGAAACTGTCTAAGAGATTGGTGCTGACTTTGAGAAAACAATTTTTTTCAATAATTAGAATTACTTCAATGACTGATTAACAAATCCTTAGCCACTGAGGTAGATACATTTTAAGTTTTTCCTTTAAATCAAATTGAAGAAGGAGAAAGTGAAGTAACTAATAAATTAATTCAAATTGGAGGCTGTATGCTGTCATATGGTTCTCCTTCCATTTATATCCATCCAGTTTTGTAGGTTTGTACCTCAATGAGTTTATTTGTGCTTATCTCAAAAAGTGAGAAAGCGAAAGAGAAAAAGAGAAAGAAAGGAGAAGAGACAGGCAAGGAAGGAAGGAAGGAAGGAAGGAAGGGTTGCTAAACCCTGTTTCATTTTAGCAATATGTAATATTTATCAACAGATACATGAACTAGTGGGGAAAAAAATGCTCTGCCTGTATTACTAAGAGATTATTTTCCAATAACACTTTATTTTTATGTGTAATAATTATTTATCATAATCTGTAATATGTTTGTGTCATTTATATCTAAGTGTGTACTGCTAATCATTGTAACAATCACTTAATCCAGAGAATATTTTTTAAAACTGAGAATATTATAGTCACATAGAATGAAAAATTAAATTTAAATTTGTATACCCACTTTGTTGCAGATGGTAACCAATAAAATATTTTCAAGCATAAAAATATTACATTAGGGTAATACTTTGAGGAGGAAGTAGAATGGAAACAAAGTTTATGTAGGAAAAGAAATGATGCAAAATATCTGTAAAAGAAAAGTTTGTTCTTGTACTTGTGAAATATATGATGATGGACAGAAAATTTCTACAGTATTTAAAAGATAACATAAAAGTGATGTTTGGTCATAAAAAGTACAACTGATACATAATATCTGAAATTACATACTATATAATCATTTAAATTTAAGATAAAAATTTTAGATGTGAACTTAAAAATGTGCGTGGAGTATGTAGGGTTTCAGTGTTGTTTAGGTGGCGCATAAGTGAAAAGTGAAGACCGTTAGTCCTCAAGAGAGTACCATCTCCATCCATTCCCCAAAGGCTTCCCTTCTCTCTTCACTATGGTTTCTACCAATTTCTCTGGATGGTTTAAAAAAAAAAAAAGTATGAGAGAAAGCAAAGGCTTTGTTGACACATCAAAGAATCCTTTTGAAACACTAAATGTGAAATAAAGATCTCCATTTCCCAGAGGTATATCCACATTGCTAGGGGCCCCACAGGGTACATGTAAGACCTAATTAAATGCAACACGTCTGTGGGTGATACTGATTATTTGTCAACATGAGGAGAAACTAAGGAAGTTCCAGTAACTTTCCCCAAGGCATCTTCCTAGCAATAGATATTCAAAACATTAACTGGCTCTGGAATGGAGGAAGCAGGTTAAATATTTTGCTCCTAAGGCCCATAGTTTTCAGACCCCTAACTTTCCAAATTTAGAAGTTGTTACAGGATATGTTTTGTTGTGTGCTAATCACTTCTCACCAGATACTGGAAAAGCCCTCACATGGCCCTAATGTGTTCTGAACTCAAGAAATTCTATAAAAAGCTCAAGCTGAATAATTAGGGAAGGAAATCCAAAACTTTCAATTATTAAAACTTAAGAAACTATTTGAAGATTGATTTAATGCTGGTTATGCAGTCTCTTAAGGAACATTTCTATCAATATAATCTTACAAAATTCCTCTTGATTACAATCTGTAGGTTAGATTGAACAATGTTTCCTTCAACAGGACTGCCTAGCATTTTAGAACAATTTTCAGTCATCTGAACAGGAGCACTCAAAATCAGTCCTTCAGATACAGAGGCAATCTAAAGGAAGAAATAACAAAACGAAACAGTAACATTAAACTCCCTTTTGGTAAACAGAACATTTTTAGTTAGATGGCTGCATCTTAAAGAGGTGGTCAGCTGACTCCAGTATATTTAGCAAGTATTGGTATTTATTGTACAAAGTTAATCCAATGCTTAATACCAATCACTCACCTTTGAATTTGGAATTACTGTCACTGCTGTGTACATGACTAAAACAGTAATTAAGAGTCAGCAGGGCTCATGAACGATTAGATTAAAATGTTGCTGAGGTGTAATATATAAAGTAGTCCCCCTAATTAGAGATACTGCCATTGTGAATGAGCAGCCACATGAGTGATCACCTCAGGGATGAGAGAGGGATGAGAGGAAGGACGAGAAACGTACAAATTCATGGCCTCCTTAAGGGCAAGTGCCTTTTACTGCACTGTTGGTAACACACTGGTGACTGACCTAGAGGCATGAATCTCTCTTACATGGAAAATATCTCTTTTTCTATGTACCTTTGCTAAGGGCAGACAGCTTTCCACAGCTACTTCTCCATGCCTTTAGGTGGGGAGTGGTTTTTCTGGCATTTCTAATTGGAATTCATAATATATTTCTCCATGGCAACATCGCATAAATTATAGGTATAATTAGTTTGTATTTTAATAGTAAACTTCAGCTTTGCAGAACGCTCAGATTTTTGTTACTCTAGCTGGATGAACTTTGCTTGGAGCTGAATGCATACTCCTTTCAAATGTGTAGTCAATGATGTTTTCTTTTAAATGTTAGCTATTTATGTATCAAGTTTTCTAAAATGCACACTTGTGAGTTTTTTTAAAAAGCACTATTTTGTCAGCTATAGGATGGTTATTGTAAGGAGATATAATACAGTGATGCTGTCAGGAGGTGTACAGGTAAGCAGCACTTCCTACCTTATTGGAAAAGGCGATAGACAACTGTGCTTTGATTTGTCTGCCTTCTCTATCCTATCCTGCCTTCAGGCTGTCAGCGATCACATCTTTATTTTTTTTGCAGGCCTCCTTTTACTATCCTTTGTCACCCTTCAAATCAAATAGGTAAGCTTTAAAATTACATTTAGAATGAGAATACATGGTCTGTGTCTTCATCTAACTTTCCCTCTGAGTAAGAAGGACATACTGTAACACAAGGGCTTTATAACATCTATTTTGGCTGTTCAGTGGCATTTTCTCATTTCCTGGAATATGGCATTTTGGACAAGAGAATCAAGTTATACTGAAGAGGAAAGGTGCTGCTTTTCATTACTTAAAGGGAATTATGAGTTAACTAGGCTTGCTGTGGCTGTCTTGGGTACTAAACTACCATTTATAATATTTTTAACATAAAAATGTGTTTAAATTTCTAAATAACTGGCTCACCAGCTTCTAGAATACAGCCCATTCTTTTTATTTTTATTTTATTTTATTATTTTATTTTATTTTTATTATACCTTAAGGTCTAGGGTACATGTGCACAACGTGCAGGTTTGTTACATATGTATACATGTGCCATGTTGGTGTGCTGCACCCATTAACTCGTCATTTACATTAGGTATATCTCCTAATGCTATCTCTCCCCCCTCCCCATTCTTATGTTGGGAACTTCCTTTACTCACACAGGTTTTATTTCTCTGCTGTTGCCTGGCAACGGAGATGTGGCAAGAGATGTCAGAGGTTAAGGAGCAGACTAAAGTCATTATGGAAAGCAAGCTCTTATCAGCATTTTCCATCTAACTTTGTAATCTTTGAAATAAAATAGTTTTCATTGTATTAAATGTCTGTAATTTTTTTCTTATCAAATGCCAAGTATTTAGAGACACTTTTTTTTTCTTTCTGAATATAAGTCCACTACACATGGAGAATTATAATTATGTGAATTGCTTTGAAATTTTGAAATGGGCTTCTCTATTACACTAGCATACTTTGAAGGTTCAAGTGAAAATCTGGCATTCTGAAGCCATGTACTATGCCAAAAGTAGTTGTGAACACATTTGAAAGCATTCCAAGAAGTATCAGAAACAAATATTGGCTCTAAATAATATCCTCACTTTGAACCATTAGTTAATGTTGAATTAAATTCTATTTTCAAATACATCGGCCTGCCTATTAGAAAATGATTCTTTAAAGAAAGGAACCCAAAATGTTCTATAGGTTCTCTTGTCTCTATTTTGAAATGGGAAGGAACGTGACCAAGATTTAAGCATCATCTCTAGAGTTTATTTTTTTCAGCCTATTCTGTACCAAATGCAAGGCTCCTAAGGATTTGTTGCTCATAGGTGATTAATTGTACTCGGCGTGACGCAGTTTAAGGCTTCTCCAATGGGGATAGTACAATAGGCTTTCATGGCATTTCATTTCTAGGCAATGGGATGGTTTCATGAGTCCTAGCCCAAATTTTAAATGTTTACAAATTACTGCTATAAAGGTTAAGCGACCTGAGTTAGAATCGTATCCCACATTGGTTTAAAGTGGATCCAGAGTTATTTTTGGAGAAAGATTTTTATCCCTGCTGGTTGATCCTCCTTCATTTCATCTCTGAGAGAAACCACAGCGGTTATCCATTGAGGGATATGTCCTTACATTTCGTCAGGGCAAAATAACTCCACCCTTCTTCCATTCCCAAATATGTTGGCAAAACTGCACTCCAAGTTTCAGTCAGAGACTGTAAGCCAAGACTCTGGGTTGGATAATTCTTATCAAAAGCCCAGTTGGGAAAAATATATCCATGAAAGTAATTGCCTGAAGGATATAGGGACTGCCTGTTCCTCACAATTTCCTGCATTTCACTCTTGGCTAGACCTGTGTACTTGGAATCATCAGCCCTTTCAGAACTGCTTGTCCTTGCTTAGGTTTGTGCACTACATAAATAACCATATATTGATGATGTCAGAGTCAGACGACAGTCTCACCAGTAGGCTTGGGAGTCTCCCACTCTACATGTGAAAAGGATGCTATCTAAGTTGCTGCTTTTTACATTACCAGTTAAGAACATACATGGAAGAAACTTGTCTTAGGTTTTAGTACTAAGAAAACTTGGGGTTTTATGTTACAGATATTTCGTATCTTCACGTTCATGTTTTCCTCTTCACTTTCACTGCTAGGAATCTGAGAGCCAAATTCCCAACCCACCTTTGTCAACTGTAAAAGACATTAAAATATACATTTACCCTACTTATTTTTCCTTGGCTTTAATTTTGCTTCCCATATTTTCTTTGCATCCTGACATCATCAACTATTTATGCTACTGGAATAATTGGGATGCCTACCTAGAGTGCCTTTGTTTTAGAATAAAGTGGGATGTGAATTTAAACAACTAACAACAAATAAAACAGTCACATGGAAGAGAGTGAAGTTAATTTTCTTATTTGAACTTCTGAGTTTGTTTCTGTTTTTGTTGTTGTTTTGGTTTTGGTTTTTAGAGACAGCGTCTCACTCTGTTGCCCAGGCTGCAGTGCAATGGTGTCATCATGGCTCACTGCAGCCTTGAACTCCTGGGCTCAAGCAATCCTCCTGCCTCAGTATCCCAAGTAGCTGGGAATGCAGGTGCACACCACCACACTCAGGTAATTTTTTAATTTTTTGTAAAGACGGGGTCTTGCTATGTTGCCCAGGCTCATCTCAAACTCCTGGCCTCAAGCAGTCCTCCCACCTTGGCCTCCCAAAGTGCTGGGATTACAGGCATGAGCCACTGTATCTGTCAGCTCTTCTGTTTTGCGAATCCAGGTGGAAAGAAGGACACCCATGCCCTCTCCCCACTTCTGGCTGCTGAGAGCCCTGGTATTTAGAGAGATGTTGAGAGCTGGGCATAAAAGGAATAAGGGGGAGTCAGGAGGGCACAGAAGAGGGAAATAAAGGATGTCTCACTCTTTGGCAGCAAGGAAGAAAGTAAGTTTCTACGGTCACGTCTAAGGAAAGTCAAGAAAGTGCAAGTCAGGAACTTCTTGCATTAAATGCAAGGGTGACATTTAAAATCCTGACACATCCAATTTGTGTAACATAAGAATGTCATCTCCAGAATGCATATTTATGAAGCAGTTTTCTTCATATAACTACAATACTACTGCATCACCACTTGGCCCACACACAGACGCAATTCAAAGTCATCCCAAACCTGTTACTATATTTTCTACCCACACAAGTAAGAGAACAGCTTCATTAGAAAACAAAACACATGAGGAATTTTTAAAAATTGCCTTGGCTAAGTAAAATGGTAATATTGCCAATCAAAAGCAATCATATACCTCCAATAAATAGACTAGAATAATTCAGTAGCTATACGGAGGAAATGTAACTATAAATATGGACTCTTAGAAGCCACTATGGCTAGAGATAGGGTATGGATACCCCTAGGTAGCTGACATTTACTCATATATGTAGATCATCAGTAAGGAAGAGGTTTTATGTTAGAATGTTTAGAAGTCTAGGTACACACACCAGTTCATTGGGTTGGTTCAAAGACTAGCAGGCACCTCAGCACTTCAGCAGACACCATTTCCTATGTTCCTTTCCTACGTCTATACCCATCAGGACCCTTGTCCCATGTAGAAAACAAACCTCTAGAGATTTTTTATTATAAATATTATTACAGTCACATTATGCTTACACACAAATAAGAAAAAATTAACTACTTATGTTTTTAAAAAGTCAAGACTAGGTTAGAGAGCTCAGATGAAGAATTACCTAATTTCAATGAGCAGTTGTGAATTCAGGTACTTAAACAAATTTACCTAATATATATAACCTTTTTTTTTTTTTTTTTGAGACGGAATCTGGCTCTGTTGTCCAGGCTGGGGTGCAATGGTGTGATCTCGGCTCACTGCAACCTCCAACCCCTGGGTTCAAGCGATTCTCCTGCGTCAGCCTCCCAAGCAACTGGGACTACAGGCATGCACCACCTTTTAATAATATTAATATTTTCATGTTAAGATTATTTCTTAACAGTGTGTCCTTCACAGCTAATACAAAGTCAAAATTCCCTCTCTATTCTATTTCTCTAATTATATGATTTACTTTAATTCTCTAGTGATTACACTAGAGATGTACCATGGATATGAACTTTATAGTGGAGTCAGATTTTTTTCTTGTTTAGAAATAGGGTCTTGCTACATTGCCCAGACTGGCCTTGAACTCCTGGACTCAAACGACCCTCCAACCTCAGCCTCTAGAGTAACTGAGACTATCAGCACATGCTGCCTGAGCCTGGCTAGAATCAGTTTTATTTTTTTCTATTTTCAACCTTATTAGACCTACCTCAACCTGATTTTATTTATTTATTTATTTATTTATTTATTATTTTTCTATTTTAGTAGAATCAGTTTTTTTAAAATGTAATCTTCCTAATTTGATTCCTTCTGTCATCTCAGAGTCCATATATCCAGAACTTAGAATGTTTCCCCTCCTCATGCTAAACAATGTGGTTCATGCTGCACACTTCTGTTTCCTTCTTGGAGTCTGAAATTTTGATACATACCAGGCAGAAGCTCTGCCTATGTGACCTGCTCCCAGTAAAAGTCCTGGGCCCTGAGTCTCTAATGAGCTTCCCAACATATCACGTGTTTTCACAGTTTGTTGCTGGAGAATTAAGCACATCCCTTATGACTCTTCTGGGAGAGGACCTTGGCAGCTTGTGCCTGGTTCCCCCAAGACTTTGCCCCTGTGCACCTTTTCTCTTAGCTTTGTATCGTTTGCCTGTAATAGAACTTGGCTGTGAGTATGACCATATGCTGAGTCCTATAAGAGCCCTCCAAGCCAATCACCAAACCTGGGACCCTGACACAGCTCTTACAGCAATTACATCATTTCTAGCCTCTTCTGTCTAACTTTAGGAGCCCTTCATCACTGCCTGTACCATCACTTCTGCAAGCTTTACCACTGGATATGAGCATGTGCCCACTACTAACTAGGGTTACATCATGGTTTATGAAGTAAGGAATGGCAGTTCTTGGGAGGGTGGTTCTCAGCCATGAAAACTGGTTTCTGTTCTTAGTTCCCTGTTTGTTCTGCCACTTGCTGTTTAATTGTGAGTAATTCGCAATCTTTCTTGGTCTTAGTATCCTTACCTATAAAATATCCTCAATATCTGATATAGCTTGGATGTGTGTGCCCTCCAGATCTCAGGTTGAAATGTGATCTCCAGTGTTGGATGTGGGGCCTAGTGGGAGGTGTTTGGGTCATGAGGGTGGATCCCTCATGAATGGCTTGGTGCTGTCCTCATGGTAATGCGTTCAGTTCTCATTCCTGTTTGTTACCATGAGATCTGATTGTTAAAAAGAGCTGGTACTTCCTTTCTTTTTCTCTTGCTCTTTCTCTTGCCATGTGACACCCCTGCACCCTCTTCGACCTTCTCCATCATTGTAAGCTTCCTGAGGCCTCACCAGAAGAAAATACATCTAGTTGGCCCGGTGCTGTGGCTCATGCCTGTAATCCCAGCACTTTGGGAGGCCGAGGTGGGTGGATCACCTGAGGTCAGGGGTTCGAGACCAGCCTGGCCAACATGGTGAAACCCCGTCTCTACTAAAAATATAAAAAGTAGCTGGGCGTCGTGGTGGGTACCTGTAATCCCAGCTACTTGAGAAGCTGAGGCAGGAGAATTGCTTGAACCCAGGAGACGGAGGTTGCAGTGAGCCAACATGGTGCCATTGCACTCCAGCCTCAGCGACAGAGTGAGACTCCGTCTCAAAAAAAAAAGCATCTAATACAGCCTGCAGAACTGTGAGCCAAATAAGCCTCTATTCTTTATAAATTATCCAGCCTCAGGTATTCCTTTATAGCAGCACAAAACAAACTAAACAATATCTTTACACTTAAGATCTGAATACAACTACAAATATGAATAACATCCATATGTATAATTTTGATTTTCAGTAATTTCTTACCAGTTTGCTACTAAAAGGCATATTCTATCAAAGTTTATTGTAAAGTCAAACAGCTCTGTTAAGGGATGCTCATCTTCTCTGTAACTTCCATTATGGAAAGTAATTTTTATATAGTTTTGTAAAAGTTTCTAGAATTATTGAAAAATTAGACATTTAACGGAAAATTAGACACTTAAAGAAAATGTAATATGCTACAAAATAGGAATAATACTCAAAATATCTTACTACAAGTTACTTTTCCCAAATAGTAGGATTGTTTTTGAAAGTTAATGTCAGGAAAAAAAAATAAATAAAAGATATCAGCAACTTAGTAGTTGGCAGGAAAGGGGTTGGGTTCCTGTCCAGACATTGACCCTCATCCCTCAGGATGAGGCAGGTGACACAGATAAGAAACAGTCCTTTCTGAAACATTAAGAACCCCCTTAGCTAAATACATATCAAGATCAAAAGGTTTCAACAAAAGAGCCTAATGAAATACCTCTCTGAGTTTACTACTGCTTATGTTTACAAACCTTGCTAATTAGTCACTTCTAATACCACTTATTGTTGAAATATATTTTCCCAAGGATCAACAGAAGACAGACAAACCCACTAAGAGACGTAAGACTCTGAAGCCTTAAATAGGTTCCTGAGCTTGGCTTGTGGGCAGCCCCATGCCTCTGAGGTTTAAGTAACATCCATGTTTCAATGAAGTTGGGTGGCCAGTTGTCTTTACAATTACTTAGAAAATAAACTTAAATTATATTTCACTATACTTCTGTGTAATTCTTGGCACAAAGGAAAGTGAATTACAACTTGTGGATTGCAAAGTCTAAGCATAAGTACACAGCATTCTTGTCTTTGGAGAGCATTCAAACTTTTAAACACCCCCTAAATTGAAGTTGCCATCACAACTGAAAGCTGTTTCCAAACTCCTCAAGTGAATGTCCCCAGAGCAAAGACTTTCTGACGAATTGGTCAGGCTGGCATGTACTAAGTAAGAAGGACAAAGGGAAAGGTGAGATACACTGTAGCTAGACTTCATCCATTTTCATTTCTGGATTTTTCTACTAAAAACTGAAAAGCAGAGCTTTCAAATCAGAGAAAACCTAGAGAACAATTAGCATAGCAAAGCCACGAATAACAAACATTTTAAGAGGCATCATGCACTAAAGAAGAATTCCGCATTTCCCTAGTTGAATTTACATGTGGATTTTGTTTAAATATGTATCCAATGCAGAGTTATAATCACTAACAATGGCCACTTCTCACAAGCATACATTAATGTTAGCAATCCGAAAATTTTACCTCCAAATCCTAAGAGAGACTTTGAGCACAGATAGAGACAGATGAAAGATGGCATGCTGCAGTGCAGCAATTTCAAAGTTACTGTAGCATTGACTCTCTGGCTTCTGTTCCTCCAGGAATATTCTCCGTGAAACACAGAAAGATCCCGGAAAGGTAAAAGCGATTGCTTTCTATCACATCCAGATTCTCTCCTTAAATTCAACACTCCAAAAATCAAGCTGGGGCAGGAAGCAATAACTGCACAGTATTTTATGGTGTCCTTCAGATTCTTCTTCTAATATTTTCCCCTGGTTCCCAGTGTAGCTTCTCCGCATGACTGTGCAGCATTCTGCAAAGTGCTGTGGAAGTAGATCCCAGCAGCACAGAAACAGAAAACCTAAAGTGTCATGGGGCCACCTATGACCACTGGCTTCTGAGCATCATCATTTTGCTTGATATTGAATTTTCAGTTTAGTTACGTATATATTATTATCCTTATCTTTCACAATTGTTATATTAATACACACTTCAACATCTACAGGTAGGGCTACTGAGATCAGCAGAATAATTATACCAATTTTTCCTTTTAATTTTGCCGAGGACTGCATTGAAATTCTCCCCTTCTACTTTCTTTCCCCATATTTCCTTCAAAGGAATCTGAGCTCACTTAACTTGCTTTATTCTCTAAAGTTCAACAATACTAGTAGGACTATACTGGCCACCCCAATAAGCATCACTCTGTACTAAGCCAAGAGGGCCAATCCCAACCAAGCCAGTCCACTGATGGGAGGCTCCAGGGCTGGGGGGTGACGGGGTGGGGCAGGGCCCAGAGAGAGCAAAAAATAACATTTTTTGGTTGTCTATTATGCTGTATGCCAGCACTTACAGTTCCATGTGTAAACATTAATTTAATCCTAAGTCAAGTCAGTGAACATTGTATTATCCACATCCCCATTTTTACAGATTAAAAACATGATCTCAAAATGATCAAGAAATTTGCCCCACATCTCCTACAAACCAATAAGAAGATGACAATCTTACAGAAAAATGATCAAAGGATAAGAATAGACATTTCGTGGCAGGGAAAGCACATTATGCCCATAAGCATGAGAAGTGGTGGTCAGCACCATTAGTAGTCAGAGAAATGTAAATTAAACCCCAGTGAGGGATAACATCATGCAATAAAGAGCCTCAATTTTATACCCGTTCACTTAGCAAAAAATGAAAAAGTCTCACAATTCCAGGTGTTGGAAGGAATGTGAATCCACATTCTAATGAGAGTGAAAAAGTGGGCAACCACTTTGGAAAACAATTTGGTACTGTCTCCTGATGTTGAACATTCATACACCCTACTACCCAGCAATTCTATTCCCACCCAAGAGAAACTCTCGCACATGTGCATAGGAGTTACAGCTACCTTCAACAGTGCTGAAACAGCTCCCTCCACAATAGCAAAATCGTGAAGACACCCACATACCCATCACGAAGACATTGTAAAAATAAACTACAGTATATTTTACACACTGGCAATTAAACAATAGAACAAAACAAATGTTACTACAGCATATCACAATGTAGACGAAACTTCACAATAAAAAAATCTCAAAGAATTATATACAACAAGATGTCCTTTTAAAAAACTTAAAAACAGTTAAAATTTTAAATTTTCTTTTCAGAATGTAATAAGATTGCATGAACAGGAAAGTAAAGGCATAACAAACATGAAATTCAGGATGCCGTCTGTTAGGTGGAGAGAGAGGATAAGACAAGGAAACTGCCAAATGGTGAGATGAAGGTTACCATCGAAATCCTAGCTGTTGTTCTGGCAGGTGGTTCATAGGTGCTTCTTATTTAAGATGTCTAATAGATAAGTAAAGAGGAAACACCGATGAGTACGTATCATTAACCAAAGATTATTAGTAATCTAATTTTGTACCTCTGAGGTCCTAAAAACACCCAAAGGACTAAGATAAAAACAACAAATAAACATAAATCAGGCTCAAGTCATCCAGTGATGCTTCAGGAGCTCAAATTCAGGCCTGCCAGGCTCCAAAGCCCAAGCTCTTCCTTTCTCAACTAGAGATGCAAAGCCAATACAAGTTACTCTCATTCTCTCATGATGATGAGTGACCTTGTCTATAGGTCATAGCTAGAGCTGATACACTTATTTTTTCCAGAAGCGTAGAAAGACAAGAAACATATTACCAATCTGACAGAGACTTATGGGCAACAGAAAGTCTGAGCTAGGTTAGAATCCTGGACCTACCACGTACTGTAACCAATGTCTCTCGATGGGAATGTTTCACTCTCTCAGCCTCCATTACCTTAGGATGTGAGGATTAGAGATGACGGTGAAGATGATGATCATGAAGACTGACACTTTTGGTTGCTTATAAGCCGGAGTTTTTCAATATTTTAAAATATGACCCTCGGTGCAACCTATACGGCATGAATTACTATTAGTCCCAATTTAAGGGTAAGGTGATTGAGAGAAAAAGAGCTTAAGAAATTTCCGCAAGGTCATACAATTATGATGAAAGATGGCTGGCTCTCTCCTGGCTCCATTGCCCATGCTCTAAACATCTAAGATAAGTACACACTTCTGTATAGAAATAGACGCTCATTTATGGATAAATACATATGTATATGTATATGTATACTCTCATGTATAGATACACAAAAATGGTGTAGATACACTCATACACACATATGTATAGACACGTGTATAGATACACTTATACACACTCAAGCACACATAGACACACACCCATACAAACATGTATAGACACACATGTATAGATACATACTCATACACACGTGTCTAGGCACACATGTATAGACACATACTCATGCCATGTGTATAGACACAGATATATAGATACATATACACACATGTGTATAGACACACATGTATAGATGCACTCACACAAATATATAGATACAGACTCATACGCACATATAGGCACACATGTATATATATATATATTCACATGCAAACATGTATACATATATAGATACGTATACGTATATATGCAGACACACATATACAATCATATATCCATTAGTATCAACACATATTCATACACATATATATAGATACATGCTCATGCAGACATATATATAGACACACATATGCGTAAATGCCCACGCTTATAAACATATATGCACAAATACACACAAAATGCTGCCTAGCTTTTCTGGCATTGCTCAAGAGATTCATTAACTGCTGTTAAAACTTCCTGCTTTGTCTCCCTCCAGCACATATCACATAGAGTAGTCCGTGCGTAAAAATAAATGTAAGCCCCTTGTAGAACCTGGCCTCATAACGTCCATTCTGGGGCTGCTACTCATACCAGCATTTGTGTTTGCAGCATATCCTTCCTAGCATGGCCTGTCCCTCCACATCAGTGGCTACAGCAGCCTCTTATTGTACCTCAGTTTCTGCCTCTCTGGAGAGTAGGTGACTCTCTGAGGGTCTGCGATTGGCCACACAAAGTGAATTTGGAGGAAGCTTCATAGCCAATATTTGAAATCAGATTTTTCTAAGTTTCAAAAAATTCATCAAGTCTTTGTGGTGTGACACAACCAAATGAAGAAAAATGTAGCATTATTTATATAAACATGTAGTGGATGAAGTCTAAAATGAAACCAGTGTTTAATGAATGATAGCAATATAATTATGAAAAATAATAAGAATATTATTATTACTTTTGGAGAATCTGATTTTGCTAAATTTAGCTTTCCATATCTTATTTTTGAGCTTTTTAGTTTTGGGAGTTTACCCTTATAGTGACTAATATAAGGTACACCAATGAGTTTAATTTCAGTTACAAAAACAGTCTCTTAAACTAAATTTTAAGATACTAGGGATTCTAGAGAACACTGTGAAGATAAATACATTATCATTTTCCATATTTTTTGTTGATGTAAGTAAGTAGGATGGGTAAGAGTTAGAAATAAAATAAAGAAATGCAAAACAAACAAACTCAAACCTCTCTAAACCCTTAATATCTCAACATATAAGAACCAAATACAGTTACTCCAAGGGGAAAAGGTGAACGTGAGCCTTCTCCAACAGCCACACCCACTCCACAGTTTAGTTCCGCCTTATTCCATCAATCATAGTTTAGGTCTTCAAAACACAGAAATGTAACTTTTTAATGATTAAGGCCAGGCATGGTGACTCACACCTGTAATCCCAGCACTTTAGGAGGCCGAGGTGGGTGGACTGCTTGAGCCCAGGAGTTCAAGGCCAACCTGGGCAACATAGAGAGACTCTATCTCTACAAAAAGATGAAAAAATTAGCTCAGCCTGGTGGCATGCACTGTAGTCCCAGTTACTTGGGAGGCTGAGGCAGGAGGATGGCTTGAGCCCAGGAGTTTGAGGCTGCAGTGAGCTATGATTGTACTGCTGCTCTCCAGCCTAGGTGTCAGAGGGAGACCCTGTCTTAAAAACAAACCAAACAAAAAAGATTAAGATGTTGTGGTTTCACACAAAAGGATGAAAAGGAACATAAATAAAGGTTTGGGATGTTCTGTTTTACATCGAACTAGAAACATTTGTTTTATGGTGTCTTAGTAGAAAGCCCCAGTAGATTTAGAATTCAAAGACAACAGAGGCTTTTTCTCAAATTGAATCCCAAGGCAGTGGGGCTCCCTGGTCACTGCGTTTTGCTGGTACATCTTGGGAAATGCAGTGAGGAGGCTGAAAGGTGACACCAGGCTAGAAAGCTGCCCAACACAGGAGAGGAGAAGATAACAGAGCAGCTGGGCCTGCTTCACACAATCTTCATCTTATAAAGAGAAGAAAACAGGTAAAGGAAAGAAGATGGGGTGGGGGAGGACCAAGAACTTGGCAGCTGCCTCAAGGCTGCTTAGAGATCTGTGATTTAAATATGTATCTCCACAGAGAATTGAACCACATCTGGAGCCTACAATTTAATTTCTCCCAACGTTAAACAGATGTTTACTTTTTAAATGCTAAACAGTATATGTTTAAGGATATTCTAAAACTAATGTTTTCTAAATATTACAAATGAAACTTGGTATTTTTTACAAGGTCCGTGATGATTTTAACACAGAGAACATGAGTGCTGGAAAGGACTCATACAATAAGCTATTCTAGCCCCCACTTTGGAAAGGAAGAAACTGAGTCCCAGATGGCTAAGTGACTTATTGATTCTACACAAATTGTTTATGACTGAGCTAGAAGTAGAATCTAAGTGGTCATTTTCACTGTAAATATTTTTAACCTGTCATAAAAATTTAAATATCCCATGGAATGACAGGGGCTGTCATATAGTGTCAGTGCAAAGTTAAGAAGCTGGAGCATCAGCAGAGGCAGTGAGGCATGCCCAGGAGTGGGGGCGGCCACTTTCAGGAGCCACTGCAGACATCACATCACAGCAGGGGCTGGGGAAGCAGTTACCATAGGGTAACGGAAGGGACCCTGCGGATGAATCAGCCCTCATCACTGTGGGGAAAAAGTTGATGAAGAGAGGTGGGAGAACATTGGAAAGATTCTGGAATTTCTGAGACACAGGTGAAGAGATGAGTCAGGAAAATAATATGCTGTGACTATTTTTACTATACTATTTTAACTGTCAGGTAGGGTGGCTGAGACAGTCAGACAACTGTCGTAGAACACAGTAACAACTGTCCCTACCGCCTGCCAGATACTAGGCAAGGTACTCAACAGATGGTAGTTTTCAAAACTTCACAAAGGCCTCATGAAATAGGCATTCCACTACTCACTGCATAAAGGAAGTCTGGAGAAGTTCAGTGACCCCATGGCTGACTCCAAATTTTAATCCATGTCTACCTAATTCAAGAGTTCTTCCCTGTCCAGAAAGCCCACAGCCCCAGTCATGACCCTTTAACCGGAACTACAGTCTATACAGGTCATTAAGAGTAGCACAATTCAAAATCAACAGGCTTTGATTGTTTTCCTTCCTTTTTCTTTTCAGAACATCATCTGGATTCAACCGACCGCAAGGGGAAAAGTTTACTTCCAGAAAATTATGCCAGGAGCAACTTCTTATTTCCTCATTTCTAGCATGTACTTTTCTGCAAATACGTCAACATGTCTGAAATCAGGATGTGAAAATGATTCACATATTTAATGCAATAGTGTTTTTCCCCTTAAATGCTGTTATTAAATTGATGGGGTAATCATACAACATCTTAAAATTGAAGAGCTATATTATTTTTTTTCAGATGATAAATGCCTTTGAAACTTTCAAGTTAGCTATTTAAAGGGACATGGGTCTAGAAATATTTTTTTTTTTTTGAGTTTCACTCTTGTTATCCAGGCTGGAGTGAAATGGCATGATCTCGGCTCACCGCAACCTCCGCCTCCTGGGTTCAAGCTATTCTCCTGCCTCAGCCTCCCAAGTAGCTGGGATTACAGGCATGCACCACCACACCAAGCTAATTTTGTAATTTTAGTAGAGACAGGGTTTCTCCATGTTGGTCAGGCTGGTCTTGAACGCTCAACCTCGGGTGACTCGCCCGCCTCCCAAAGTGCTGGGATTACAGGTGTGAGCCACCATGCCTGGCCTAGAAAATTATTCTTAAATCCTTCTCCAACATGTTTCTGACCTGGGCTCCATCTTTGATGTATGGGTTCTCTACCCATAATGCCACTGGATATAAGAGCACAGCCAAGACAGCCAACAGCTGGGTCCTTTACCTCTGAGGTTAAATCCCTAAGGATCAGCTAGGGCCTATACCACAGATCCAACATTCCTTACATGGATTTGCTACAACAGAATGTAATCCATTTGAAGCAAGTGTAATCTGAAAACTTTCGATATGTGGTGAAAGTCATATTTTGTTGCTTTCATGGTTTCAGTTTAACATTAGCAGATCATCTAGTGTTTATTAAGGAGACAGTAAGCTTTAACATAAATAGATGGGTCATTTCATAGTTTTATAAAGTTACTTAAATTTTCCCAACCTTTTCCTCATCTGTAATGTGAAATTAGTGGTACCTACAGTATATAGATGCTCTAAAGCTTGTTACCCATTGACAAAAATTATCCCCAAATTCTTTGTAGAATAAAATGAGGTATGAAGAAAAGACTAAACAAAAAGATAGAAGGATTGTGCCATGTGATAGATGTTCAATAAATGTTAGTTACCTTCTCTGAGTAAAATTGATGCTTCTTTTTATTGCAAAGGGAAGAATTTTACCACTGTAATCAACAAATACATGAAAATAACTTACAACCATCAATGGTGAGACATCCCAAAGTATCAAATTATTTCATCTGATTCAAAGTGAAAAATCTGTAGCAAATTGAAACCAAAGGCATACAGCTTCAAAGAGAAGACTGTCTTAAATAAAAAAATGAATATACAGCATGAGATGATGACTCAGAAAATTGGATTGCAGGACTGTGTGACTCTTACTGTCTCAGTCAATGGTTGCCTTGTGTAGAGGAGGTACAGTTTCCCAAAAATTAACATAATGATCTTTTTAATCCCTTCAGGAATTGTCTGATACTTTTCAAGAAAGAAGACTCAGAAACTGAAATTTAAAAGAAAAAGGAAAATAAACATGCCTAGTTTCTGTAGTTAAATTTTAGCTTTTGCTCTCTTTGAGTTTTTCCAATTTTGCTGATTGGAGTCTGTGTTTCTAAGCTACAAGAAGTGGATGTTGAGTTTTAGCTGTGCTAAAACAATTGCCAATGTGTGAACGTGTCTCTACTTGTTACTGCTACTCGGATAAGACATAAGGATCTTAACAGCTTAAATATTTATGTTTTTTTTGTTGTTGTTGTTGTTTGTTTTTGAGTCGCCCAGGCTGGAGTGCCGTAGTGCGATCTGGGCTCACTAGAAACTCTGACTCCCGGGTTCAAGCAATTCTCCTGCCCCAGACCCTGGAGTAGCTGAGACTACAGGCATGCACCATCATGCCCTGCTAATTTTTGTATTTTTAGTAGAGACGGGGTTTGCCATAGTAATTTAAAACAAGCAATGCAAGTCCAGATCTATTTAAAATATTCTATTGAATACTGCTCTTCTGAACATGTTAACCAAGAGATTTCCTCAAAGAGAACCTAAAAATTCTATTATGCTTATTTTTCGCCATTAGATACCCAGATCTATCTCCCACCTTTTTTTGCTGGGCACTGTGCTAGGGAGTTAGGGGGATGGTCTACTTCATGAACTGCATCACTCAGGCTCTCTGACCCTCTGGTGTGGGTTGGCTTTGGCCAATGGGAGACACTATGAAGACTAAAGAACTAGGCTGAGAAGTTGGGGTATTTCCCCCAGGCTTCCTCCCTGCTTGGGTGTCATGTTTCTGCCAGTGGCCTCATCCCTCTACCAGTGGCCTCATCCCTCTGCAAGGGCAGCTCTTGTTAAATGGCCTTCTACAAAGTCAGCTGTTAGTGGGTTCAGTTAATACTATTACCTCCCCTTATCATTTCAGCCCTAGGGGCAGTAACAACTTCCCACCATTACTAGTCCTTGGGGCTCAACACCAATGTCAGTTTCTTTTTTCATACCCCTCTATAAAATTCCCTGCATTCCATTCTCCAAAACTCACAGCTAAATGTGCCTCTGCTTCCTACGATGTGATGGTCCTAATTGATACATCCAGAAATTAAGCCAATAGATAGTAAAATTTGTTCCTTACTTCAATAATTCAGTTACAGCAAAATTCTATATTTTGTCATATGTCAGACTTTTTAAAAGGGCATTTATTTGACCAAGCCACACTAGACAGTAGACAGAGAAGCTGAAAGATTCAAGAGGCAGATGTTATAATAGTCTAAATGATTTCTTTTAAAGCAATGTATTATACTGTGATTTTCTTTTCTTTCTTTTTTTTTTTTTTTTGAAATAGGGTCTTGCTCTGTCATGCAGGTTGGAGTGCAGTGGCATAATCATGGCTCACTGCCGCCTTGACCTTCTAGGCTCAAGTGATCCTCCTACCTTAGCCTCCTGAGTAGCCGGGACCAGAGGTGTGCACCACCATACCTGACTATTTTTTGTAGAGATGAGATCCCACTATGTTGCCCAGGCTGGTCTCAAACTCCTAGGTTCAAGTGATCCTCCTGGCTCAGCCTCCTGAATTGATGGGACTACAGGCATGAGCTATAGTGCCAAACTTATATTGTGATTTTCTGTGTGTGGTATTATTTAAGATAAATAGGAGTTCATGTATTGTAATTTATTTCGAAAGATAACTATTTGGCAGCTTGATTATTCAGTTTGCTCTATGAAGCCTGACAACATAATACATTTACAGGCAGGTGTTGGAAAAACAGACTCAGCATTTGAGCCCTAAGGGTCCCAGGTAATTATAGTCATCAGTTTTTAATCTGTTCAGAAACCTCACAGTTCTTTCACCCCGTACCTGTGCATGAATAAGCAGTAAGACCCTAAACATATTAAAAGATCCTGAGTAATTATGAATAAATTACATATTTTAGTTTGCAATGTTTATAAAATTTACTAAAATAGGTGCAAATGCATATCTTGGGCATGGAAATTAACTCATATAAGTTACTATATCTGCCAAAAATCAATTTGTAAGGAGAAAAATCTTAGGCACCTTTGTGGAAATAGGAATATTCAGGAAGAAGCAGGGAAGGGCAGAAGTTAATCAAGTGACCGTGGGTGTTAGCAGTCCCCTCTTATCTTTTAGCTTTTGCTAAAAGTTTACCTTTTGCACGTTCTTTTACATTTAGCTTTTGCACGTCAGTTTTGCACAGTTGACCCATGGTGAACTGTGGTCTGAAAATATTATTTTGAGAGAGAGAGACCATGTTCACATAACTCTTATTAGAATATATTGTTATAATTGTTCTGATTATTAGTTACTATTAATCTCTTACTGTGCCTAATTTATAAACTAAACTTTATCATAGGTATGTATGTATAGGAAAAAAAACAGTATATACAGGATTCAGTACTATCTGAGGTTGCAGGCATCCACTGGGGGTCTTGGAATGCATCCCCCAAGGATAATGGGGCACTACTGTATTTGGAAGACTATCCCAGGGAAAGCACACTGGTAGCATAGACCACAAAGAGCCATAAAATTCCTTCTTGCCCTTCATGCTTCTGTTACTTACATGACATTCACAATAATTTCCAAATAGTGTCAAAACAACCAACAAAGTGTTAAAAGAATAAGAGAATTTTAATTCCAGAGAGGAGCTAGAGTTTGTTTGATTCATCTATTATATGGCTCTAATTTAATGAAATGAAATAATTTGGTATGACATGAAAAAAAGAACTAAGATGTTGTTAAAAACAGATAGAATTATGACAATAACGCTTCTCATATTAGGAATGTAAACCTTTTAGAAATAACTGCTTAAATCCCTTAAGATAATACTTAACCTCAACTCAGACAAGAGTAAAATGCAGTTCCTGCAAAAGAATGCTAACATGGCACACTTTAAAACAATATTCAGCATCGCAGACAATGAAGACAACACAATTTTAAATAAATGTAAGGTACTATCTCATACCTACTGAGCTAGGAAACACAAATTAAAATAATAAATCTAATGTTGGCAGGAGTTGCAAGGAGTCATATAAATTCCTGTAAATGAGTGCAATAAACTTGGAAAACAACCACACAATAGTCAGTAAGAGCCAGAATATTGATTCCAGCCTGGGACTTGGGAATTCCAATTTTAGAACCAGTATCCTGAAGATAAAACTCAAAACAACAAAATTATATGAATAGGAATTTTTTAAACATGCCTTTAATAGTGTGGAAATGGCCTTTTCCTAATTATAAATGAGTAACCTAAAACTAGTATATTATTATAACACTAAAACAATGTTTTAATACACAAACTACATATATTTAAATATAAATTAAACACAATACATATTTAAAAATATTTTAAATGTCATATATATATATATATATACACATAAATCTTGAGAGGAAAAGTAGAAAGAAACAGTACATCCATCCATTCACTTATTCAACAAAGTATTAGTCCCATGTTCATTTTTCCAATGAGAAAAATACGGTGTTAGAGGTGAAGTACATTGCCCAAGGTCACAAAGGCTTTAGTGGTGAGCAAACACCAAGAGTCCATTACCTGGACTGTGCCTCCAAGAACTAAAGGTTATCTCTCCACTGTGATTAAAGCAACAGTTTCCTGTTTGTCTAGGCTTTACGATGAGTTGAAAAAAGCAATGCATCTAAGTAAAATCTTGAGACTTGCATTAATAAATATGATGATTTTTATCTCTGAAGACAATAAAGAGTAGGGCCAGTTATTACAGATGTATTTCCAGGCACCCAAGTATTTATGACTTCTCAGTTCAAAAAAAAAAAATGATTACTCTGTAGATAAGAAAGTGTATTTAATTTGAAAGTGTATTTCAATACTTGTACTACATTGCACTGAGAGGGATGTAGGCACACTATGTTCCCACAAATAATTAAATGAGTAGGCAGATGATACTGAGGATTTATTACAACTAAAGACATAAAAAGAACTTACCATAATTTCCTCTTTCCATTGAGGAGAATTCAAAGCTAATTTTATGGTGTCAACTCATTACACAGTGTATTCTTACAAATGCTAATGATTACAGGAAACCATGAAAATATTCAGCAAACCATATCAGACTTCTTTCTCTGTCAACACTCCCCAGGTAACACTCCCCACCATCCCCACCCCTAAAAAATTACTAAACTACTTGAATCTCTTGTAAAAGATTATTAAGGATGGTATTTGTTTTATAATAATATGCAGTTATTTATCTCTTAACTCAAGGTGATTATGACTTAACAATGGAAAAATATAGCAATAAAGCAAGTAATTTAATATATCTTTTTGATCATGTGGCTATAAAACATATGAAGATATGGTGCTCCATTAGGCACACTTAATTGTGTTTAGATGAGTCTTTATCTCTGTGTAGTCTTATCCAAATCTGTTATAAAAAGAAAATGTTTGAAAAGAATAGAAACCTTTCCATAGTTTATATATACCCCAGTCTTCCCATACCTATGCTTTAATTATCAATTCTCTAAATTCTAAATTTTGCCAATATTTTTCTTCCAATATTTTGAAAAAGAAAAAGTTATGCCAGTCCTCATAATTTTATACACACTTTTTTTGGGGTCTGCTGCTGTTTTAAATGAGGAGGACTCCTGGCAGGAGAGTGACTCTTATGCTTCAAGGACATTAATCAGATTCACAGCTGGTGGCACAGTGATCTAGACAAACACATAGAGATCCTTTGATTATTTCAACTTCTTGCTAGAATCTTTTTCTTCCATCACTGTTCAGTGGAGTAAAATTGTATTTTGTCCTTTTCGGGATAGAAAGCAATTTAAATTAAAAGGAGCAATTTCCACATTTGAATTGGAATTAAAATTAAAATTGGAATTGGAATTAAAAGGAGAACCATCCATTTATTTTCCACTGAAGGTGAAGGAGGAAGGAGAAAATGGGAGAAAGAAGAAGGACGATACACACTGCTCCATTCTTTTGAAGCTGCCTCTGATCCTGTTCATCTCTTTCCCCATCCCCTTTGCTTTGGGCTTTAGAAGCTTGGCCAGGACAGGGACCTCTGACCTGCCTATATCAGAGTTTCCCAAGGAGAGCAGTTCTGTTTGAGGTCCCAGTGCACCTCTGACTCTGCAGAGTAATCAATAGCTTAGATAGTACCAAGGGTCTGTTCCTTTCCTCCTTTAAAATCCAAGCCTGGGCCACTGTATGTGTATTAGAATGGCTAAAGAAAAAGTATGGACAATACCAAGCAGTGGCGAGGATGCAGAGCACCTGGGACTCTCATACACTGCTATCAAGGACGCAAAATGGTAGAGCTACTCTGCAAATTTGGCAGTTTCTTACAAAGTTCTCACCATAAGACCCAGCAATCCTATACTCCTGGGCATTTACCCTAGAGAAGTGAACACCAGGTTCACACACACACACACACACACAAACACATGCTGCACATGAATGTTTATGGCAGGTCTATTAATAATTGCCAAAAGTTGGAAACAATCTAAATGTCTTTCACTGAGGAATGGTAAATACACTTCAGTATATGCCTACAATGAAACAATACTCAGCAATAAAAAGAAACATAATTGATACATGCAACAACTTGCATGAATCTCAAAGGTGCTAGCTGAATGAAAGAAGCCAGTCTCATAAGGTTGCATATAATGTCATACAAGTAACTCCATTTGTTTGACACCCTAGAAAACATAAAACCCTAGTGATGGAGAAGAGATCAGTGGCTGCCAGAGGCTGGGGTGGGGGATGGGTGTGACTACAAAGGGGTAGCACATGGGAGTTTTTTATGGTGATGGAACTGGTCTGTATCCTGATTGTGCTGGTGATTTCACAAATCTGTACATACAGAAGTACAGACAAGATCACATTTGCTGTACTATATTTTAAAAATAAAATTAAAAGTAAAAAGATGTCTTAAAGAGAGACAGAGGAAGAATCAATAAAATATTCAAAATGAAAACATAATCTATATATTATCTTCTCTCCACTCTTTTCCATTTGTAAATATTCATGGAATCTGCACACTCCAATGCCTCACTTTTCAAGCTTAAGAGAAATGTCTCAGTCTGTTTGGGCTGCTATAACAAAATGCCACAAACTGGGTAGCCTATAAACAACAGAAATTTATTTCTCTCAGTTTTGGTGGCTGGGAAGTCGAAGAGCAAGCACCATCAGATTTGGTGTCTGGTGAGGGCTCATTTCCTGGTTCACAGGTGGTGCCTTCTCACTGTGTCCCCGTACAGTGCAAGGGGTGAGGGGGCTCCCTTCAGCCCACTTTATAAAGGCACTAATCTCATTCATGGGGGCTCCACCCTCATGACCTAATTACCTTGTAAAAGGTCCCATCTTCTAATAGTATCACTGCAGGTGTTAGGATTTCAACATATGAATTTTGGGGAAATACAAACATTCAGATTCTAGCAAGGGAAGATATTTGCTTGGAGGAAAAAAAGTGGAAGAAATATTAGGATATAAAATTTCAAATAGCACAGCAACAATTGCTAAAATTTTGGATGTGTCATTTTTCCTTTGTAAAACATATGAGAATCTCACTTTATTCCGACCCCTCAGTAAAGGATAAACAAGAAATGCCAAGAGTAAAAGTAAAGTGAAATCAACAAAAACTTTCAAAATATTTCAATGTATCATTTTCAGGAAAGAGAACACTATTAAATAGATATGTGATGTAATCCTTTATAGTCACTACCCTTCCCAGAAAAATGAAACAATTGCCAAGCAACTGCTGGGTCAACTGTTGTCTGAGGGACATTCTAGATTTCTTTCCTATAAAGAAACGCTAAGCTAAGCATGGTTTGGACTTACACAAAAATGCTTTAGACTATAGTGAATTTCTTCAGCATCTCAACTCTTAAAAACAGAAAAAAACAATGAGCTAATCAACTCTTATAATAAGTAATTCACCTAAAAAGTTATGCTACAAAAACTTTCAATTAGAAAAGTCATTCAAGTCTTTATTATTTTGTTAGTTTTTAAATTTTTATTTTTTTGAGACGGAATCTCGCTCTGTCACCCAGGCTATAGTGCAGTGGCATGATCTTGGCTCACTGCAACCTCCACCTCCCGAGTTCAGGTGATTCTCCTGCCTCAGCCTCCTGAGTAGCTGGGATTACAGGTGCACACCACCATGCCTGGCTAATTTTTGTACTTTTAGAAGAGATGAGGTTTCACCATGTTGGTCAGGCTGGTCTCGAACTCCTGACCTCGTGATCCACCTGCCTTGGCGTCCCAAAGTGCTGGGATTACAGGTGTGAGCCACCGCGAAATAGAAGTCAGATAAACTGCTAACAGGCTGTGGCAGGAATAGACCATACACCCTGGGAATCCTGGCTAACGGCTGAGGGATTCTCCCAGGAGTTCCTTTGCAGTCTTGCGGCACATACTCAGGACTGTGCAGAGGAGGGAGGGCTGTGCCAGCTACTTACACCATATGAGCAACAAACATGGAGCCAGGCTTCCCACAACAGAGGGGTTGGGGCATCTATGGTGAGACAGAAGTCTGGACAGCTCAGGTCAGAGTGGCCAGTGATTCTACCTCACCTGGGAGATCCTCACTTCACATGGGTGTTACCAACCACAGCTGTGCATCATCTTAGGGACCTGTGGGGGCCTGGAAAGTCAGATCTCTGGACACATGCTGTGTCATATCTTGCTTTATTGTCGTAGTCTCTGGATGTCTTCAAATCAATTGCAATTAAAAAAGAAAACAACTTTGTATCTTTTGGCTGTATCTGTCGGCATCTTTCCATCAGTCACATCACTGCCCAAACATGACAGCTATGCAGGTATCATGTAGGGCAGTGCTACGCTTGAGAGTCATTTGGAAGGCTTTAAAAACCAGTGCCAGGGCCCAATCTGCAGAGATACTAGCTTAATCAATGGGGCCCAGTTGATTGTAATGATCAGAACCACTGACAAAACCATAGACCTTTTACTGTTCTTTTTTAGCATTGTGTAGACATGGTTCCAATGCATAATTCCCACCCACCTCACCCCCACCCCCCTGCCCCCATATCCAGGGAAATTCAGCCAGATATTAGGCAAAATTCACCCCTGATATTTCATGTAGGTTCCTGTCTATTTTCCCTAAGCATCAGCCTGTTTGAGAAATAAAAGGACAGAGTACAAAAGACAGAAATTTTAAAGCTGGGCATCCAGGGGAGACATCACATGTCGGTAGGTTCCGTGATGCCCCCTGAGCTGTAAAACCAGCAAGTTTTTATTAGGGATTTTCAAAAGGGGAGGGAGTGTATGAACAGGGTGTGGGTCACAGAGATCACGTACTTCACAAGGTAATAGAATATCCAAGGGAAATAGAGTCAGGGCGAGATCACAGGACCACAGGACTGGGGCGAAATTAAAATTGCTGATGAAGTTTTGGGCACCATTGTCATTGATAACATCTTATCAGGAGACAGGGTTTGAGAGCAACCGGTCTGACCAAAATTTATTAGGCAGGAATTTCCTCGCCCTAATAAGCCTGGGAGCGCTATGGGAGACTGGGGCTTATTTCATCCCTACAGTCTCAACCATAGCAAATGGCCATACCCAAGGGGGCCATTTTAGAGGCCCACCCTCAGGGGCGCATTCTCTTTCTCAGGGATGTTCCTTGCTGAGAAAAAGAATTCAGCAATATTTCTCCCATTTGCTTTTGAAAGAAGAGAAATATGGCTCTGTTCCGCCCCGCTCACCGGCAGAGTTTAAGGTTATCTCTCTTATTCCCTGAATATTGCTGTTACCCTGTTCTTTTTTCAAGGTGCCTAGATTTCATATCATTCAAACACACATGCTCCACAATTTGTGCAGTTAATGCAATTATCACAGGGTCCTGAGGCAACATATATCGTCCTCAGCTGACAGGATTAAGAGATTAAAGTAAAGACAGGCATAGGAAATCACAAGGGTATTAACTGGGGAAGTGATAAGTGTCCATGAAATCTTCACAATTTATGTTTAGAGATTGCAGTAAAGACAGGCATAAGAAATTATAAAAGTATTAATTTGGGGAACTAATAAATGTCCACGAAATATTCACAATCCACGTTCTTCTGCCATGGCTTCAGCCAGTCCCTCCGTTCGGGGTCCCTGACTTCCTACAACACCCCCACAAAATTTTAAGTATCTGTTACCCATCATTGGTACATTACCAATCTGGTAAACCTCTCAATTACATTTAATGCACACAAAGTAAAGTTATTGAATATTTTATCCTGTGTGACCTCATTTTAAGAGGTACATAAGAAAATACTTTTTCTCTGAAGGCCTTGCATTGTAATAAAATATAAGGAAAATAACATGTAGTCTTCATAAAAATTGATTTAATTGGTAATTTCAAGAAGGGTAATTTAATTTTTAATTATGTCACCCTAAATTCCTAAGATTGTGTATCTTCCAGCTTTCAGACTAGGCAATATCATCATTTTCCCTTCACCCAACCTTTTAGAAGGCAGACTAAAAAACGAGCTTTTTAAATTGTTTGCTCCCCTCACTGTGAATTTAAGCAGCCTTTGGCAGTACTGAAGCCTTAATCTAGTCCAGCAGTGAATACTAAGGATGAAGATTTGATCAAGTCGGAAAACCACTTTCATACAGCCCTATTTCTTCTGGAATTAAACAACCAGGAAATGATGTTGGATTACATAAGATTATCAAGAAAAAACTATTGAAATTGTAATAGGAAACATCTGGAAAATAAGGAGAAAATTATCTTTTTTGCAAGAATTAACAAAAATCTTGTTAAAAGACCGTAAGGCAATGCCTTATGAGCAACTACTAAGTATACAGAATTAATCAATCCACACTAGGCACATAGACAGTATGCAATTTATTAGCTGTTAGATCTCTAAAAATGACCCAGCTTTTGGCTTCTCTAATGTTGAAGTAAAACTATAGTTCAAAATTCTGGGCAATGACTTCTGGGCAAATGGTTATAACTTGCACTGTAAAGAGAATCAGCCTAATTGTTTAAGATCCAATACCCTCCATTGAAAAAAATGCTTTGTTTCCAAGAAAATCCTTGGAGCTAAAGCAGAGAATTGACAACTGTCCATGTTAAAATAAGTGCAGAAGGAAAGATTCCACTTCATCTCCTTTAAGAGATTTATATGTAGCCCTGGAAGAAAGCTTAGCAGGAGCCACAGATTCCACACTGACTGCTCCTCCATCAGTCTGGGCTGTGCAAGCCCTCCCCAGAAGCCAGGAATAAACTGTCTCCTGGACAGCCTTCCATTTTCCAGCCCTTTCTCGTGCCATCCTCTCAGCAGGCAGGGGCTCCTGCATCTCCTCTCCACCTTGAGGTCTACCCTAGGGGCCATCTCATGTGCCATGTCTTTTGGGAACATTTCCTGGCAAAAGGAATCTATTGCTTATTTGGTATCTGATGTGTCCACTTCTGCAGTAATTGTGTGAAAGCTCAGAGAGTAGGATGCATCCCACCCCAGCACCTCAAACAGTGCCTTCCCTATCAGTAAGTGTTTGATACATACTACGTACCTGATTTTTTAAAAAAGGCAACTGTAGTAAATTTACTGACCGATTCTCCATTTCAGAATTCCTGGACATGTGCTTATTTTCCTTAACTGTTCACCAAAAACTTTCTAAATCAGTGCTTCTTAAGCAGGTCCATGGGGATCATGGAATACTATTGTGGGGAATCTGTAATCCTCCAAAAATTATATATAAATATAATGTATATTCCAGTAGATGGCTCCCATCTTCCACTCCATCCCCACATTCTCTGGGGAATCTTTACAACTGTTTTTAAGTCTTTAAGGTAACTGTAATCCAAAAAGCAATTTAAAATTCACCGCTCTAAATTTATTTGTGTTTAAACAATGAGGTATAAGAGCTTCCTGAGACAGTTAAACAATGGAATGAGCCACCTCACATAGTGCCCATCCTCTGAATATTCCTCTGTTTGGATTGGTCCAGAAAACCACTTACCTGAAGGCCAGAATGAGCCATATGACTTCTTAGAATCTTAGATCATTGAAGCTAGAAGTGTTCCTAGCGATCACATAGGAGGGCACGGCAGAACACTGATTTCTGGGTCCCACCTCTGCAGTCTATGCTTCTGTAGGTAGGTCCTGGGGCCCAGGAATGGATTTCTAACAAGTCCCAGGTAAGGCTGATGTGCTGGTCAGTGGACCACGCTTTGAGAACCACTTATCTAACCTTATTTCCTGTATTACAAAAGTAGGCTGAGGCCTTCAGAAGCTGGGTGTGACCCACCCAAAGTAACAGCTAAGTAGGATGCCCAGGGTCTAACCACATTATCATTAGCAGGGTCATCTTAAGCAGGTCTCCTATGAGTTTTTGAAACTTGCAGATAAACACCAAGACACAAAAATGTGTCTCAGCCATAGACACCCATACTTGTTGGCAATACTAGTTTTACCTGATATCGCTGAGGTTATAAAGAGAAAAGAATCCACCCTTATGGCTGCTCATCCCAAGCAAAGTTGAGAAATATTTTTTGTTGTTTTTCTTTTTCTTCCTCTAAGTGATAAATATCTGTGGCAGTTTTATTCCTGTGGCTAAAATGTTCTTTTAAAATAAAAACATTATCTCATCCTTCTGACAATGCAATAAGAAGATTCTTTTCGTGAGGTCATTTTCATAGTGTTTTAATAATGAGGTATTTTTCCGTAAGCCTTTTAAATATATTTTAAAAACTATTTTTGAGGAGTTTATTTTCCAGCATTTTGAAATCTCCTCTCCCAGCTCTCCGCATAAATAATCAAGATGATAGATAAAAGCATAGTCTATACCAGCTACTCAGGAGGCTGAGGCAGGAGGATTGCTTTGAGTCTAGGAGTTCAAAGCCAGCCTGGGCAACTTTGTGAGACACCCATCTCTGAAAAGAAGGAAAAGGAAGAAAAGGAATAGTCTATAAGATTTGGCTTGGACCAAATTGTTTCACACCCTTGCCTCACCTCAATCCGGGTCTAGCTTCAATCTACCATTTGTTCCTAATCTCCCCCTCATGCCACCAGACCCTCCTCAAGTGCCTTTGGGTTTTTGCTCCTTAGTCATTCTGCTTCTCAGATCAGTGACCCTTATTCTGGATCTGTCTCAGATTTTTCTAACCCAGACCATCCAAATTCATCTCTCTATGATATAACTTGGCTTCAGGACCCTCCCTTAGGAGTAGCCTCCAGTGTCCTGCTGAGATCTGACTACATCCCTTCAGTGCATTACATTACAGTGTATTCATCCGAAAATTCTGAGGTTTTACAATGTATTTGTAAAACCTTCTCAGAATTTCTGGGTTTTTATTTTCTCCCAATCCCATGGTACCTGTATTCTACTGTTTATTTGAGGAAAATTTGCAATTATTCGTTATACATTAAACCATGAATTTTGTAAGAGATGAATATACAATATAAAACTTACCTTTGTTCTATTTTGTTATAATAACCACTATAAATGGTTCTCTAAGTGTAGTGAATTCAGAATTTAGGAAGATTGTGCAAATCCTACAAATCAGCCTCATTCTGGAAGGGAAGGGCAGAAGTCATATAACCCAGGAAAGAGATGGATCTTGTCTTGTCAATTTACAGTATCACTGTCTTCTACACAGTCTTACTCCTAGACACCCCCAAGTGGGGTGTGACTTCATTTTCCAACTCTGGAAGCTGCTCTTCACACCACTCAAGACCAGGAGAGCAGCACCAGCCATAGAAACCACAGCAGCAGCAGCAGCAGCTCATCACCATGGGCATCTCTACCACTTGTTTGAGTGCCCTCTCTGTGCCAGATCCTTCATGCACAATGTTTCTAATTCCTGCAGCAGTTCTGTCAAAGATGAAGTAACTTCCCAGGGCTTCAGATCTGGGAAATAAAAGAGCTGAGACTTGAAAGTAGGCCTCATCTTACTTATACCAGCAGTTCTCAAACTGAGGCCCAGGAACACCTGGGGGTTCCCTGAAACCCTTATCTGAAACAGCAAGGTCAAAGAATTGCCCCAAAAGACTAATTGAGATACTCTTCCCTTTTCCAGCAACATTTCTGAGTGAAGTTGGATTTTCTGTGCATTTTCTTACTATACTACAAAACAGTGTATCATAACAGATTGAATGCAGAAGCAGATGAGAACACACTTGTCTTCTATTAAGTCAGACATTAAAGAGACTTATAAAAATGTAAAACAATGCCATTCTACTCATTAAATTGTTCTATTTTGGAAAATATAATTACTTTTCATAAAAGTGTGTCATTAGTTTATGTTAACATGTAATGGTTACTAATGTTATTTTTAAATGAATTAATAAATATTTTAAAATATTATTAGTTCTCATGTTCAAAATGGTAAATATCAATAGGTATAATCTACCTAAGCAAAGTTCTTTGTGGATTCTCAGTAGTGAAAAAGGGTGTCAACCCTCGAAAGTTTGAGAACCTCCATATTAGATAATACAGTATTAGAATTCAACGTTAGATAACACTCCATGGTCTTATTGTATCACCTGCATTCCAGAAGGAAGGCTCTCATTGCTGGAGAAGAAGAGGCAGAAAAGCAGATGTCCTTGCCTTTAGAATTCTGCCTTGTCAATTAACACTATCACTGCCTTGTTGCAGCTATTCTCTCTAGGAGTATACCATGTATGTGGCCTTAACTAAATGCACCGGGGAATATAGGATCATTAAAAATACACTTGTGCTCAGTCTCTTCAGTTAAACTGAAAGTTTCTTGAGGACACAGACAGCATCAACTCCCTTGGAATTTAGCACATTTTAAATCTTGAATAAGAACAGTGATTAACTGGAGAAGGAAAGAAGAGTTCATGCCATGAGGATTTTGGAAGTTTGACATGCAGAATACGATGCAGAAGAACAAACATGTATTATGGAGAACACAGAGATCTGAGTTCAAATCCTGACACAACCTAGATAAATCATTTGATTTTTCCAAGTGTCAGTTTCCTAATCTATAAAATAGATTCAGGAGTCCCTATTTCATATAATGTTAGGAGAATTAAATGCATCATGTATGCCCAACACCTGTCCTGAGGTAGGCACACAGGAAATACTACTCCCATTGTAATGACGATGGGCCAAAGTGAGAGCAAACTCTTCACACCAGAAAAGCCAAATATTTGAGGGGACACATTTCTTAAGGAAACGTCTCAATTCTCTGTATCCCTTGGCTGTTGATGTCATCATCAAGGTAGGGCATTTTCCTGTTTATGCACCTCAGACTAGTATTTAGTCCCTGATATGGTTTAGATCTGTGTCCCCACCCAAATCTCATGTCATCTCATGTCAAATTGTAATCCCCAGTGTTGGAGGTGGGGCCTGGTAGGAGGTGACTGGATCATGCATTTGTTTCTCACGAATGGTTTAGCATCATCCCCTTAGTGCTGTTCTCGTGATAGTGAATGAGCTCTCACAAGTGCTGGTTGTTTGAAAGTATGTTGCAACTTCCCCCTTGTTCTATCTCTTGCCCCTGCTTTTGCCATATGACTGTGCCTGCTCCTGCTTTGCCTTCTGCCATGGTTGTAAGTTTTCTGAGGCTCCCCAGAGGCCTAGCAGAAGCTGCTATGCTTCCTGTACAGCCTGCAGAATGATGAGCCAATTAAATCTCTTTCTTTACAAATTACCTAGTCTCAGGTATTTCTTTATAGCACTGCATGGATTCATACAGTCCCTTAGAGACGTATTTATATTCTCTTCTTGGAACTCACTGGCAACAGATATAAGCACCAGAAACTCTCCTCTATAAGAAAAACATATTTAAAAATTGAATACCATGATAGAGTGATATTTTCAAAGCTGTAAAAAGTTACACCATCAACTGTAGTACAACTCCACTTAGTGGCTGCTAAGTAAACAATTCTGAATCTTAAGGCTGGATTCAATATAAAAATTTTCAAAATGTAGTTAGATGATGTTCTTAAAATTATTAAATAAAATCATTGATCTAAAATTTAAGCACCTATTTACAAAAAGAAAGAAAAAAATTTCAGGCAGTAACTTTCTTAAGTTTACCAAGGGTTGAGGCATTGCAAACTGTCTCATTTAAGATTCTTCTCTTGTTATACTGCTAGAAAATTGGATCTAAACTCATTCACCACAGGCAAAGGTAATGTTTACAACCTAAAATTATATTTGGACACATAAGAGATGTAATTTTGCCTTTTTAAAAAGTAGATAAAAACAAGAATCTGTGGAGAAATGAGGGAATCAGAAGGAATGTCTGTATAAATCACATGAATGATCTGAATCATAAAAGCACTTTATAAAATATCAGTCTTTTGCTTTACAGTCTCATCATTAAAAAAGAGTATATTCAGCTAATTTTTGCCCCTTCTATATTACTTACATCCATATTATTTTTTAACCTAAAACTTACACTAGGTGGAGCCCCTTGTCCAAGATTGGGAGAGATTTAAAAAGGCAAAGGGAAGAAAGAAACATTACAATTACAATCAAAACCAAAAAAGGCACTCATTCTTTCGTTTAAAAAATATATCCTTAAAATCTACAGTACCAACAAAACCAATGTTCCTTCTAATCATTAAAACCATTAAAATGAATACAGAGTACCATTAACATTTACTGCAGAGAAGTAGTAGTTACCAAGCTGCCACTGCAGAGTCAAGAGCTAGAAGGCTCTGAATTCCAATGCAAACGTTAAATTTCATTTGGGGCGGAGGTGTAAAAGGCATGGAAGATAAAATCTTCTCTGGATACTTCTAAAAATGTTTTAACCGTGTTAATGCTCTCATGCTGTAAAGGGCACATGGTACTCAGATAATTCAGGGCATTCCAGTTAGAGATACATTGTTGTCAAACAACAACAACAACAACAACAACAACAACTCTTAAAAAACACCAGAGCACTAACAAATGGCAAAATATCCAAAATATATGGATATTTTGCTCTTTGCTTTCCATGATTCAGATATATAGGAATATGCAGGCATTTGAAGACGTTGGGAGGGGGAAGGGCTTCTGAACTGAACAAACCACATGTTCAATTATGGTTAAGCAGGACTTGCAGTTAAAAATAGGCTCTAACTCTTGAGACTGCTAATGGACTGTAACTAGAGAGGGAGATAAGGCTTCAGAGATAACACCATCAAACTTAGGTGATCAGACATTGCTAAAGGATAAAACTACCACTACCTCCCTCCAATGCTGCTAAGTTGGCTCCCCCTGTGCTATCTCAGGGCTGGCTTTCCAACCCAACCTGCTGGAAATGCAAAGTTCAGAGCAGCAACAAGAACTCTTGCCCCATGCTTCTGCTGACATAGCCTGCAGGGATCTGTCAGTTCACTGTGTAATAAAACCTTGCAGTGTGTGTTGTTTTTTTTTCCTTCAGATTTCCACAAAATCTTGGGCCAGGCAAGACAAAGTTCTGCTGACAGCTGAATTACGCAGCAGAGTAACCTTTGAACAAGTACGAATCATTGACCTCACATAAATTTCCCCCAGAAAGTCCAAGAAACTGGTTGTATCAGGGGTGAGATAAGCATGAAGGCAGTTAGAACTATCCCAGAAATCCAGTTCCATCAGGGGTGAGATAAGCATGAAGGCAGTTAGAACTATCCCAGAAATCCAGTTCCATTCTTAAGTAGGTATTTACATCTGTTACACTAAAATGATTATGAAAAACCAATTTTCTTTGATGTTTTCCTCGTCCTTTCTATATGCAAGCTGAATGTTTTTCCTTCACAAACTAATTACTAAATTGTAACTCCGTTATCATAAATGATTTATAAAAGCAAAACTAACAGGAATAAAGAAGAATAGCACTTTCGAGTGGTTGATTTTCTTTGATGACGGACGTGATTTTTTGAAAAGAAATGAAGCTAGTATAGAGGACCTGTGGCTTCAGGTTCTCCAGCCATTTATTGCCTAAAATAAAGATCGGACGAATTAAACAAATTATGTTAAGTAGGATTTTTCATGCCTGACATCAGCTTTCATGTAAAATTGGTCCTTAAACTCTATATTTTCATACCAAGTTCTCATTTTGATGCTAAAGCAGTTTGACCTTCTGCTACAATAACATCAAATGTTTCAATTAGTTTTTCACATGGGGTGTGGGGGAACTAGCAGCATGTCCTGTAGTATACACACTAACTCATTTTCCCCTAAATGCTGCATGTTTTCCATCCCTCCTGCCAGTATTAATCATAGCAAAGCTTATATTCAAATTGTTTCCCTAAAAGATGAAGCTGAGCACCTTGTGCCTACTTGTGGCACAATACCAGGGAGGTGATGTTAATCCACTCAGAAGGATCAATAGGGACTCAACAGATTTACAGTCCTTCTGTCCTTCTGTCTTCTCTCACTTATTGATTGATTGACTGAGACAGGTCTCATTCTGTTGCCCAGGCTGGTATGCATCATGGCTCACCGTAGCCTCAAACTCTTGGGCTCAAGCAATCTTCCCATCGCAGCCTCCTGAGTAGCTGGGACTACAGGCATGTGCCACCATGCCCAGCTAATTTTTTCTTTCCCCTGTAAAGACAAGGTTTCACTTTGTTGCCTAGGCAGGTCTTGACCTCATGGCCTCAAGCAATCCTCCTGCCTCAGCCTCTCAAAGTGCTGGGATTACAGGCATGAGCCACTGCACCTCACCTCACCTCCTCTGTTGATCCCTAGGGTAACAAGTCCAGAAGAGGAGGACAGGTAACTGATGTTTAAAGATTTTTAAATATAGGACTTTAGGACTGACAGGAAAATGGTTGATAAGGAAAACTACAGACTAAAATAGATTTTAGAATAAATTTCTCTAGCTAGTAATCTCATTCTCTATATGCCAGGGAAGAAAGAACTTCATGAATCAATTATTTTTCATTTTGCTGACACTCAGTATTGGTCCTGAGAACAATTTCTTTCTAAGCAAAGTAATGTTTAACTACTTCCCTATCATCAACACTGCCTCATAAGCATAATTTAGAACCTTGCTATTGTTAATTCAGTATGCATCAATTTTTTTTCCTTTTCATTAAAACTTTGAAAGGGAGACATAATGTCTTATTCATCAGGACTGTTATCATCCGAGCAATAATTAAAGATAAGATAGAAAAAACAAAGGACGTGCATATACATAGGAGTCATTAAAAGGAAGGGAAGCCTCTCTAAGTGAAAGGAAAATGAACAAAGGCACTTTCTTTTGGACGGGGTGGAAATGAGCTAAGGCCCACCTCCAACCCAAATCATGGGAGGTTCTTAGAGGACAATGTCAGAAGGCAAGACTTGGACAAGACGGCAGGCCCAGCCCTGGAACGGAAGCATGTTCCTGTGTTTTGGAACCTTGCTCACCTACAGGAACCAAACCTGCAAGTCTTGACGGTCATTGTACTTTTAGAGTCTGGAAGTGGAATAAAGAGGAAGAGTAATAATTCTGATTGTGTTGGCAATTATAGGTTTTGCCAGGAGTGCCTCTCCTTTCAATGGATATAAGTCAGCAACTGCAGGAGCTATAACATTTGAAGAAGGCTGGGCATGGTGGCTCACGCCCAACCTCAGCACTTTGGGAAGCCAAGGCAGGAGGATCATTTGACCCTAGGAGTTTGAGACCAGCCTGGGCAACATAGTGAGACCCCATATCTATAAAAAGAAAAAAATAGGCTGGCATGGAGGTATGTGCTTGTAGTCCTAGCTACTTGGGAGGCTGAGGTGGAAGGCTGAGGCTGCAGTGAACTATGATCAATCACGCCACTGCACTTCAGACTGGATAACAAAGTGAGGACTTGTCTCAAAAAAAAAAAAAAAGGTTGAATGAGATATTATTTGGGGCAGAAAAGTAAAAGTTAACACTTCCTGTAAGGGTCAAACTCAAATCTCTGGAGGTTCAAAGCTTAGCTCATTTGACATCTCCTTCCAGAAGTGTCCAGACACACACACGTGCACACACAAATACACAGACATACACATATACATACATGCATACACATGCCCACACACACACATAAATACACATGTACCTTCCACTCAGCCAAGTTTGATGTAATACATCTTTTCTAGTATACTCTACTTGTAATAGTATTAGAATCATTCTTTCATTCTGCTTTTTATTATGATCAATAGTTTAAATGTCCTTATCCACCAATGGCTTGAAACTCCTTGGTATTTGACTTACTCTTTTTTTTTTTTTAATGATCCCATACCAGCTACTATGGTGCTGTGCACATTTTGGGTACTCAATAAGTGTTTACAGAATAAGTAGCAGAAATTTAAATATTTGGCATTTGCTGCTTTTAGAGTTGGAAGACTTCATTAAAATTTCAGGGGTCTTTAAAAGTCATATCTTTTTATTCAGAGAGAAATCCATTTTATTAAAAACCATTTCTTTGTCTTTTTTTTGACAGAGTCTTGCTCTGTCACCCGGGTTGGAGTGCAGTGGCACAATCTTGGCTCATGGCAACCTCTGCCTTCGGAGTTCAAGTTATTCTTGTGTCTCAGCCACCTGAGAAGCTGGGATTACAGGTGTGCACCACCACACCCAGCTAATTTTTGTATTTTTAGTAGAGAAGGAGTTTCACCATGTTGGCCAGGCTGGTCTCAAACTTCTGGCCTCAAGTGATCCGCCCACCTTGGCCTCCCAAAGTACTGGGATTATATGCATGAGCTTCTGTGCCTGGCCTTAAAAACCATTTCTATTAATAGAGTAGATTGAAATGGCCCATGTTTCATTTCCTCTCCTTATCCCCTAATTTCCCAAAGTCACAGGCATTTTGCTTTTTTTCAGTTAATTTCACAAAAAACTTACGCCCATATGGTGGACACTATGATATACCTCCCAGATCCCCTTACAGGAATAAAGGATTTATAATCCTCTAGCTGCTAAAAGTGCTGCCAGCAGGTGGCCCTTAGCTGTCAACCATCTGTGGGGATTGCCTCTGCGAAAGACAACTGCTTACCCCAGGTCACACCTCCTCCTGGGGAGGGCCAACATCCAAAATGACAGTCTCTGTGGGGGAAGAAATGTTCTGGCCCTCTTACTCTACTTAGAAACAATTTGGAAGTCATCCCCACTCCAGTGCTCCCCCGGTAGGGTAGGTTGAGGCCTCTGCTGGGACTACAACCAGCCCAACTTCTCCCTCTGCCCGGTCCTGCTTTTTTCCTTAGTAATGAGTTAAATCAACACCTTGGCCACCCATGTTCATCTCACAGCCAACATCTTAAGAAACACAACCTGACAGCCTAACAAATTTCAAGTGTTAGGTACACAGAAATCATTAAAAGATGAGGTCCCAGTTCTTTCTGATTTTATTTAACTTTATATTTTTTAGATGGAGTCTGCTGTCCAGGCTGGAGTGCAGTGGTGCAATCATGGCTCATTGCAGTCTAAATCTCCCCAGCTCAAGCAATAGTACTGCCCCACCCTCCCAAGTAGCTGGGGCTACAAGCACACACCACCATACCTGGCTAATGTTTATTTTATTTTATTTTTAGTAGTTCTTTTTAATTTTTAGTATTTTATTTTTATTTTTTATTTTTAGGTCTCACTTTGTTGCCCAGGCTGGTCTCAAACTCCTGGACTCAAGTGATCTCCCACCTCGGCCTTCCAAAGTGCTAGGATTACAAGGTGTGAGACACTATGTCCAACCTCTTTCTGATTTTAGAAAACAATGAAGGCAGGTAATACAAGTAAATTCATCAGTCTCATATAATATGCGAAGTTTTGTGAGAAAGGCACATGCTGGATGCTGTAAGAGTCCCAGGAGCGGTTGGGGGGCAGGAGGTTATCAGGATTGACTTCTTGTAGGAGCTGTGTGTAAAAGACAAGCTAGGTAAAGACGAAGTAAGGAGTTGGAGGCAGAAGAAAGAGGACGAGAAAAATCACAGATGCTTGAGGCTTCCAGGGACGCTAACGGCAGGACACACCAATGGGCACATGGGCGTGACAAGCAGGGGATGAAAGTGACAGCAAAAGTGAAACTGACAGATGCATCCGGTAGGCAGTAATAACATCAGGGAAAAACTTGCACTTCATCCTATGGAACTTAGTTCTTGGCCATTTTTTTTAAGACTGAGACATAAGGCCAATGACTTTTCCATGCAACATATACTTCCAGATTTTTCCAAATCCTCATGTCCACCAAAATAATTTGGGAAAATAAAGCAAAGAGCAGCAACACAGACATTTTGGGAGGGCAGGTGGGTTATATTGATAACATCTTTATATAAGCATGTGAGTAATGATATCTATTAAACACGAAATCATCTGTTTTAGAAGAAAAATTATCAGCACATAAAATTTTTTGAATGTCTCATTCTATTTTGAAAAAAAAGAATCATGCTTTTTGTTTAGGCCTCCCTTACATAGATAATATTAAAAGAAAAACAACCGTGTACTATTGATGAGTATATATGTTACTTATTATTACTGAAATAAATGAAATGTACAAACTTTAACCCTTTATTCGTATGACTTATCTTCTTGCACATTTTAATTTTAGTATCATTTTTCTATTTATTCGGTGGTCATAACTATTTGTCATAAGTAAGAATGTTCATAGCATCATTAATACAATATAAATATTTGAGCTTTCTTCATCTATCCTTGCCTTCCTCCTTATCTAGAAATTTTCCATCAGTAAAATTACTAGACAAAATTAATAACTGCAAAAACCATAACTCACAAGTACTACAGAAGCTCTTGAGAACCTCAATTATTAGCTGTGTACCAGAAACCATTAGGAAATGGTATAAATAAGCAAGGCAGATGAATTTACACAGTCCCTAACACCTGCCCAGCCATGGCGTCATTCTCTCTCTTTCTCTCTCTCTCTCTCCCTCAACCCCCTACACAGAAATAAAACAGGAATAAAAGTGTGAATAATGTTGCTATCATGGTAAACTTGAATCCAGTCTATTTTACTTAAAAATAATTTTTAAACTGTAGTACCAGATTTATTATTAGTAACACATTACTTGTGACACCCACACATGATCAATATTCACCAGGTTGTTCAATACTAGAGTGGAGAGGCACTACTAGAAGCCATATGGAGCCACTGGTGTGTTGAAAGCAAGAGCGAGGCGTGGTCAGAGTTATAGCTTGGACCTGTCTCTCTGGAGTCAGATAGAGGATGGAATAAAGATGTTTTGGGAGAAGTCTTCAGCAAGCTGTCACAAAACTCAGGAAAGATATGATGAGGATCTGCCCAGTGTCGGGTGATAGAAAACAGCCTCATTCTGGCTGAGCCCTTCCACGTTGAGGCTCTATGAGTGCCTACACTTGACAGTCGAGTTCCTTGAAAGAGGCAAGCAAGACGAGCTGACCAAGATAACTCTCTGCTTTTCATGTCCCTCTGCTTTTGAGAAAGGCCTTATTACCCTGACTAATAAAGCCTTATTACCCTGACTAATAAATTACCTATTAGTGACAGACTCACAATTATATTTTGAAGCCCTAACACTCAATAACAAGAGCAGAAAATCTAAGTAAAATTTGTAGGTACAAGGGTTTGCCTGGAGTTAGAAAAGAGATTCTGTTTGATTTTTACTCCTAGGTTACCATCCATTCCATTAAAATATGTTTATACCATCAGGTGCAAAGTTCTTCACTTATCTAGAGACAGAAATATCATATATTTGTTCCATATAATCCCTCCTGTTCCCCAACCTTGCCACCATGGGACTCTCAGTTTTGACTCATGAAAGAACTTTATGTAACTGCCAGATAAAAGACAAATTCAGATGTGCATGGCAAAACATTATCTGGGACGCACCAAAATTCTACCTTTGAAGGTCCAGGAGAGCCCAAAAGTATGTTAAACTGGCTAAAAGGAAACGCGTCTGGTGAAAATATTTCAATGGATACGACTCCAGAATCAGACTCCTGGATGAAAAACAGACCCCTTCTTCTACTGCTCAGTGGCCTCTGGCAGATTTAGCTGTGCCGGTCTGTTCATCCACAATATTAGACAATGAAAGGTTCTTGTATCATCAGGTTGTAGGAAAATTAGATGAGACTCCTGGAAAGTCCATAATTGAGTGCCTGGTGGAGACAAAGCAATGGGGATGGTGGTGGAAGGAAGGTGGTGAAGATGCTGCGACTCTGTGCATCCTAGAAAGTAAGCCATGGCAGTGTGACGGGCGCACCAGATGCGTTGTTGTTGTTGTTAAGAAAGCAATCCCTTACTGACCAAACCAGTAGGCGTTAGGCCATACAGCCAGCAACCTATGCATGCAACAAAAACAAACAAGAAAACCAAACAATCCCCAAATGAGAAGACCCCTCAACAGAAAGAGGCTGGAGAAAGAGAGGGAGAGGCACATGAACATGCACATCATACACTGCAACAGAGTTGGGGAGGAGAAAATAATTGAGTAAAACCCTGCTGTTCTTGCACTTCACTATTTTTAGGATGAGAGATTTCTGAGGATTTCCTGAGCATCTCAGAAATAAAGTGTTATGTTCAGAAGGCTTTCAAGGTCCCAGACAGACAGAAAATTCATAAGACCTGGCTCATAATCAATTTAAAGGGGGTAGGCTCTGGCTACCAATTATTACTGGAAGAGAAAATTAGATTTTTTTTAGGGTAAATATCCAGGTACTTATTGTTTCCTAAGAGGAGAAGGGAGATGAGAAGACCCAAAAGTGCACACAGAAGAAAACACACCATGTGAATCCCAAAGGGAGATTTTTAGATGTGGAACTAAGAATCATAACATAACTCAATAAGCAAAACAGCTGATTAGGTGATAATTGTGTCAAATCAACAGCTCACGGCTCAACAGATTAAACTCAAATGACACATATTCCTAAGGATATTTATGGGAAACTAAATCATCTAAGATAAAGATTCCCAAATTACTTACACCAGAATAGAAAATCTTACAAACACCAATGCCAAATTTCTTGCTAACATTCAATACATTTTTAGAAATTTCAGAAATAACAGATTGCAACAACAAATGTGTTTGCTCCAAGCAAGTGAAATCCTGCTACCTCCACCAGCTAAGACAGTGACATGGCAGTTTCAAATTTATTGAGACAGAGACTCAGGAAGAAACTGTAACTGATAATCAAGACAATAATTTTCCTATGGAGGTATGCCTCAACTTATTTCTTTTTTTAAATCAGCCATGCTAAACCCTTTAAGAAAAGTATGGAAGATCATCCTAGACCAGCCTCTTCTATAATATCAGACCAATCAAACGCTTTACCTAGACTCTTTCTTACCACATCCTTGAGAACTAGAAAAATATGTACTGAAAAACATTTTTTTTGTATTCAAAATCTTCCTGTTGTCTATTCTGCATTCCTTAGCAAGAAATCTACCAGCAGACCACAACCCTCCTTCCCAGGCCTGGCCCTGCATGCAAAACCACGGAGGGTCCAGTACATCATTATTGCTCAGCTTTGGAAGAACGAAGTTAGAATTTAATATTTAACAGTTTTGCTATTTTGAGTTTTGACATCACCTGCTAAGGACTAATTGAGCAGGGAAGTCATGTCGAGATGCATGACTCATTTTATGTCAACACATCAACAACGTACAATTTCCAATGCACTTATATTAGAAACAATTTCAGTATCACAAAAATACATACATGTGCAGCTGCTGTAAATGGTAAATATGAAGATGAGAGGTGTGTGATTTATAGAAACAACTGAACAACAGTCTTAGAAAACACAGTGTGAAGACATGTGGGATATTTTCAAGTTGCTTTGTCATAAAGAAGCATTATTAAATGTGGTATAAACCCAAAAGAAAAACAACAGCTAAAGTCTAAATAGCAACTTTTGCCATTGAACATGATTCATCTTTGTTTCATTTGAGTTTGGGTGCTGCCGAGGACACCTCAGGAGTTTTCCCTGTCTGATGCAGGAGGACTCAGTCTAACTGGAGGTGCCTGGGCTGTGTGCTCACAGGCGCTGGGATGCTGAAGATAGTTTCCCATCAAACAATTCATCTGACAGTTTTCTTCTTCCCCAAACAAAGAGAGAAGTCAACAGCTTAAATAGAGATTTCAGGACTCACCCACATTATCCACGTCCCAGCATGCAAAGGTAATGTATTTCCAGATGATTGGCAGGTCCATATTCCATGTTCCAAGTGAGACAAGAAGGGTGAGCAAAAAAGAGAGAGAAAAAAATACTTTAGACATAGTTCGACAACTGGTGCTACCTTATCCCATTCTGAGCATGATAATGACACTTCCCTCCTTTCTAGAAGCCACCCCACTGCCAATACAGTGGGAGTTAAGGAGAAAGTTTCTGTAGAAAAACAATGTAGATAATTCATGAGACATCCAAAGTGATCTCTCATTAACATTTTCATTAACAGTTGCAAATAAGAGATATACACCCAAACCACATTTGAATATGCAATAGATGTTTCCAGAAAAATAATATGAAAGATTTGTATAAACATATAGGATCATAAAAGTAAAGCAAGTCTGGACTAGAATGGGGATGGGGGTACTTCTGCAAGGTATAGACTTAGGCTGACTCAAAATAATAATCAGAAAATCTAGTAAAGTGATTTACACATTCCACCAAGCATTTGACTAAAACAATTCTAATTACGCACTCACAAAGAATATAAATTATAACCCAGTTTAGTTGTGCTACCAGTCAGAACCACAGAATAGAATTTGCATTATTCAAAGAAGATACCAAAAAGAAATAAGTTATTATTATCTTTTTATAGAGGCCCAGGAAAAATAATTAACATGTCATTAAATTTCTAGGATGCATTGTTTTTTAATCTTACAAGCCATGATAATTGCTCTATCAGGGAAGAAATTTTGCAGCATATAATCACATAAAACATATTTTCAAGTAGATAGAACTCCCAAACTGAGCTTTCATGTAAAATAGCTCATCTGTCATAAGCTTTCCACATGAGCAGTCACCTTGGAAAACCAGGCTTTGTCAAGGTCATGCTGGAGGAATTCTGTGATTCTCAGGTCCACTCAGGCCTCCTGGGCCTCTTTCTTACAGATGTACACTACCAATCAGTTCCATCAAATGCTACTGTCAACTCAAAAGAACTGAAAGCAGGGTCTCAAAGAAGTATTTGCATGCACATGTACACAGTAGAATTATTTGTAATAGTCAAAAGGTAGAAACTACATGTGTCCATTTATGGATGAGTGGACAAACAAAATGTGGTATGTACGTACAACGGAGTATTACTCAGCCTTCAAAAGGAAGGACATACTGACACATGCAACAGAATGGATGAAGCTTGAAGACACTATGCTAAGCGAAACAAGTCAGACACTTATATGAGGTATACAGAGTAGTAAAATTCATACAGACAAAAAGTGGAATGGTGGTTGCCAGAGGCTGTGGGAAAGGAAAATGGAGAGCTGTTGGTTAATGTGTAGAGTTTCAGTTTCGCAAGATGAAGTAAGTTCTGGAGATTAGTTGTAAAACAACATAAACTAATGAGGCCAAGACTATTTATTTTGAACTTTTATGACATGCATACCAAGAAAAGCTTCATTAGAGGGTAGCACAATAAATAAAATTTGGCCAGGTGCAGTGGCTCACACCTGTAATCCCAACATTTTAGGAGGCTGAGGTGGGAGGATCACATGAGCCCAGGAGTTTGAGACCAGCCTGAGCAGCATAGTGAGACACTGTCTCTACAAAAAATTTTTTTAAATTAGCCAGGCATGGTGGTGTGCACCTGTAGTACACCTGTACTTTAGTAGAGACAGGGTACTTCCTGTACTTGGGAAGCTGATGTGTGAGGATCACTTGAGCCCAGGATTTCGAGACTGCAGTGAGCCATGATCACACCACTGTACTCCAGCCTGGGTGACAGAGCAAAAGCCTGTATCTAAAATAAATAAATAAATTGTTAAGTTCTCAATCCATAAAAATATATACACACGTAATTCTACTGAACTGTACACTTAAAATAGTTAAGATGGTAAATTTTATGACATGTGTATTTTGCCACAATTAGGGCAAAAAAAAAAAAAAAGCACTACTATCAGAATGTTTTTGGAACTATTTGGCCACCCTGTGTAGACCCAATCTTGAAAGGAAAGAATGAATGGAAGTCAACAGTTGGTGTAAAGTGTTAAAAGACTGCAATTTGTAACAGAATAAAAAGCTGCCTAGCATTAATTCAAGAAATGTTGTCTTATTCTCAGCAGATAGTAGGATGAGAGTAGATGCCTGAAAGACACTGGAAGAAATCATGACAGAAATGCCTACCAAGACCAGAGATGGGCGGGGCTGTCCCCACTCATTCCACAGCCCTCAGGGGATCTGTCCTTGCCTGTGGCATCCCCGTTCTATGCGAATCCTGGAAAAGCATCCATGCAAGGTGTTCTTGATGTCCTTTGAATATTTTAAAATTTAACAACTTGAGCTTCGGATAGCATTTTGTTTCTAACCTACTCTCCTTAGTCCTGATAATGAATGGTGAATGTTCATCTCATTGCAGATATGCAGACTGTATTTGTATTGGCCAAAGAGCACCCAGGAAGAGCAGTTGATCCTCTCTTGTAATTAGCTATTTTTACTTGCTAAAGATGCAGAAAAAAGGGTATATATTGGTGCATAAATGAGTTGCTGTCATGGAGGTAAGCATAAATATCTGTTTTCAAACACATTTTTGCTTTGTTTTTTGAGATGGAGTCTCATTCTGTTGCCCAGACTAGAGTGCAGTGGCACAATCTTGGCTCACTGTAATCTCCGCCTCCAGGGTTCAAACAATTCTCATGCCTCAGTCTCCTGAGTAGCTGGGACTACAGGTGTGCACCACCACACCCAGCTAATTTTTGTATTTTTAGTAGAGACGAGGTTTCACCATGTTGGCCAGGCTGGTCTCAAACTCATGTCCTCAAGTGATTATCCGCCTCAGCCTCCCAAAGTGCTGGGATTACAGGCATGAGCCACTGTGCCCGGCATGTTTCCAAACAATTTCTGCCTGTACATTTCATCACTAGTCCCTGGCATCCATGGGTCTTTTTTATGGTGAGTTGATCTTTGAGTGAGAGGACACACTTGCAGAGAGGAGGGACTTAGGGAGTATGAGGCAGGAGTTCAGTCATCTCTTAAGGAAGTTGGTGACCTTGACCAAGCCACTAGACATTTGTTTTCTTGAGGGAAGAAAGAAAATAATAAATGTCCTGGCTTTTTTATAGAGTTACAGTAACAAAAATGATGCCCGTACAAGACCTTTGAGAAACACAAAGCCGTGTCAATTCAGAGTGAACTTTTGAACATCTCCAACTGTTGTCTGCCTCTCGGCAGTAATGCTCAGTTCCTTCTCAGGAGATGAGGAATGTCCAAATGCGACAAGGTATGCTATAGTCTCAACCTAAATTCCTAGCCCTATTTCCCATTATCCCCATCAGTCACCCTATTGACCCCTCCAACCAAACAAAGGCCCATGCCATGGGTTTAGGGTTGATGATTCTTGAAGTAGGAGCCAGGGACTGGGAAGTCCCCAGGATCCTTTCAGGGACCCCTGAGGTCAAAGTCACTTTCCTGGTTATACTAAGACCTTATTTGCCTTTTCACTTTCATTCTCCCATGAGCTTAGAGTAGAAATTTCTACAAGCTACATGATGTGTGATATCTCACCCTCAGTTTCTAATGCAGGAGTAGACATGAGAATCCACTCTGTTCTGCTAAGCCAGACATTAAATAGATTTGCAATGACAGTCTTTACCCAAAGCTATTTTTGCTTTGGGAAACACAGTTAACCTTCATAAAAATATTTATGTTAACATGAAATAGACTTATTATTGTTATTTTTAAGTGAATTAAAAATAAATATCAAAAACGTTCTCAGTTGTAATTTCTGAGGCAGTAAATATCAATAGATAACATGTATAAAAAGTTCTTTGCAGTCTTCAGTCATCTTTGAGGATGTATAGTGGTCCTGAGACCAAAACAGTTGAGAACTATTAATCTAGAACACACAGCAGAAGGGCAAATGATACAAGATGAGGCTGCAGAAATGGATGGGGGCAAACCATGTGGCCAGGGGAAGAATTCTGGTCTTTACCCAAGAGCAATGTTGGAATAGTCCACAGGTGTAGGAGGCTAGAATTATAGTCCCTTTCTCTGTATGCAATAGTTGTACAGAATTATTAATTGTTCACCTTACTTTTCCACCACTTTGATTCATAAATCTTCAACTTATAATGAATCTCAGAATTGTTTTCAAAATGAATAACTTCCCTTACATGATCAGATGCATATCTCAATTGCACTTGCCTTTAAAACCCAAGTTTCTGCTTGATTCATGGAAAATGTTTATAGATGAGCTTCTTTTGTCTCCCAATACCTCCCACATTCAAGTAGAATCAGAATTAGGGTCTCACTCCTGCTCTGGAGTCTCTCCGCAAAGCAGGAGGAAATGGAGCCGTGCTGATGGCCACTTCTACAAGAGATGGGTTTTTCTAACCTCCTGAAGGCCTTCTCTGCTGCTTTAGAAATCCTCTTTGTGCTCCCTCATTGGCTCTTTTGTACCTCTGCCCTCTGAAGTTGTTGCAAACTTTATCCATTCTCACACTCCTTCTGTACTCCCCTAATTCTTAGGAAAAAACCCACTTCCAGCTTCATTGAGAAGCCACAGGCAGGAAAGTATGGAGTTAACATTAATGCACTATGATTATGAAATGTATGAGTCGTAACTTTAGTGTCAGCAAGATAAAAATAATTATTTTAATATGCAGTTTCCAGGAACAGCAACTAAAAGCATGATTATGATTTTAATAAAAAGAAAATAATTATACATTAGTAAAATCAGTGAGAAAAGACAAATCTGTAGCTATGTCAGGGTCAGGTTATGTGTGTGAAGACAGTATGAACATGGCCAGGGGACAAGGCTAGTTACAGCAAAAATTTTATTTAAGTACATTACCCAGAGACACCTGCTAGAACATAGCTAACTGAGTGGACACCCCAAAGGAAGCAACCGATAAGGTGTTAGAACCTCCCATCAAGACTAAGATGGTTAAACATCAAGAGAAAAGAACTGAGCTTTAAAAATGCTAAAGATATCAGAGCAAAAAAAAAAGCACAAAATTGAACTTCTCAGTGTATCTAATTTAGACTTTTTTTTAAAACTGCTTCTTATATTTTCCTTTTTCTTCTCCTTTTTTTTTTGAGAAGCATGGAGCAAGGAGAGAAACTGATTTCACAGAGGTAGTCTGTCTTTTATGAATCGACTTTGGCTTGGGTGAGTGACTCACCCTCTGTAAACCTTGGTTTTATCTCTTTATTTTAATTTTTAATTTTTGTGGGTACATAGAATATGTACACATTTACTGGGTATATGAGATGTTTTGATACATGGGGGAGGTGGGGATGGCTAATGGGTACAAAAAAACTACTTAGAATGAGTAAGACCTACTATTTGAGAACACTAGAGGGTGACTATACAAAAATAACATCACCGTACATTTAAAAATAAAGAGTGTGATTGTTTTTATCTCTTAACATTAGATACTCCAGAAGTTGTGGGAAAGGCCAGAAATGAAGATATTTCCAGCCCTCAGGGCAGAATATTGGCACATAGTAGGCCCTCAGTAAATGATAGTTCTTTTTCTCTGTCTCTTCTTTCTCTTCTACCACAATAAGTCACCCAAAAGCTGTTTTACTTTTAGGTAACTGTGATCTATACGCATACAAAAAGAAAATTTTTAACACAGAGAGAGAAATAGAAAGAGAGCATGGCTTTTTAGTACTCCTTTTTTCTTGAAGGACAACCCCTATCTATATTATGAAATCCCACCTTCCACAGGCCTGAAATCCCTTCCAACTGGGACGTCCTAGTTCTGTGCCCTCAGGTTCTCCTCCAGCACCTCAACCCTTCCTTCTGGTGGTCTTCCAGAAGGAAGGTCTTCTGTTCTCTTCTGGTTTCCCTGGATTTCTCCAGGCACCACTCCTTTCATTCTCAGCAATCTCCCTTGCTAATCTCATGGGTTTTGCAGGAGGATTATAGTTGCCTTCCACAGAAATATAGAACAATGACAGCACCACCCTTCCCTCACCTCTCCCAAATTCAGCTGTTACCCCCACTCCTGCACAGCCCACCCGTGAATCACTCCAACTGTTCTACATCTCAAGCCTACTACGTGTATGCCTGCTGCACTCTTTCTCCACTTTCCAGCACTCAACATTTCCTGACCCCTACAACCATACTTCTCCTTCAAGTCCAGGGTGAACTCAGCCTCCCTTGTGAATCCTTCCCAGTCTCCCAGTCAAAATCAACTGCTTCCTCTTTGATGATTCCCCAGAACTGGAGCGATCACTAAAAAAATGCACCTAAAGTGTTTTTATGATACAATACAAGTGTTTTTATTATGCAATATTATATATATTATATCCATATGCATATATATTATATAAATAATACTGCATAATAAAAACTCTTTAGGTTTTTATTTTATTCAAAATTCCAAACAACTGCTTACAATACATATACATATGTAAGAGATGAAGCATAATAACAAAATGAACACCTGTGAACTCTCACTTAATGATGAGAATGTCACCAATGTGGTTGCCTCTACTCTGCAGTCCTCCTGCCTTCCTGCACATTTTCCTAAACAATATTGTTACATTTTTCAGTTTCTGAGCCTTATAAAAATGCTATTATATCATGTAATCTTCTGCAAAGTAAAAAAATCAACAATATTAAAGATTCATCATGTGGTTGGTTGATAGCTATGGTTCATTTTTGCGGTTGTATGGTATCTCATTTAGTGAACATGCCATACTTCAGTTATCTTCTCTTGTCCATAGACATTTGTGTTGTTTCCAATTTCTTGCTATTATGGATAACTTTGAAACATTTCTTGGTGTGTACATGCAAGAGTTTATCTATAATATATAATGAAATGTAAAACTCCTGTGTTGGACAGTATGCATATCTTTAAAAGACAATTCCTGTTTTTCAATATTATTGTATCAATTTACCTTCTTCCCTCCAGTGATGTATAAGATTTGGTATTTTCATAAAATTCTCTTTTGCCATTCATCATTATCACACTTTATATTGTTTTATATACTTGCCTCCCTATAAGATGATAGCATCATATTTTATTCACATTTAAATTCTTATAGTGTAACCGTACCTTGCTTATAAAAGATGATAAATGAATATCAAACTGAAGAAAATACAACAACCTGTATTTGATTTGAGTTACAAGTCATTCTATTTTTTAAATGCAAATAACGAGGAAGGAGTATAGGGTCATCAATCCTTTCTGCAAATATAATTAATTCAATCACACTACTTTCCTATCTATGACTTGATCAGAAGAACAAAAAAATGGTAGTTTTATTTGAGAAAGACAATGTAATAAATTTGGAGAAAGAAGTATATTTTGGAAACTAAGAAAACCTAACTATGAGCAAAACAGTTTGACTTGGGATAGTATGTCCAAAGAAATGAGCACTAGAAGACAGATGAGGGATTCAGGAAGGAAGTTGCAAAGCACTATATATTCATCCAAAAATTTTCACCGTAGGCTATCCATCTAGGGAGGTTCCATTTGGCTTCCTGTTCCAAGGTCCCATAAGTGATATTAATACTGCAGTTACAAAATCTGTTCATAACATAGGTTTAATATAGTTGTCTGGACTAGCCTGGAAACATAAACATAATTTTTAATATCTTCTTTCCAGGCAAATAATTCAAAATTCCAAACAACTACTTACAAATACGCTTTTCAAAAAATGACTCAGCTGTAAAATGGGGAATGCCTATATTCATAAAGTAGGTCTCTGCTTTTATCACTCTAGTCTTTTCACCCTAAGGCTAAAAAAGCCAGAGACTGAAGAAAAGAAGCATTCCTATGCTCTTAGAAACAAAATCTACAACATTCATAAACTACTCTTTGATCATTGCTTGTCTTCTGCTTTGAAAAATATTCAGAAAGAGAGTGCCAATACCTCCCAAAATATGAGATAAACATGCATTCCTTATGCGGGAAATGTAAAAAAGTTAAGGTAAGACCATGGACTAAAGAAGGAGAACAGCTTAGCAACATTGCTCAACCTACGTCTAAAGAGCACACAGAACTGAGACCAAGTTTCTCCCCCATGGGATTTCAGTGGAAAAATAAAAGGCTTCCAAACATTTGGAGGTCATTGACCTTGGCTTCCCCACATCTTTGATGCTCCTTCTCATATCATGTGCAAATTCATACTTTAGTAGGTCAATGGTGGAAAACAAATTTCTGAATTCAATGTGTATCTTTGTGAACAGACGAAAGTCAACAAACAGTGGTAAAAAACTACACCACAAATCTCCAACAAGCAACCCCATACAGACAAATTTATCTTGTCTCTACAACAGCAAAACCATCCCACCATCAAAAAAAATAATGTTTTTAGAACAGAACTTGGTATTTTCAGTCCTAGTAGAATGCATGTGCTCACAAACATCCTGTTTGGTGTTAAAGGTGTAATAGGTTCCTATTGAACCTCCCCCTGTAACTTCAATATACAGTTTGATTACACCTTTAACACCAAACAGGGTATTTGGTGTTAAATAAGATATGTTTAAAATATTACTCTAGTTAACTCAGCCACTAAAACTTTTTTGAAAATACAATTATTATGTGTTCTAATTTCTATTTTACAACACTACACTGTAATGATTTGTATCTACTAAACGCCTACTATGTGATGTATGTATAATACAAAGACAACTCCACAAGAATGGGGCTCTTGACTATTAAGAGAGGTTTAGGTGGGGGCGGGGAAGGTGGGGGTTAGGATGAAGTTCAGAAGCAATGGGCAGAAAAGAAGAAGAGCACACTTCACTCTGATTAGATTTTTGTGAACACAGTGCAACTTGTTCTCTTGAGTCCCTGGTACAGTGCACTCACTTCCATCCACATGCAGCCCAGCGAAGTCTAATGTATGAAAATGGCTCTTTTCTCTTTTATGTTTTTTTCTATTATCAATCCTTTTCCTTAGTCTTACTAACATTATACTATTAGTCAGAGAAATAATTCTGTGGATCAGACACTCATTTCCAGATACAAAGTTAACTGCACCTTCCACAGAAAACCATTCAGCTATTCATGATTCAGCTCAGCTGTTCCTTGAAGCATTATATAAGCAGGTCAGAGTCAGGCAGGAATGTGCCAGTTGCTACATTCCAGCCAGGTCTAGTGGACTTTTATCTTTCTCTAGACTAACAGCTAATCAAATGTAACAAACACACCCTTTCCTTATGCCAAATGGAGGCCAGGAGAAAGTGTTTTTAAGAGATGTACTACACTTTAGCCATGTACTATCATTTTTATTTATTTTAATGGAGCCATCTAGATAAATCCTCTTGTTATGCTTTGAAAAGATTACCCAGAACCTCTTTGAATTCATCCAAATCCATGATGATGCGTAAAAGGAAAGGAAAATAATAAAATGAGATTCTAGGTAACATGGTAAACAGTGAAAGTACTGAGTTAATTCAGAAAAGCAATAGATTAATTGTTATCAGATCAATGTGATCAATTATCCAGAGGTGAAAAACTATATTACCTGAGCTAACAATAACAATATTATTATTAAAGAATTCTTTAGTATTTTTCCATAGCAAAACCTGTGTAAAGTGATATTTTCATTTTTTTCATGTCGAAATTGTGTTTCAACAACCCTGAGCTATGAAAACAATCATGAAGTGTATGCTATGTTATCAAGTTTAAAAAAAAAAAAGGTTTTTAATCTATGACAATGCTTCAGGATTGTAGATTTGAAAGCCGAAGCAGCTGTAACTCTATCACAAAGATGAATAAACTATTATCTAGGGAAATTAAGTGATGATGAACCCACAATCTGGAAAATGACATTGCTGCTTACTTTTCCTGAAACACAGTTAGTTATGTTCTAACTGTATACTACAGAGACCAATGTTACACTTACAGAAAAACACATGTGGAGTAACCTGAAAGGAAAGAGTATACTCATCTATTAAAGCACCAGACGCAAAACAAAACGTCATGATACTTTTTCACTTAGTGAAAAGGTTTGGCAACTGGGTCACATGTACACTTCAGCCACATTACTCACTGTTGTATTACCTAATTCTCTTCTATCTAAAATATGTTTTCAAAGGAAGCAAATAATAGCTAAGAATAGTACAAATTACTCATCCTTTATAATAATGTAGATGATGTTGTAACATGACAATATTCCCCAGGGCTCATACATTTTGTGAGAGAAAAGTATCTACATCATCCGATCTTTTAAAAATATGCCATCTGACCTTTTTAAAAATACGATCTATATATTTTTAGCTTTTGATATTCCAATATCTAACTATTAGAGAAAAAGTAAGGAGTCTTTTGGGAAAGAACCCAGGTAAAGAGAAAAGGAAATCAAGGTACAAACCTTGGCGCCAAGGTTTTCTGTACTCTTAGGCCATCAAACTTTCCCCACTCATAGTCAGAGTAGCCTTTCCCTATCTCATCTCGCCATATTACTCCTTTGCAATATGATTCTTCACTGGTTCCCCATTGCCTATTTGATACATTTTAAACATTTCTTGAGCTTACAAGTTGGTAACCCTTATCTAAACATTTACATGTGCCAGGTGGACCTCATGAGGCCACAGGTGTCAATGGTCCAGAACCTCTATCGCCTCCAGACCTCAGGGAAGCAGGAGAACACCGTTACTCACTTCCCGGCCGTCCTAGTGACTCTCTGCTGGGTGCTGGCCACAAGGGGTTTAGTAGCATCCTTTGAGATATTTGATGTTAGGTGTCACTATAGTGCCCAAAATCGGAGCAAGTAAAAATTGCTTAGTCTAAGTGGCTCAGAGAGGATTCAGTTTTGTAAGCAGGGGAGAGATCTCCAGGGATCCCCAAACTCAGTTGGGAGAAATCTGACTATGGTTAGAATGACTATTTTGTGAGTGGTGACAGAGTCAAAGAAATAGTTTTATTAAAGTTATTAAGCTGCATAGTTACTATAATTCAGTATCCACTATGAACTAAAGTGCTCTTTTAAAAACCAGATCAAAGCAGGTTCATGCCTGTAAACCCAGCACTTTGGGAGGCCAAGGCTGGAGAATTGCTTGAGCCCAGGAGTTCCAGACCAGCCTAGGAAATACAGCAAGACCTCATCTCTACAAAAGTAAGAAAAAAAAATAGCAGGATATGGTGGCATGTGCCTGTGGTCTCAGCTATTAGGGAGGCTGAGGCAGGAGAATCACGTGGGCCTGGGAGGTCGAGGCTGCAGTGAGCTGTGATTGTGCCACTGCACTCCAGCCTGGGTGACAGAGCAAGACCCTGTCTCATAAAAGAAAAAAAAAAGAGCAGATCATCCCTGTCCATTTGAAAACATGAAAGTGTAACAGTTTTCCCTAATTATTTTGGTAATTAAATGATCAATGTAGATCACCTCAAGATTAAAAAGTATAAATTAATTTGTCATGGATTACTTTAGAATAAGCAAGGCTAAATATGATATTCATTACTTTTTCTGTTTGAATGATACAGATATAGAGGAGGTAGATCAACAAAATATTAATTTCTATTTGATTTCAAAATGCAGAAACATTTTGCAGTAGGATTATCAGGTTTATCTTCCTAACTGCATTTTGCTTTGGTTACTTTTTTTTTTTAAAACACGAAAAAGGGCAAAAGGAAAATTACATTTAAATATACTCAGGACTATAAATTTATTTTTTAAATCATCAAAAAGTAAATAAACATTGTCAGGGCCAAGAAGAGCTTGAAACATAAATGTTGAGAGTAAAACGTGATCCATTAAATATGGACTTTCAGACTGAATTAAATGTTAAAAAGATACGCATTATATGACAAAAAGATACTGGTACATTTCTTTGGGCACTTACGACACGCTAGCCATTTTCTAAGTATTACTTCTTTTTCTTATATATGTATTACTAAGCTTGTTTTGCAGAAGAAATGAAGACTCAACAAACTTAGGTGACTTATCGCCAGATAGTCAGCTAGTACCTACTGGTACTGAAACTGCAGCAGGGTGAGTCTAGCAGTTGCTATGCCTCCCAGTATGCAGTGAGCTTAATAGTAAGGAAATCTTGCTCATTTTATATTGTATCACCATGTTTATTCTGCTCTTTGGGGTTTGCAGGCTACATGTTTTTTTTAACATTTTCATTTTGTGCATATTATTCACAAAGCAACCTAAAAAAGGCACCCAATATTCAAAGAGAATATTTTAGGCAGAATGAAAATATGTTTTAATCTGTGGCAGCAACTGCTTTTAAATCGGACCTCTAGCTTCACAAAATGATCTTTGCTCCCACAGACTTCTGGTCTCCTTCTTTAGCTCTGCAGAATGCTGTGACTATTAGGGGGAAAGAAATGTTTTTTACTTAAAGGTGAATATGAGTTTCTGATTAAACATTTGTTTGTATTTAAATTTGTTCCTGTGAATATTCCATGTTTGTTTTTATACTGAAGGGGTTACAGAGATGGAGAGATTTGTAGGGCATAATGCTGATTTTTTTTTTTTTAACTATCAGACCAGTAACTAAAATATTTGGTCCCACTTTTTCACTCATAAGCTACAGTCACATAGCTGACGTCATTAAATTTTTTTCATCCTGTATGTGATGCAGGGAATTCTGTTATTTCTATTTGCCAGTGAGAAAGCTGAGGCCAAGAGAGGCTTAGTAAGCTGCAGATGAGCTGGGTATGGAACAGCATTTTGATATGAATCACACACGTGTGACCAAATGTTTGCACACAGTGGATAGCCAACATCTTTTCCATTTTGTAACATATTTGTGTAAACTTTATAAATACCATGTGTCAAAATCCATGCAACATAGATACAGCAGCTCTTGATCATTCAGAGCCATTCAATTTCTCATAACTCAGGAGGTTTCAGTACATAATTCTAACATGACGTGAAATTATCTAATTCCTAACTACTCAAAACCTCAGTACTTGATCTTGCCTGTTTATTTTTCTTTTTGCTCATTCCTAGTGAGCAATGGACTATTTACAACTATTTGATGAGGGTGAATTTATCCTCTCAATTTGAAGGGTATTGTATATTCAATAATTTGGAAGCATTTTTATTCCTGAAATATGGAAGCTGGTCATCTTCTTATAATAATTTATTTCTTCACCTGACCCCAAATATATAGTATACACATGAGGAATGACATGGCTTTATCTTTTCATTCTTTTTTTTTTTTTTTTAAGACAGTCTTACTCTGCCACCCAGGCTGGACTGCAGTGGTGCAATCTTGGCTCACTGCAACCTCTACCTCCCAGGTCCAAGCGATTCTCATGCCTCAGCCTCCCAAGTAACTGGGATCACAGGCATGAGCCACCACACCAGGCTAATTTTTGTATTTTTCAGTAGAGTCGGGGAGTCAGGGTTTCACTTTGTTGGCCAGGCTTGCCTCTAACTCCTGGCCTCTAGTGATTCACCCATCTCAGCCTCCCAAAGTGCTGGGATTATGGGCAATGTTTTCATTTTTAATAAAAAAAAAAGTATGAGACCATAAGAAATTGAATCTTCTAAAAGTATGAATAAACTTTTTTTTTTAAGAAAGCGTCATGCTCTGTCACCCAGGCTGGAGTGCAGTGGCACACAATCATAGCTCACTGCAGCCTTCAGCTCCTGGGTTCAGCTGATCCTCTTGCCTCAGCCTCTGAAGAAGCTAGGACTACAGCCATGTGCCACCATGCCTGGTTAATTTTTAATTTTTTGTGGAGACAGCATCTCAATTTGTTGCCCAGGCTGGTCTTTGGCCTCAAATGATCATCCCACCTCAGCCTCTGAAATTGCTGGGATTACAGGTGTGAGCCACGGTGTCTGGCCTCGCTCATGTATTTAGGAATGCATTCAGTACTTTATGGGCATCTTGCCCAGCATATCTCATTTTTCCTTCAGCCCAATCATTATCAGCTAGACTCTCCACATTCTATTCTACTTTTGAAAGCTCTGTCTAGCTCACATGACTATAATCTCATCACTATAATGAAGAATGTCAATTTTACAGATTCTTCCAGCTACCAAGGCATAAATTATCCATGAAATTAGGCCAATGTGGGTAGAGGGTGGTTTTTGAAGTTTCCAGATAATTGCCTGTTTTTCCACTTTGTCTTTAAAGACCTCATCAAGGCCTGGCTACTTCTTCCTCATACTGACTTGACATGGGATTGGAACAACATCCTTCTCTTCTTCTGTCATAAACTCTCCTCAGATGTCTCTAGACAATCATCCTCTCAGTGACAAGTTACCGTGGAGCCCCCACTCCGGACAAAACTTACTGGGGAATACAAAGGTGAATAGGATGAAGTCACAGCTCCCAATCAGTAAAACACAGCAAAGAATAAATACATGAGAAGTGCCACGAGAGCAGAAGGAGCAAAGAGCTACAGAAGGAAAGATGAGAGAGAGAGATATCTTCTGAGAATTATCGAGAAAAACATCACAAGGGAGGTGGTGTTTGAGTGCAGGATTTCAAGGTGAAGAAAGGGGAGGAAGGGCATTTCAGTTGAAAGAAATGGGGTGAGCGACGGACAGAGAAATCAAACTTAAAGGCATGCATAGGAATTGGGGAGAGTTGCCACAGGTTTCCTGTTGGGGCCTCAGGAGATCTGAACACTTAGATACAGGAGAGCAAACACAGGGCTTTGAATACAAATCAAAAGGAGTTTGCACTTACACTTTAGGAAACAGAAGTGGCTTGAGGTTTGCAGCAGGGAGTGATACAACCAAAGGAGCACTGTAAAAGAACTGAACTGGAAGCAGAAGTTAGGAAGGCAGAATGAGAATGAGCTGGGATAATTACCCCAACAATCCAAGCAGGAGGTAGCAAGAGCCAGAGCTAGGACTGGTGGGGATCTGATAGAAAGGAAGTGGCAGTGGGAGTTACCACCATGGGGACCCTGACATTTCCGTGGTGTGTGTCTGTCAGGGAGCAATGTGAGAAGAGAAAGGTGTAAAAAAATGAAGACCAGGTCTCCCAAGCAGGTGACTCAGGACATAGTGGTCCTAGGGTAAGGGAAGAAAGTATGAAATTGATGAAAGAAATTTTTAAACATATTCAGTTTGAGATGACTGGGGAATAACTGGGTAAAATATCCCCTTGCCAGTTTCAAATGTGAGACTAGATTTCTAGTGAAGGCTAAGAGTTAAAATAAAGATGTGGCAATAATGCATCCAGCCAACCAACACTCCTGGTTCTAGAAAACAAGTAGCTTGTTGCCAGAGCAGCTTACCTAAAAGCCAGGTCACATTCTAGGTGTTTTATATGTTCTTCTGTTGACTTCTTACCATAAAGCATTTCTATCCCCATTTTACTGATGAGGATTTGGTGGCTCAGAGATCTTATACAATGAGCTGACTTCAGAAGGGAGGTGCCCAAGTTCTTATTCACCCTTGTTTTCCCACCACACAAAGAAATGGTAGCTTTCTCTCTCTTTTTATTTCAAAGTCCCCAGTGTAAGTTATACCATGCATTTTTTTTGTCCATTCATGTCTTTTCTCCATTCTGATCTTCATTTATGCTGCTTGACTGAAATCGCACCCAATCGGCCCCAATTATATTCAGTGCCCTTCCCCTGTCTCGTCGCTGCTTTTAACTTGCTGCACACTCTCTCATTATTTAGGATTCCAAGACAGTGTCCTTTTAGCTCCCACATCTAGAATTCTTCCCACAATCCCACTAGAACATTGGTCCTTGCATTGGTTTTGGGCTAGGAGACCCTTAGCACTTCAGAATGCACACTAGACATCAATCAGCCCTGCTTTTTTACAAGACATCATCATGACACCAAATCCTCCCAGATACAAGCCTCACATACTACTGAACTAGCATGAAAACAAAACAAGTTATTTTAATCTCTTCAGTGATCTGGTGGCTACTTTGAGTATTACATTCCAGTTTTCTCTACTCCCTGACAAAATGACCAATCATACACATTTTCTAATAGCCATATTTATTTTTTAATCTTTAATATAAATAGCGGGTTTCAATACCTTTTAAAATCTCTAGTCTCTTTAGCAGTTCTCCAATGAAAGTCATATTTCCTTACTAATTGTGCTTCTTGCTATTCTTGATTAACCAGCTCTGAACTGGAAAATTCTGTGTTCCCATGTGCTAGGTCTCACACTTTGCTTCCAAGTAACTCAGATAACTGTGAAGTCACAAATTAATTCTCACAGTGTGGTAGGTGAAAATTATTATTCTCCTTACAGATAAGGAAGTAGTTGCCCAGAGTGGACTGTGACTCATCTCACTTCTTGGATCTTTTTAATAAACCATTCACAGCCAAATTGCCCTCACTTAAAATCCTACAAAAATCATGCCCTGCTTGAGTTTTTGCTTCTCCCTCCCTAATTCCTCAAGAGGAAAGCGTGCCAATGTTCAGTGTATTGTGAGAATGGGTTATTTGGGATTGGAGGTAGCATGAAGAATCTGTGGCTCTTTGGCCTGGAGAAAAGAAGAAACAGAGAGACATGGAAACTGCTCTTAAATAGAATAATGGTGGGTGTGTAGAAGAGAGAGAAGGCAGGGTGTTATAGCTCAGAAGGTGGAACTGGAAGGAAGGGAAAGCTATGCAGGCTGACCTTCCGCGGACTTCTCATTAGTCTGTTTATGCAGTGCTCCAGGAGAACTTCTCTTCAAATTCAGACCACAAGACCCATCCTCTGTGAAGTTCCCTTGCTGTTGCTGTTCAAAGTGTGAGGTCACTTTGCTGAGATCCCTTAACTTTCTCATGTATCTACACAATAGCATCAAAATCATAACGCTTCCTTCCTTTTTGGCCTACCAACTAGAATGTGAGATTCATGTGGACAGATGTGAACCATGGCATGTTCATCCTGTGTTCCTAACATTTAAATACAAAATTTCTCTAAAATGGAATCAAACATTTCTGAAAGTAGTGAGATCCCAGTTTCTATAGGTATTCAACTAGAGACTGTTATAAAGGGACTTTAACCATGCAACTCTACCACTCTGTAACTTCTAAATTTCCAATATCTTAAGTGCCTTCTTATTTGAAGTGATTTCACCAATCCCAAAGAGTTTAAAAACATAACTCATGAGGACCAGTGTGCATGGCTTAGTTATATTTTTAAACTCTTTGGGATATATAATTAGTTTAATATTCTGATTTTAATAATGATTGACCTAAAAATTATTAAATGTCTTTTCAGTGCAATGTCTTTAATTATAAGCCCTGGTCTACACAAACATTTGTTGAACACCTACTAAGTGCCAGACTCTGGGAATAAAAGAATGAGAAAGAACCCTGCCTTCAATAACTTACATTCCACTAAGAGCTGTATTTCCATTACTGGGATTGAGAGGTCATAGTCTAGCTGCAAACTTTCGGTTTTATACCTCTGCTCCTCAGTACTGAGAATGTTTTCCTAAGGTTACTACACATTCTAAGAAGACTATTAACTAATGTTACAAGAGGCTCTTTGACCCCTTGGTGTCACTAAATCTGAACTGTAATTGATCCAACTGGGAACTGCCTATGGCCAGTAAGGGAAAGTGAAGACGGAGACTCCCAAGGTCATTTCAGAATCGACCTGAACTTGAGTCTTTCCTTGTTCTAGATTATGTGTAACGATATGGGCACACTCGAGCCCACCCCGCCCCTACCCCCCAAAGCAGTACAATCACAGCCTGGGAGGGGCAAGTCTTGCGGGGCCCGTCAGTAACTGCCATTATTTGAATGCGATATAGGAGCTCCCACATAGACCCTGCTCTACCAGGTTAGAATCTGTTTCTAATCACGTGGAATTTAGATTTAAACCACAGTTAGATTTGGGATTTACCATCGTTTCTACTTTCATTCATTTAGTGGCTTCCAGCCCTTTCCCGGCCCCGTCTTAATCCAATGCACTTCAGAGGGAATTACACGGGAGTTGCGGACTGGCGGGGGCGGGGGTCCGCAACTAACACCAGGTGCCTGTGAGAGAGCGCCAAGGGCGGGGGCAGCACCTCCCGGCTGGGTTAGGTCCGCCTGGCCTCGCCTCGCCTCGGGGATCCTTGGCGCTCAGCGCCGCCCTCCCGCTACTGCGCTACCCGCCGGAGCCCGGCGTCTTCCTTTTCCTTGTCTTATGGACGCCGCCCTTCGTTCCCGGGAGGATTTCGCCTCCAGCACCTCAGGTATTTCTGGTGCAAAGGTCGCCAGCCGGAGCGAGCCCAGGCGGCGGCTTCACTTCTGCAGAAGGAAAGCGAAAGCCGCGGCCGGCGGGCCGAGGGGGCGGCCGAACGCGCCGCGTGGCTGCTGCTCCCGAATCCGCAGCGGCGGCGCCAGGGCGGTCACCGAGCCCTGCGGACCCCGGCTCAACTTCCAGCGCCACTCGGGTGCCCCGAGCACGCCGCAGCTCCCGGCGCGCCCTCCAGCCGCGGCACGCAGCCACTGACGCGCCCGGGGCGCCCTCCCGCAGCACCAGCCAGGCCACCCCACCTCCCGCGCCGCGCTCCCCAGCCAGCCGCCGGCCAGGAGCTCCCCGGCTTCTGAGCAGGACGCGCCAAAGGGAGTTCGGAGGCTCAGCAGCCCCCAGCGTCCGCTTCTCGGGTGACGTGACGCCCTCTCTGGAGCGCGGGCCCGCCTCCGCCAAGCCTCCACCGCAGGTCCTTATAGCCGAGCCACGGGAAGATGCAACGCTGGGCGAGGGGCGCTCCCCGGATTTTGAAAAATAGCCTCATTCGCCTCGGGAGCGCCTCGATCCCCCACCCGCACCCTTTGGCCAGATGATTTTAATCCTGGGATGCCGCGTTAGTCGGGGGAGACTGGGAGCTGGAGCGGGAGGAGAGGAGCCGGCAGCGCGGAGTTGCCGGGGTGCAGCTGCGCGCAGCTGGCGGCGACGGATGGCGGTCCCTGCGGCTCCCGGGCTGGGGGAACTGGCTCCTGCGCCTCTGCCTCCCGGAGGATCGCACTCTCTCATCCTTACACACCACACACACACACACACACACACTGCCGCTAGCGCCCCTCACGCCACAAGCCGGAATGCGGAGGTCAGAGCCACTGTCCACTTGAAAGCAGGAAAGCAGGGGCTGAAACACTGAGGTGGAGGCGGAGGCTCTGGCCTCATCTGCGAGGTTCGCACCTTCCCGGAAGCCCCCCCCCCCCCCCCCGTTTCCCCAGGGTGAGCAAGGTCTGGCTTCTGAGACTCCGCTCTCTGGGCTAGTGGTTCGAGCTGCGGGGGGGCGGGGATGGATTCGGAGGAAGCACTAGAGAGAGAGCCCGCGCTCACTCCTGCCCTCCTCGCAAAGAACTGGCCAGCCCCACTCGTGTCCAGCCCACAACTAGGCGGCCGGGGCCGGGGAGCCAGACCCCAGGTCGCTCCAACTCCTGCGAGGGCGGGGAGGGGAGTGACAGCAGCAACCACTGCGCGCGCTGGCAAAAGCACAGTCTCCGAATAGGCTAAACGGCGGGCGCGGAGGGGTGGAGGCAAGAGGGGGCGGAGGAGGAGTTGCCCGAGCGGAGAGGGATGACGTCCTCCAGGGCCTTGGGCTCCGAGGGACGGAAGACTGGTGCGCTCGCCGGCCCCGCGCACTAGCTCTGGGGTTCGCAGAGGCGCCGCGCCCGGCTCCCGCGGCAGCTCCAACACAGCGCGCAGGCGGTCGATCCCGGCCAGCTTAAACCGGGCGCAAGCCCTCTGTCCCCCTCAAAGCACCTCTCTGCTCGTCCCTAGTCTCCAGGTGCCCGTCTGAGAGTCCCTGCCGCTTCCGGGTGGACCCTGCCAGGCAGCCCCCGGTCGGGCCAGCCTCGCCCCTTCCTCGCTTTCTCCCCCATCGACCTCGAGCCAAGGGCAGGCGGCCCGCACCGGCGCCCCTGCCCACGGGGCTAGGCGGCGCTCCCGGCCTACGCCCGGCTGCCAAGAAGGATGGGGCACTGGAAGAGAAAGGCGCTCACCTGGGTCACCGAAGCCTTCCTTTGGGGCCCCTCCCGGAGCTTGTTCGCAGCCCGCAGGCACAACCTTCCTTGGAGAAAAAAAGTAGCGCAAGGGCAGAGAGAGGTAGGGCTGCTCACAGGTCCCTCCGCAGGGACTCTTTCCTTCGAGTTCTGCGAGGTCCAATCTCGGGCTCGGCGGCAGGAAAGAGCTCCTGGAGGCTGGAAGGGGCCGCCAGACCCGGGCTCCTCCCGCAGCTGCGGTGGCGGCACCTCCAAGTTGCCACCTGCAGCGCGCTTCGGGCGCCTGTGACAGCCCGCGCCGCTCAGCCCTCGCCGGCCCGCCCTCCCCGTCCGCTCGTTGGCTGCGCCCGGTGCCCGGGCGGTCCCCGCGCTCTGCCCCGCCCTGAGCCCGCCTCCGAGCCGCGCGCTCGCAAAGTATGGGTCTCCTTACAGGCCTCCCTGGGCTTTATAGCCAGCGGGCTCTGCAAGCAGGGAAATTACACACACACACACACACACACACACACACGTTTTGTGTAGATAGGGACTGGAGGGAAGGGAGAGGCTATGATAAATGTCCCTTCGTGTGCCTTAAGGGGACATGGTAACTTGGTTTCTTTTGCTGGTATTAAATTTTTGCAGTCTCTGAAAAGAGTTAACTTCGCAGCGGCAGTCCAGGGATGCAGGCCAGAAAGTGGCTTGGAGGCTGTTTCATTTAAGCATCATCCAACTTCACATGAAGCGCCAAAATATGAAGAGCAGTGTGTAGACCCAGCTTGCACCCTTTTCTCACCCAGCCTGCACCCCTGCAGCGGAGGACCCTGGGGTTCCAGCGCCTGCAAAGCCATTCCCACTGGTGCCCATGGGATTTCCAGGCCTGAAGGCTCAGCGTGTCACATGTGTGTTTGCTTAATTCTGTGGCCTGAGTCCAGGCCATGAGAATGTATGCCCGTGTACACACAAACGAGACCTGTGCTTTCTACAACTCTTGGAACTTCTAAGTAAGCAGAAGGAACATTATCTTTCTTTTCCCTTCCACCTCTACCCCAAAGACCTGGACAAGAGTTCACTGCACAGTCTATCCCTGGGCACTCAGGCCACTCTTCATTCACTCTGCCTCCTAGTAGCTCCTAAAGGTGTGCTTTCTGGAAAACTGATTTGGTAAAGCCTTCTGGAGGAGGAAAAGCTATAAAATATGACAATCACAAGTCTGGAAAGTCATCCAATCAACCAGAAACGTCTGACTCTTGGGTGTATCTATGTGAAAGAGGTACATTGCCAAGTGCCTATTAGTTTAATAACATTTCAAAATTAACTGCCCAAATAGCACATTTTGTAGCCCTTTAGGGAAATGTCTATGTTTTGAGAGTGCAGGTGTTGCACTGTTAAATGAGACTGGAGTGTGCACATGCAGCGCACATCTAGCTGTGTTTTGTGGAATTCTCGGCAGGCTGAGGCAGAGGAAAGAGACTTTCTATAGGAAGTCAGAGGTGGCTCTATACAAGGGCATATTGGAAACAGTTGGCACCAGTCAAGAAGCCACACCCTGTCAACTGTTGCTAAGTGGCTTGGAAGACTGCTATATAGCACTGGTTCCTTGCATCAAAGCAAAGATTTTGTTCCATGACACCCTATCATCTTGGGTCCACTTTGGAAATTAAAAGCAAACGTTTTTCCCTGCAGCCAAGTGCTTACTCTGGCCACTCTCAAAAGAGGCAAGCTAGTCCTCGCCTTTCGTCTTGAAACTCCTGAAGACAGCAGTCTAGTGGCAAAGCATTCACAGTAATATATTTCAATACCCCAGGCTAAATGTTTGCTTATGAATCGCACTTTGAACTGAATTGGGTAAAACAATGAGTAGAATGAAGGTGTGGCTTGCTCGAGTTTAAGTCCAGATTGACTCAATAACTGGAGGAATAGCTGATAAAAAAATAGGGGCAGAAGGGTGGGTAATAGGGGTAGTAGTGACTATTAAACTAGACATGTGTCTGTTATGTTGATAGCCAGGTGAGGCACAACTAGACAAGATGGATTTCTTTCTGGGAGTGCTGTGCCAAGCACAGAAGTGATGAAAAGTTCTTCCTCAGGAAAACAGTGTTCCTTCATATTAGAGACAGAGCTTGAAGACTGGCGTGAATGAGAAAGTATGATGTAGGAAAGAGGGAGGAATGAGAAAGGATTGGGAGAGAAAATGGGATAGTCTGTTGACAGTGGGAGAAATCAGTGGACACTGGAGCCCCTGTGGCTGAAGATTCTGAAGAAGACAAAAGAGAATGTGAAGGCAGTCAGTGTAGAAACTGAGACCTGGAACAGCTTCTCCAACACCTCTGTGTGTGTTTTGCTGGATTTGCATGTGCGACACTTTATGTAAACATTTTCTTTATATGCGGAAAGAAGATAAGGGTGTCTACCTGACTGAGCTGTGGTGAGGGCTGATGGAGATAATGCGTCTGCAGTGCTCTATGTATAGTAAGCATTCAATAAATAGTAGCTACTATTATAAACTGTGTTTAAAAGGGGCTTAAAGGTCACCTATCACTTCCAACACTTGTTGCCACCAGACTCTTTCCACCAAATGCCCCTCTTGTCATTCCCTGTGATAAGAATCTCATTACCTTCAGGCCAGGTGTCATGGATCACAGCACTTTGGGAGGCTGAGGTGGGAGGATCACTTGAGCCCAGGAGTTCAAGACCAGCCTGAGCAAGAAAGTGAGACCTCACCCCCCCACCACCCAGCCTCTACCAAAAAAGAAAGAAAGTCTCATTACCCCTGAATAGTCTTCTATTTCATAGTTGAACATAGTCAACTATGAAACTATGGAATTTCATTTTCCATAATTGAAGGTAAAATGTGTCTCACTACCCTTTTTACCAGTTGGTTCTGTTTCTATTCATGGTGGTCCTCCAAATGTGTAAACTGTGTTTCACAAAAAAGCATTCCAAATTGTTTAAAACAAATGACAGATTCTCTGCATGACTTCTTTTGTTGAGGCTAAACATGACCTGTCCCTTTGGTCTCTCCTCACATGATCTGCTTTCACAATCTTTCCTCATCTCTTACCCTCCAAATTGCCTCTGACCTCCTTAAAATATAAACACACTGCTTTAGCCCAGTCCTCCTAGCAAAACATGTCAGTTCAACATGCTGCTGTCAGTGTAGCTTTTGAATGGGCGAGTCACACTCTTGATACTCATTGAGTTTCCTGAGAACTAAAACTCATGTATCTTCATATGTTACTATTTGTGCATAACTTTGTGGAGGAGTCCTAGTTTTGTCCTTTAATGTTTTCTTTTCTATAAAAGGAGAAGATTAGACTAAATGACTAATGAGGTCCATTTAAAAAAATTATTTGGAAATAATTTAAACTTAAAAAATAGGGGAAAATGGTATGAAGAAATTCAATATCTGTCTCTCCTAGTTTTCTTAATTTTTATTATTTTATATTTGATATATCTCTAGATATATCTAGATAGGTAGATAGAGACTCATGATTAATATTCTTTCTTCTGAATCAGTTAAGAGCAGGTACAGGCATGCTCCATCGCCCTTAAGTACTTCAGTGTATGTATTTCCCCCAAACCAGGATTCTCTCTTACATAAGCATAATACAACATTGAGATAACACCATCCACAAATCCATAGAATCTATTCAAATTTTGCCAACTTTCCCCTGAATATCTGTTTTTCTTTCTGGTCCAGAATCCAGCATAGGACCACATATTACATTTAGTTGACATGTCTTGTTATTCTCCTTTAATCTGCTATAATTTTTCAGTTTGTTCCCCAACTTTCATGACCTTCATGGCTTTAAAAACATATACCTTTCATTCTGTAAGCTGTTGCTCAACTGGGTGCATCAGCTGTTTCTTCATATCTGATCCAGGCCATACATCCTTATCAAGAACATCAAAGAACTGATCCTTTACCACTGAGAGTGCATGGCATTAAAAGGCATGTGGTATCAGTTTAACAGAACCACCATTATGATGTTAACTTTTAACATTAACATCTGGATTAGTGGATATTGGGATTGTCCATTATAAAGTCACCATTTTCCCATTTGTAATTAATAAGTATTTTGTAGAATATGCTCTGAGGTTACACCCATATTCTGTCCACATTGAAACTTCACTCAGCCAGTATTGGCAGGCATTGATAGCACCTGCCTAAATCAATCACCATTGTGATGGCTGCCAAATGGCAATTTTCCATTTGCACCTTTGGTTTTTTTTTTTGTTTTTTTTTTTGGCATTTATTAGTCGGCATCCTTCCATAAAGAACATCTTGCCTTTCCCTGCACTTATTTACTTATTGTAGTCTAGGCTTATGGTTTTCTAGTCTATTCTATGGGTTGCATTCCATTACTTTCATTATTTATTTTGATACCCAAATTGTCCCAGATTTTGCAAGTGGGTGTCTCCTCAAGCTGGCTCTTAGGTCCCTCTGACATGTTCCCATTGTTCTTTGAGCAACCGCTTACTTTCTGGCACATCAAGATGTTCCAGGCTCATTTTGTACCTTTCCTGCCCCTGTCCTGAAATCAGCCCACTCTCCAAAGAGGCCTGCTTCCTCTCAGTGGCAGATGGCATTTAAAAACCAAATCTGGGCCCTTGGTTGGCTACTACTGCTGCTGTGTCAGACTTTTAGGCCCCTTCAGTGGACACAGTTAGGAAATAAATGATACAGGGTCACACACAACCACACATACACATTTATGTTTGTTACTTTATGTGTGGATATCTGTATCTATATCCATCTATAAATATATGTGTACCTCTATAGCTCTGTAACAATCACTATATTGTGGATTCACATCAATACCTTCCATTCCAAGCCAACACATCAGGATTCTTTTTAGCCTTTCTCCTTTCTATATTTGTAAATCTCTTCTCTAACAGACAGAAACCTAACTCCCATTATCTTGAGTATATTGACTTATTTGCTCCATCTGGCCTTATATAACAATCTCTGATGACATCAGCCACCTCCTCACTCTTGCCCCGATTACTGCACCTTTGATCCTCCTGCCCCTGGGATTTTGGCTCCACCACAGCCTCTGCGACATGTCTCCTTGGCCCCTGGTTCTGCTGCTGCCTCCTCAGCTTCTGACCACACCCACTCAGTAAAATGACTTGGCTGTCCTTGCAGTTGTTCAGGTCAAAATCTTGAAATTATCCTTCATAATATTCTTTCTCTCACATCCTGTACCCAATCTATAGCAAATTCTGTTTTGTTCTACCTTCAGATAGGCCCAGAATTCAATGCTTTCTACCATCTCCACCATGACTTCCCTGGCTCTGGCCAACATCACCTCTTGTCTGGACTTTTTTTTTTTTTTTTTTTTTTTTAGACAGGGTCTCACTCTGTCGCTCAGGCTGGAGTGCAATGGTGAAATCTCGGCTCACTGCAACCTTTGCTTCCCAGGTTCAAGACATTCTCCTGCCACAGCCTCCCTAGTAGCTGGGATTACAGGCACCCACCATTGCACCCGGCTAATTTTTGTATTTTTAGTAGAGACAGAGTTTCACCATATTGGCCAGGATAGTCTCGAACTCCTGACCTCAGGTGATCCGCCCGCCTCGGCCTCCCAAAGTGCTGGGATTACAGGCATGAGCCACTGCGCCTGGCCTTGTCTGGACTTTTGTAATCGCCTCCTAACTGATCCCCTGCACCACTCCTTCCTTACTTTCCTAAACACAATTGTCAATCCAGTAGCCTGAATAGTACTTTCAAAATATGCCACATCATTTCACTTCCTTGCTCAATGGCGTCCACATGGGCAGATCCTAACGATCTGCCTCTTTTACCTTGTCTTCTACTGCTCTTCACCTGTCCCCTCCTCAGCATGCTGGCTTTCCTACCCTTCCTTCTACCTGGGACTTTCTTCCCCATGTAGCCTCATATCTCCCTTCCTTATCACATTTAAGTCTTTGCTCAAACGTGTCTTTTTCAGTGAAGTCTTGTCTGGGCACCATATTTAGCATTGCACTCCCTCCTTCTGATTTACCTTCTCTATCTCACCTGCTTGGCTTTTCTGTATAGCATGTATCACAGTCTACCATACTATATATTGTCTTGATCCGGTTATAGTCTGCAGCCTCCTTGTCCCCCTGCCTTTATTATAAACTCCATGAAAAGGGAGAGTTTGGCCCGTTTTGTTTACTGCTGACTCCACAGTGCCTATTGCAGAGCCTAATATATAATAGACCCTCAATAAATATTGGTTAAATTTATGGGTGAAATTACAAAAATACAGAAATGTATTTAGGAGTAACTATACATATACCCATGCTAAGTGGTTGCCAATATGACTTGAGAGTCTGAGGCCAAATGGTGTTAACCTGAAAGGAATTCTGCACACACATTAAAGACAGAGTATAGTAAAAGACTATCAAAAATGTGAAGACAGAATAAAACACACTTCATTCAGCTCATTGAGCTTCATTGTGTTTGATGATTATGAACTAGAGTAAGTAATCTGGAAACAGGGGCTATCAGGCATGAATTAACCACTTGTCAGACCAAATTATGTACTATTAGGCATTAAAATTAAAAGTCCTAGAAATATTTCCAAACATAGTCTCTAAAATCATCTATTCTATCCACAGATTTTAGACATATTTTTCTCTTATGAAAACAGAAGCAGAAAGAACTCATTAAAGGGGCTCAGGAAATTTTAAATCTAGTACCTTCTTTTTTTAAAGGCAGCACTCAGTTCACCAAGGAAAATAAAGCCTCTTCTTTTATTATTAAAGACCTAGGTCCAACTTGGTCCTTTATAAGGCATAAGTCCTCAGAAAACATTTATATAAAATGTAGTGGAAACTCATACACATTGGACAAATTTTCAGCACCGATTAGTCATCACATTTTTAATGTACCTCATTCTGCATACTTTGGAAGACTCTGAGTGCACATTTGAAAACTGTTTAGAAAGCAAGTTTCACTGAGGCCAGTCTTACAATTATTTAATGATGGTGCTTAGTGACAACACATAAGATACTTATATTTGCAATTGCAAAAGTTGTTATTTTTATTTTCTATAAATCCTTCCAAATATATAGATACATATTTAGGATATTTCAATGAAGCTCAATGAATTGAATGAAAAATATTACTTTGATAAAAATTTTAGGTATTCTAACTTTTAAAGGTTTTCAGCACATCCTTAACGGAATGTTGAGGTGGTTGGAACGAGAGTTATTTCTTTTAAATTTATCTCATTAGTATGTAGCTTTCAAAACGAATTTTGGATTCTGCAAAAATAGCTATCTGGTTTATGCATTAAGGATATTTTGCAAGGAAGACCTTTCCATGTTTTCTCAAAGGAGCCATCACTGCAAACACAATGACTGGCAAAGCTCATTGCTGGTGTCCAATGCCTACCCATGCACAAACTGGAGACTGACCCTTGCAGCATAAATCTCTTCTTCCTGATGCTGTTATTCTGTCACTGAAAAGTGTGAATGTTAAGCAAAGAGTCAAATAAACCTAAGATTTCTTGAAATGCCTCCTAAGTTCTTGCCTCGTGCTATTCCTTTATTAGCTGTGTGATCTCAGCCTAATATCTCTGAATCTCAATTCCCTTATGTAAGTTGGGAATGGCAATGAGTATCTTATGGAATAGGTAGGATTAAATAAAATAATTGTGTGAAAGGACTTTGAAAACTATGAAGTTCACAATCGTCCTCCTCCTGAGGCTACCTATGGTGAGCAATGACAGAAGTTTTAAAGTGCCTCAAATGTGGAGCCTCTCCGCCTCTTCCACCTCTTCCTCCTCCTTCTCCTTCTCTAGATGCTACAATCCTGCTTTTTCCCTAAGTGAAGTCCTACTCTATTTTTTAAAACAATTGAGCTCTTAGTGATTTCTCTGTACTCCAGAACGTGTTACATTTGACATGGCATGAACTAGCCCCAGAATGGTTTCTTTGAAATTGTCCCTAAATTAAAATAAAAATTTAACCAAGTTGCTGATACCAGGAAGTTCCAGAGTAAGCTCTGCCCTTTGCAGCAAAATATCAAACAGCAGTGACTGATCAATAAGCCTTCCACATAACTGCAGATCGTAAAGTCACTGTAAAGATTTAACACTTGATGTTTCCTTGTTCTTTGCTTGATGCATGCCAGCCTGTGAAAAGAGCACTCTAGGAGACCGAAACCAGTGAGGTTATTTTCTGATCTGGAGCAACGCATGCAACCTCAGCAGTAAGCTGAAGTTTATTATCTGAAAAGTGAATTCTTTGTCAAATTTTACAAAGCAAGAAATGCTCAAAATACAACCTAAGACTGACACATGTAAGTTGGCAGCTGTTGACATCTGTATCACCTTAAGCCAATGCTGGTAACTGGAGTGAAAGTTAATCTGAGTTATGCTTTTTCTGTTTTAAAATGACAGCCATGCTCTTGGTCATGAAAATCCATATATTTTAGCTGATATTTCATTTACTGAGATTGAGTTCATTTTAATTTTTCCTAAAAGAGATCATTGAATATCTTTCACTCAGCTAGAAACTAGGATCAGAAGCCCAGTTTCTAAAGGAGGCAACCACTTTCTCCAATTACCTTGGATTCTGTTGGTGTGAGCCTCCTCCAGTTTTGTTAGGTGATGGGTGACGATCATATCCTTTACTGTACTTGGGATTTAGGTGTACTTGGGATTTGGGTCACTACTAACCCAAAGGGCTGTCTTTTCTGAAAATAAATCCCTGCAGGCACAAAGCTATCTTGTATTAGGGCAAACAATTGGCTGGGTCCTGGCACTCACTGGCCCCCTTGTATTGTCTGGGACTTTAAAGTCACGTATCTATATATTCAGGTCCCACCGACATCTAACAGTAGCTGATTATGCAGTGTTAACTTTCACTTTGATTGATTACAGGAACTCTACCCTTGCTGGTGGTCCCTGAGGTTTTGTGGTAGCAGAGACTTGAGTTCCCTTTAGCTAGTGTTATATTTAGGGAAGAAAGGGAAGAAGCAAAGCTCATCAAGACAGGGGCCAGACAAAGGGCTTTTTGCTTGTACAGTCATTTTATAGATCTGAAATGGATAATCCATGGGTTGAATTATTACCCTTTTAATGCACCTTTATAATACTCTTATGAAGTCAGTTGGGGTCACTTCAGGTCAAAGCAAGACTAGCCAATTTCTGTAGTGATAGTATCCTATAATCTCGACTGTGTGGCTCCTAGATCTTGTCAGTCTCTATCTCTGACCTAACCCTCACTTTTATGATCTTGTCTTACCTGGCTTGATGTAGTTGTTTGTGGGGGGTGGATTATCCCCAGGGGAAGAGGTTGATGCAAGATTTTGCCAGACTCGAGATGTTGTGAAAAGAGATTTGAGACAAGTATCACGCAGGTATCACACAGGAATCCCAGAAACATGAAGGGTTTCTTTGGAACTGTAAGATACTAAATTATGAGTTGTTTCCTCAGTAAACAGTGTATCAGTGACACTTTAAAGGGAAGAATTTGCTCCAGAGAATTGTTCAGTCATCAGATTCTAAGTAAACTTGTTAGTGTTCTCGTATTTCCCACATCATTGATCAATAAAAACGACAATGCTTATTTTTAAAAGCTAATCTAGAATTTAAAATCTATAAGAAAAGGACATTTCTCCCAGTGTTTCAACTTTAAAACCTGTATTTATGTGCACATAGCAAAGATTCTTGTAGGGCCCTGAGTCACCTGGAGACTTATCAGGTTTGGCCAGATCTGTCTTCAGGTTATGTTTTGAATATGCCCACCTCTTCTGTCCTGCAGTTTCCAAACCTCTGTTTTCTCTTGCCTGGACTATCAGTAGCCTCCTGACTATTCCCCACCCCTGCTGCCTTCTGTCTCGCCCTCCGCCTTCCATCCAGAGAGGTCCCTCTTTTACTTGATACATTTCAGTGACCTTCCATTCCCCGCAGATGTAATGTATAAATTCACAATGGAGCCCAGGCAGGGATTGCCGCCTGCCTACCTAGCAGCTTCATCTCCTCTCACCTCACCGGGCCCCAGCGCGGCCTCACTCTGAGTTCTATGATTGCAAAGAGCTCTTTTCTACCCCAGGCCTTCTCACAAGCTGTTTTATCTGCCTGGATTCCTCTTTCCCATCTCTTCATTTTGCTAAGGCCTGTTTTATTCCTCAAGCCCAATTGCTGACTCACCTCCTCAGGGGGAGCTGGCTCTCCCCTTGCACCTCTCAATTTCAGTTAAATTCCACATAACCTGTATATTCTCCCACCCCAGCGCTGGTCACTCAGTAATGACCGATTCATGACATTCCCTGAGACGACCGCAAGATCTGTGAAGACAGAGACAGTGAGAATTTATTCTCCCCTTTATCTACAGCAGGTAGACGACCTTCACCTGGAGAGAAGGTGGCACATTGTGGTCGATCACCCCAGCTCTGGAGAGAGACTGCCTGGGTTCAGTTCCAGCTCTGTGCTTCTGACCTGGGGTAAGTGACCAGCACCTCTGTATGTCAACTTCCTTATCAGCCGAAACGGACTACTGTGGTACCCATACCATTAGATTTCCTTTTCTGTCAACTGGGGATAATGACAGGCCCCTTCCACAGTACAAAATTATGAGGCTTCGCTTAGTTCGTATATTGATATACTTTGGATATTTGTCCCGCCCGGTCACATGTTGGATTTTAATCCGCAGTGCTGGAGGTGGGGCCTGGTGGGAGGTGTTTGGATCATGGGGGCGGATCCCCAAGAGTGCTTGGTGCTGTCTTCCTGATAGTGAGTTCTCACAAGATCCAGTCCTTCCTCCCAACCCTCTCTCTCTTTCTACTGCTCTCCCGCGTTCTGCCTGCTCCCCCTTCACTTTTCGCTGTGACCATAGCTTCCTGTGGCCTCCCTAGACGCTGAGAAGACGCCAGCACCGTGCTTCCTGTAAAGCCTGTAGAACCCTGAGCCAATTAAACCGCTTTTCTTTATAAATTACCCAGTCTCAGGTGTTTCTTTATAGCAATGCAAGGACTACCTAACACATATATGTAAAGCACTTAAGAAAATTTCAAGCGCCTGGTAAACAATGTTAGTTATTATCATAAGGTATTCTTACAATCAATAAATATTTTTTATTGAAAATAAGAATTAATTTATTCTACTTTTGTCACAGATTTTTTTTTCCTCATTTTGGATAATTATTCCTCGATTTAAATTATATAATACATATTAGTAATATGTATTATGTAATCATAATAGATAAAATAATAAAATCCTCCTGGTTAACATAATTAGTTAAGAATTACATTTTTTAATCAAGAAAGATATGATAAACAGCATCAAAAGTGCCAGATTTGTACTTTTTAAAATATCAATTCAGAGTCATAATGGATTTTGTTTTTGACACTTTCTTTGCCTTTCCATCAGATTTCAGGCATAAAATGATGGCTCCCACAGTATCCCACATTTGACACTTCTTTTGATAGAAAAATAGAAGAAGGACCTGGAAAATCTCTGATAATTGACAAAGAGAGAAGAGCCATTTTATTCCTTTTTTCAGATAATTTTTGTCATCATCCACATATATTTATTAGGAACATTGCCATAGAGAAAATCAATGAAAGAGTTGCCAGCTTCTTGACTGGTATCAGGAAAAAATGACTAAATTAACATTAGCTACCTATGTTTTTGGTCTCTTTTTTCTTTAAGCGAATAAATCCATTACACGAATAGAAAGAATAGTGAAAAGAACATTTGTTTCTACTCAAACCTTGGTTGTTTATGGTTGCAATGTCTCTTTTTAAGCTAAAAGCATCTCTGTCATTATTTTCTGTAACTAGTCCATCATTTATTACAGCGTATTTATTATTTTCTGGTTCACAACATTTAGAATAAACCATTATGACACTTAGGTCAAGGTAGCTTGTTATGTTGGAATGGCTTCTCTAATAATATACTAAAGGCCATGATTTGGATGTGTGATTATTTACTTTATAATTGGGCAAAATAATTGAGTATTTTCAAAATGTAGGTATATCATATCCTGGATAGTTGTTCTGTTTTTATTGTTGTTACTATTGTTGTTTTTTATGAAATGTATACATATGGGCTGGGTGTAGTGGCTCACATCTGTAATCCCAGCACTTTGAGAGACTGAGGCAGGGGATCCCTTGAGCCCCGAAGTTTGAGACCAGCCTGGGCAACATAGTGAGACCCCATCACACAAAAAGTATATATGTGTGTGTGTGTGTGTGTGTGTGTGTGTGTGTAGGCTTCACAGTGAACATTGAAGAAAATTAACCTCTGCTTTATAACAATAGTTTCCAGTTTCTCTCAGAACAAGGCACGACTTAGTTACCTGCTTTACTGAGTTTTGAAAAGGCTTTTGTACATAAAATTACACCTTAATTTAGTGACTCAAACCCATACCTATTTTGGTTAGAAGATTGGAATATAATTAATGTCCTCAGTTGTTGGCTGATTTATCCTTCAAAGGCTAAATTTAGCTGTATAGAACTATTTTATATTAAAAGCCAATTTATTTGCTATTTGTTAAGTTCCATGTTTTTATTAAAAATAAGCCTTTATGTTACTCCACAGCTTCCCACCTCCCCATCCCCAGATTATCCCACCTACTGTCAAATTTGCTGTTTTAAATTTTTGACAATCTTATTCTTGCATATACTTTTAAATATAAAAATAAAACCTTACTGTATGTACTGCATGGTAACCTGATTATTTTCATTTAATAAGTATTGTGAACATTTTGCTGTTCAAAAAGTCTAATTTTTACTTTTTGGGAAAAAAAAAAAAGCCAACTACCATAGTTCCGGTTCTTAGATTCTGTTTCTCGAGGGCTCAAGTGCTGAAAAATTGACTCTGCAAACTGAGGTCTGAGTGTGAGTCCAAGCAGTCCACGAAGCCTCACCAAATGTTACAGCCAAACATGGAAGCTAAGCAATACTCTTACGAAGTGTTAGGTTAGGTTAGCTCCTCAGTAAATCAAGGGCAGTCCAGGGTGCAAAAGTCTGTCATTCATAATTTGATTGTTTTTACAACACCTGCAGATGTAGCGATTAAAATAATCTTCCGTTCGAAGTACAGGTATATATCCATTTTATTGCCTGAGTATGGATTCCTGTTGGCTGAGATCAGGCCATATCAAATGTAGTTTGCCACATTTTACCTGCCTAACCCTGATCATTGTCTTGATTTAGGCAGCTGAGAGCAGAGTTGGAGTAGTTTTTCTTCACTGCAGCTTGAGCAATCTCCCCTACTTTTTTTATTATGGCATAATATACATATTTACCATCTTACCCACTTTACATGTACAGCCTAGTGGCATTAAGTACATTCACATTGTTGTGCAATCATTGCTTGAAACTTTTTGAGTTAAGCAGCAATGTGGACTATGCTAAGGTGTTTTGTTTTGTTTCTCCTTGGGTGCTCTTCTCCCTCCAGCAGCGACTGATGAGAACACACAGCTAACCAGAAGTACTGGGTATTTCTGGATGCTGGAAATTTTGTTCCAGATAAAGTACTTTCTGATATTGTCTGGGATTACTATTTAGAATGATTTTGAGTTTTTCACTATTACTTAGGAGCAGAGAGCTTTATAGAGAGCTGCTAGTATTAAGGACATTGATCAATACCGGGAGACAGTCGTTGCAGAACTTGACCTTTAGAAGTGAACCCTCTCTTCCTCTCTTCATGTCCCAGAGTTCTGAAGCAGTGGACCTCAGTGCTATTTCTTATTTTATCAGATAATTGCAACTTCGGGTGCAAACGTTAACCACCAAAAGTGTATTGTTATGTTTGATTGCACTCAGAATAACCAATCAGACTGCATTTGCATGACAGGCAATGAGACAACTTCGAGACTGAGCTGAATTTCTTGTTCTGGGAGTGCCATCCTCGACAAGATTGAACAGGTGGGCTCTCTGTAAAGCCATAATGCCTCCACATCTTTCATTCAGATGCAAAGAAGAGCCAGTGCCAGGCATACATGCCTTTTTTCTCTGATTTCCTTTCTGTACTCTTCAAAGAGCACAGACAGACACTGAAGATTCGTGCAATGTGCCTCAGATGCCTCTCCAGGTACCTGTGCATGGCCAAATGAACCAGGAAACCCAACATGTGTGCAGACCGATTTTCATTTGAATTCTCATGTGAATCCCCTCATTTTTTCTAAGCGTTAACTCCGAATGAGTGTGCAAATCATGAGTAGACCATTGCTCTTTTGTTTTCTTGCCTTCGGTTTGCTACTCTGTGTACAGAGAGAACTGGCCAGGTGCAAACCCCAGCCTGATGTGCTCAGAGCAGTCTATGGGAATACTGGAACTCAGGTTACATTCCTTCTTGTTACCTTCACACTCCCCACCCTGGTGACATGTTGTCTTTTTCCTGAATATTTCAGGAGGGGCTAAGTTCAAACGAGTAAGTATGCTTTGCAGCAGCAGCTCTCAGACTTTTTGTTTTCGTGATCTTTTTACACTCTGCTCTAATCTCAATGTTTGTGCCCCTCAAATTCACATGCTGAAATCCTAACCCTCAAATTGATATTGTTAGTAGGTGGGAATTTGGGAGGTGATTAAGTCATGGGACAGAAGCCCTCATGAATGGGATTAATGCTCTTATAAAAGAGGCCTAAGGGAGTTTCTTTGTCGCTTCTGCCATATGAGGACACACAGAAGGTGCCATCTATGAGAAACAGGCCCTCACCAGATGCCAAATCTGCTGGCGCCTTAGTCTTGGACTTTCCAGCCTCCAGAACTGAAAGGAAGAAATATTTGTTGTGTATAAGACATCCAGCCTATGGTATGTTTTCACAGCAGCCCAAATGAACCAAGACACACTCATAAATTTTACTGGGGATCCCAAAGAACTTCTGCTTATGTGGATTACATCAGTATTTATCACTTTAGAGAATAAATGTAAGAAAGTGAAAAATATCTAAATACAGGCTGCCAGAGCAATGACATCACTACATGTAGTGTAGACTCTTGAAAGTTCATAGTCTACTCATAAGAGAATAAGAGTGAAAAAGGCAATAATGTCTTAATTTTATGGTGAAAATAGTTTTAACTACGCAGATTCCCTGAAAGGGTCTCAGCCACTGCCCAGTGTTTCCAAGACCACAATTTGAAAACCACTGTCCTAGAATAAATTCTCATTTTTTAGTTTTTTATACTCTTAAAAACATTACTATTTCACAGCATCCAAAGGACATATTTAGGAAACAATATTTGGTAACATTCTGCTTGACTTGAAGTGTAGGTAGCAAAGGTGCTTGAAAAAGGAAGGTTTTTCCCTTCAAGATACTTTTCTTGGAGTTAGATTGTCTATTTTTTCCCACCGCCTACATCTCACAAAGTTAGTCCTCTGTCAAGACTAGAGTCTTCAGCTGTAGTTAAAAAACTGTGGTATAGAAATAGCAGACAAAACTGTAAATAAAACTAAACTTGTTTCCACCATTGTGTTGAAGTTTAGTTAATGGACTTTGTGGGTATTTGAGCCCTGTGTTTGACATGCAATCAAAATAAGGAGAAAACATCCCTCTTTTGGATAATCATTCTGCAGGGAATGTGGTAGGGGGAACGGTGTTGGCATTTCAGAAAAATGCTGTCAGAGTGGCTTGCTGCTGGAGATTTCAGAGAGAAGCCACAGAGATCCAGAAGGAACTAAACTACAATAGCAGCAGCAACAACAAAACTTCAAGGAAACATGCTGGGTTTAGGAATTATAGGAATTGGGCCAGCATGTGGTGAGTTGCAGGCAAAGGTGCGTAGATCTTTATTTATACTGAGCACATACAAATTAGTCGGTACTCAATAATGCAGGCAAGAAATAGCAGAGGGAAGGCAAAAGGCTGTGCTCAGGCTCTCAGGCCTTCCACCGACTGACTGTGTGAATCTAGATTAAGTGATCAAATTACTTAATCTCTCTGAACTACTTTCTCTTCTGCAGAATAGTATTCTAATACTGTCTTGCCCTGTGATGGTCAGGAGTAGACATAATAGTTTCTGCACATGCCAGTTGCTTAATAAGCAATAGCAGGGAAGAAGCGCAGGAAATAAAAAGACACATGGTGATCATAATGATACTTTGTTCACTCTTCACCTCCACAGACCTCCAGAAATCTAAGGGAAAGGGAAACACCTGCAACTTTGCTCCCCACCCTGGCCCGCGACTTGCCCTTTACCCTGAGATCATTCCCATTGTTCTGCAGGTGCCTGCAGATATGGCCAGACTCTGCACTGCTCAGCATGAGAGTGGACTGTGGGGTAAACGGGGAGGGGTCCCACTGTTTGAATAATTCCAAAACTTGTTCTCCAGGGGCCAGGAGAGTGACTCCTTCCTGGCCAGACTCTGCTTTCCAAAATCATATGTAAGACCACAGTCTTGGTTGGTAACATTCTTTCACCAAGAGGTCAGTGAAAGCATCCACTGCCATCCATTGAAAGTGGAACAGGGAGTTTGGAAGACAGGCCTTGCGGATGAGTTTCATCTTCCCTGCCAGTTGTTATTGCATGTCTAAGTTAGGGTGTTAATGCTTCAGATGAGTCACTCATGGCAGTGGCTAGACATTTTCTCATTACTTATTAAGAATAGTGTGACTTTTTATTTCCTGCTCATCTTCCCTCCCTCCCTCTCTTTGAAGCCTTTGCAACTATCTAATTTGTCAGCGCTGGAAAATTTCACTTATGTGCTACTTTCTCCATCTCCCAGATCATTAACGAAGGTGTAAAACACGAGGGGGAGAACAGAAAGAAATGAGACATGCTTCAGGACTTTTTAATAACATAAGAGTACATTTAAAGATGTGAAAATGACACTCAGGATAAAGGAAGAAAAGCACACCTTAGTAAAAGGATTCCCTGTGCTTCCCAACAAAGGTGATAATTTGGAGCAATGATCAGCTGAAACTTTTTTTAGAGGGAAAGAGTGATTTTCTCACATTACATTGTTAGATGTTGGTCAGGGTTCATAGAGTCATCTTTCATTTTGCTAGGTGCTTCAGGGAATGCCATCTGACTTCCAGGTAATCCAGGGACATCTAAACAGGGTTAAAGAGAGGCAAGGAAGATGGGAAGAAAATAAAATACCACAGTATTCCTAACTCACTAAGGCTTGGTGAGATATTTTATTCTCTCTTGGGCTATACGTCTGATTATTCTTTTGGAAATCCTTAGTTTTGCAAGAACTGGCCAAGTGACATTGGATGCATTAACTGCCTAACTTTCCTTTGAAGTTAGATGAACCTAAACCACTACCATCCTGTTTTGCACAGTGGCCAGGAGCTGCCAGCTGGGTGCCATGGACGTCAATGGAATGATATCAATAATGAACTGGGCACCTACTGTATGGCACTCCATTTTAGGCACTATAAACAGAGCTCATTCCTCTTAAGGACCTACAAAATATTTTAAAAAATAATAGGCTAAGGAAACCCAACAAGCTGAACAAGGAAAGCTGGCAGCAAAAGATGAAGTAACAAAGCACTGGTCAGAGGCTGGGGACTGTATACAGGAACCCCAGGGCCCTCAAGATAGGCGTGGTGGCTCATGCCTGTAAACCCAGCACTTTGGGAGGCCGAGGTGGGTGGATCACTAGAGGCCAGGAGTTAGGAGACCAGCCTGAGCAACATGGCGAAACCCCGTCTCTACTAAAAATACAAAAATTAGCCGGGCCTGCTGGCTCCCAGCTACTTGGGAAGCTGAGGCACAAGAATCGCTTGAACCTGGGAGGCAGAGGCTGCAGTGAGCTGAGGTTGTGCCACCGCACTCCAGCCTGAGTGACAGAGTGAGACTCTGTCTCAAAAAAAAATAAAGAAAGAAAAATATAAAAGATAATATTTTGAGATAAAGAAAGAAAATATGAAAATCACCCACCCACATTTACCTTTTATCTTTTAATTTCTATTTTCATGATGCATTAAAATGTGCATTTACAATATCCATTAAGTAGTATGGTTACATAGTTTATAAATGGGCATACATAAATGTTTTGCCAGTGGGGATCTTGTTCAATAGAGTTGAGAGACCCCTGCAGCAGGCAGTGAGAGCCGAAGGAGCCTAAGGAGAAATAGATCAATGTGGGCTCCAGCCAAGAGGCAAGGAGGGGAAGAATTGAAATGGGTGGGAGAGGGGAGAATATCCCAGTCCAGAAAGACAATAGGAGCCAAAAAATGGAGGTCGGTGGCCACAGAATGCTTCTGAGACTGGAAAGAGACTGACCAGTCTAGGGAGGAGGGAATGTGCTTGAGAATGGAGTAATAGATACAGACTTGTTGTCAGAGGGAGCAGAGCTGGGTGTAGGGCATTTCAATTCATGAATACAGGGTGAGACCTGACAGGTGGAGGACATGAATACTAAGAGAGATGAGAGTGGATATTTAGGAGGTTTTGAACTCGGCTCTGACAGGTTGAAAGTTATGTGTGTGGAAAACTAACTTGCCTGCACAATGAAGCCTGGGTTGAAGCAGGAGGTGTGAGGTGGGGATTTTCAGTAGAAATAATGGACAGAAGGTGGAAGCAGATTATGTTAAATTGGTGCAAAAGTAATTGCAGTTGTGCCATTAAAAGTAACGTCAAAAATCGCAATAACTTTTGCACCAACCTAATATTCAAGTGGTAAAGGTGCAAGATGAGTCCCAGATGGTTCTGGGTTAGGGACTAACTCTATACTCAAGTTCATTGTCCAGGGTGGTCTACCCAACAGGCAGCACTCCATGCTGGGCAGGCTGAGGCTCTGGGTCAATAGACCCAGTTTGAATTCAAGCTTTACTGATTCTTTCAGCTATAGCCACATGCAAGATACTTTAACCTCTGAAACTTGTTTTCTCATTCGTAAGATGGGAACAATAGTAGTGCCCACCTGATGGTGTTATTGTGGGGACTAAGTGGGGTATGCACTTAAAGCCATTTGTAAAGGGCTTATCAATATAGTATTCAGAAAGGTTTCTAAAATTTTGAATAAAAGTTATGTTAATGAAAACAGCAATAAAATATAAACATTAATTGAATGAGATGCTTTTTAAAAACAAATCTTAGAGACAAATATATACATAAGAACTTTTTATTGACCCAATTTTCTGTTACTTTTATTTATTTGTTTTCCCATTTCATTCCTTCAAAAGCAAATGTTAAATTTTCACCCAAGCTTCCACTTTGAATTCCTGCCCTTCTCCTCCCTCACAGGCTCTTACGCCATGAAGAGTAATGGCATCGACACTAATCAGGTTCTCAAACTTCAGCACAGCTTCTTTAAACACACATCGCTGGCTCCACTCACAGTGTCTGATAGGATTGCCAGTGATGCCAGCATTGCTGGCCTGGAGATCACTCTTTGAAAACCACTGTTGTAGAAAACCAAGCCCTACGTTTTTCTTCCTAGGTAGATCCTAGGTTTGGATTCTTGGCTTTGAGGTTACCTCCATCACTCCATTAACTGAAGAAATCTTGGTGGTGCTATGGTTAGGAAATGGGAAGACAGTGTATTTTATTTCCTTGGTCTTAGCTTTGCTGCAATTCATTACGTATGGAAAAGCAGAAATGCATATAGACTTTGTGTGCCTCCACATATATGTGTGCCTCCACATAAAAGAGATACGACAAAGCTTTGTTCTGTCATTAAAAGTAATCTCAGAGTTTTTCTCCAGCCATGTGGAAATGAGTTAAGAAGCAGCCAATCCCTACCTTCCTCCAACCTTTAGCATGGGTGATTGGACATTTCTGCCAAAAGAATTTTAATTATAGTGATCCCCTTAGCAGTGGCTGATACTCATACATTTGAGTAAAACACAAAATGTGTTCTGATATTTAGATTTTGTTTACAAATCAAAGCTTATGCTAAAGGACAGATTTTTTATAATTATTTAAAATATTTTAAAATTGTGGCAAAATACAGATAATGCAGCCATATCTTGTTTTATTTCAGATTGCTTTATTACGCTTTGCAGATATTGCATTTTGTACACATTAAATGTTTGTGGCAACTCTGACTTAAGCAAGTATATCAGGCCATATTTTCAACAGCTGTGTTCACCTCATGTCACTGTGTTACATTTTGGTAATTCTCACAATATTTCATATTTTTAAATTATTATTGTATCTGCTGTGATGATCTGTGGTCAGTGATCTTTGATATTACTATCAGAACTATTTTGGAGTGCCATGAACTGCATCCATATAAACAGTGAACTTAATCAATAAATGTGTGTGTTCTGACTGCTCTACTGCCAGCCATTCCGTGGTCTCTCTCTGTCTCCTTAGGCCTCCATATTCCCTTACACATGAGTATTAACATTAGGCCAATTAATAACTACAATGGCCTCTAAGTGTTCAACTGAGTCGTGTGTCTCTCAATTTAAATCAAAAGCTATTAATGACTAAGCATATTGAGGAAGTCACGTCAAAAGCCAAGACAAGCCAAAATCTAGGCCTCTTGTGCCAAAGAACCAAGTTGTGGATGCAAGGAAAAGTTCTTGAAGGAAATTAAAAGTGCTACTCCAGTGAACACATGTATGATAAGAAAATGAAAGGGCTTCATTTCCGGTGGGGAGAAAGTTTAGTGGTGTGGTTAGATCAAACCAGCTACAACATTCTCTTAAGCCAAAGCCTAATCCAGAGCAAGACCTTAACTCTCTATAACTCTATGAATCCTGATAGAGGTAAGAAAGCTGCAGAAGAAAAGTCCAAAGCTAGCAGGGATTAAATCATGAGGTTAAAGGAAGGAAGCTATCTTCATAATATAAAAGTGCAGGGTGAAGCCGTAAGTGCTGGTAGAGAAGCTGCATTGAGTTATCCAGAAGATGTAGCTAAGATCATTGGCGAGGTGGCTACATAAACAACAGATATTCAATGTGTGCAAAACAGCCTTCTATTGGAGGACGATGCCATCTAGGCCTTTCATAGCTAGAGAGTATTGTTTCACGTATAGAAGTTTTAAATTTTGATATAGCTCAATTTATTTTTCCTTTTTTTGCTTGTGCTTTAGCTATCATGTCTAAGAAATCATTGCCAAATCCAAAGTCATGAAGCTTTCCCCTATGTTTTCTTCTGAGAGTTTTATAGCTTTAGCTCTTTCATTTAGGTCTTTAATGTATTTTGGGTTAATTTTTATATAAAGTAAGGGTCTAATTCTATCCTTTTGCATATAGATATCCAGTTTTCTCAATACCTTTTGTTGAAAACACTATTTTCTCTGTGGAAAGGTTTTGGCACTCATGTTGGAGATCATTTGACCATATATGTAAGTACTCAGCAAGTTGTAACTATTGTTCATGTCATTATTATCACTCAAAGGCTGAAATGTGATGATACCACATTGTCTCCTTGAGCAGCTCTAAAACATTTGTTTGGTAATTTCAATATCTGGGTCAACTCAGCATCTGTTTTTATTGACTATTTTTTTTAAAATGTCACACTTTTCTACTTCTTCGCAAATCTGGTGATTTCTCATGGTGTAATGGGCATTATGAATGACAAGTTATTGGGACTCTGCAAACTGTGACATTCTTCTGAAGAGTAGCTTTCTTTTTCTAGCTGGAAATTGAATTGGCTGGTTTTGAACTCCCAATTGTCTCCCATATGGTGGGCAGCAGGTGAAATCTCAGCTCAGTTCTTTCAGATTCTAGCTCTTGGTTTTGGTCTGGCCTTCTCTGAGATCTCTCCCATACAGGTTTAGTTAGTAGTCTACCAAGAGTTTAATCAGATTTCTCTTCATAGATTTTTATGCACATTTTCTAAGACTCCCTTCCTTCCAGCCTCATAACTTGCTGAGTTCTCTGAGCCTTAACTCTGTCCTCTGGCACCCTAAGCCAATAAGTTTGCTGATTTCTGCCACTTAAATACAGAGAGATCGAGGATTATCTCCAAGAAAAAAATCACACACTTGCAAATCTCACTCACTGTAGTTGATCTTTCAAGGTTCTGCCTGTGTTTGGCCATTTCAAATAGTTCAAATCGTTGTTTTATTTTTTATTTGTCAAGATTTTGTAATTGTATCAGGAAGTTATGTCTTATCGTTGTTTTACCATTAGCAGAAGCTGGAGCTCAGAGTCTGTAAAACAATGGATTTAATAAAGAATTGTCTTAACATGGGGATGACACATTTCAATTCTTCTTAACGTTGTAATGTGTGAGACTTCTTAGCTTATTAATCCTCTATGTAACGCAGGTACACAATATTTACTCTGTGATCTCCCATTATTACATCACATATTAAGCTCACTTTATAGGTTTTGTCTTCACTGTGATACTCTGCAAAATATTCTATTTTATGTTTGTGTGGGGGGAGAAGTGGAGGGTGAGCAGCTTTCTTTGTAATACATAAATTTCTCTAAAAGTTGAATTATCTATTCTGCTTTTAAGAAGGTCTACATTGCTGAGAAATTTAAGTCTCCTATGATTCCTATTTCCCCAGACCTCTCAGTGTCTTAAATAGCTTTTACGTATTATTTATTTGAGGCGGGAGAAGGCAAAGTGTTTCTTTTCAAGCAGCTGCTTCAAAAATCAATGATGCAACATAAAATTAAAAAGAAAATCTATGTCACATAGAACTTTTGATGCACATTTTGTAGCATTCTCTAGGGTCCTGTTCAGAGAAACTGGAAGCAGTTTTTAAAGATATTTTAAGAAAATATTGTATGTCCAAACTGCAAACAGAAAAAAATGGAAAATAGGACCTTGAGAATACAAGCTCAAAGAGTCCATTTGTGGATGTACTGAAAAGCAATATTGGGCCTTCAAAAATGGCATCATACTTCAAACTAGAATTTTAGGAAAGTAGCTATATTATAGTAGTGAAATCCCCACACTGTTGCTTGTTTTTACACACCAGCAGAAGAGGCATGATTTACCCAAAAAGAATGAAGAGTAACTTGTCCCCACTATACCTTATTACCTAATACCCATGTTAAAGGTTTTAAAAAATATTTCACTATTAAATGCAATGATTTCAACCAGGGTGGTCATCAGAATTATGTGGGACTCTTTTTCAAATATGTAGGCCTGAGCCCTACTCACAGGAATGTGGATTCAGTTGAACTCAAGTAGAGATTTGGGCTCCTGTATTTTTAAAGGCCCTCAAGAGAATCCTAGAAGCACCCCCTAGGCACTCTTAGAAAAAGTCTCATCAATAAGAAGGCATAACAAATAGTTGCTCAGAAGTAAGGAAATAATGGAATGAAGAATGTTTATTGTGACACTCAAGTCAAACTTGGAACATTTCAGGTCATAAAAGATAGAGGCAATAATGCTAAATGCTAAATGCTATATTTGGATGAAATTGAGCAAGTCTAAGTGAGTAAGTTTTGCAGGTTATTCTTGGTGTCATCTTTTAAAAAATTACATAAGGCTCATTAAAGTATTCTCCTGATGACAGATAAAGGACCTAAATATCCAGATATGCATTTTATTCTCTTTCAGACCCAAGAAATGGGAAGCAGATCTTAGTCACATGCAGAATTTAGCATGCACAGAGTTGCTCTCAGCCCCTGGAGGCAAATCTGGTTTCTGGTTGGAATCACGTTACCATTGTAGCTGTTTCTGTTCTGCTTATTGAAAGAGCGCTTGCCATGATTGTGGATGCTAAAATAGACTTCTCAAGAGCTGGTTCTTGGTCTGACGAAAGTAGCAAAGGTAGAAAGGCCCTTGTGAAAAAGAACAGTAACACCAACTCTTGACCTCTTTCCCACATACCTTTCACTTCTGGAGTCAGCCTCTCATTTTCAGTTTAAACATTTGTAGATTAGCACACTCCATAGAAATTTTTTGAATATAAGAACCAGACACATTAGTTGGTGTGGTTTCTCAGCTTGCAACTTTCCCCCAACCATCTTACAGTTTCCAGTATTGAGTGTCTGGTAAATTTGTTATCAGAAAAAGTAGAGTACTAAGGGAGAGATTTTATAAACTTCTATCAATATCTCACAACCTTACAAAGTTGAAATCAATTTCTTCAGGCCACAAGCCTTATTGTAATTGCATAATGGTTATTAGCCCTTTGTAATACATAGAAATCCACATATGATTGACAATGTATATGACAAAGTATAATATATCATTGTCCTTCATAATCAAAATGGCATAAACAATGTTATGATGATATCTGTGCAGGTGCCTCAAATTTTAAATCAGTACCCATATAGAGGAAGAATATAAAGTATTTTTAACTACTATGTATTGTTCAGTAAAAGAGGATATTCTTCCAGAATGTTAAACATAGCTAAAGCTTTATATATTTAGGCCATTAAGTTTAAACTAAATTCCGAGCACAGTATTAGAGGGCATAGGTCACACATTCTCAGAATTTGATCCAATGGCCCTTAGAGGGGTAGATAAGAGAAAGGAGAACATCTCTTTTTCATTTCTATGTTGACCACGTTATTATCTGCTTTTGATGAACTTTCACTTACAGAACTCTTTACATTTCTATGTCCATGATCTGAGGCCTTATCATAAGGGATAGGCCAAAAATCTAGATACAGAGACTTTTCATTAGGCTCAGAAGGACGTGATTTAGTGTTAGAAATTATTTTAAAGATTTAGTATATTTTATTCTGATTCATGCCCTGAAGTAAGCTAGATGAGTATATGCTTAAGGCTGGACGATTTATGAATAGAGTGAAATTGATAACACTGCCAGCCTTAAGGCACCCTCTTCCTGGAATGAGAACCATTTCTAGATGAGAGGGCATACAATTTTAAATGGAAAAGGAAATTAAAATAAAGTGAAATCAGTAGTTTATGTTATGGCAACAGCTAGTTAATGTTGATATCTACCAAGAATGTGTGTGCTTGTCAGATGGTGTGGTGAGTTTCCATCCCTCCAGCTCCCCTTAGGGGTGCTCCTGCACCCTGCCCACCCAGATCCTGAGCCAGACTTGGCTGGATCAGGCTGACTCTGTCTCTAAGGGACTGGGGACTAGGTGAGTGAGGAAGGGAGAATCGGCGGTGAGTTTTGAATTTGTTCTGGAGTCATCAGCCCCACACTGAAGGATTCCTGGGAGTGACTGTGCACACTGAGCTGTGGCTTTTGTCTAAGCCTCCTTGGAGTTTGCCCAAGGGCCAGGATAGCTGAGTAATTCCGATCCTGCTTCTGGAATCAGTATCCCAGCTTTAAAGTGCAACTCTATACCTCCTGTGTGACCTGGGCAATTTACTCAACTTCTGCAGCCCTCAGTTTCTCTATCTGAAATGCAGATAATAATAGTTTCTATCCCCTGACCTACAGGATGATGTCCTTTTTGTGCCTCAGTTTCCTCATCCATAAAACAATAATAACAGGACTTACCTCAATTATTTGTGTGAGTATTAAATGAATCAATCTATGGAAAACATGTTAACTATGCGTGGTACCTACTAAGGGCAACGTAACTGATAACTGTTATGAATGGTGTGCAAATTAAGTAAAATAAGGAATATAACGCAAACAGCAAACACGTAAAAATATTAATTGCTCGCTCTTCTTTCTCAATTCCTGATTTCCATCAGGCTCCATTTTTTTTTTGTTTGTTTTTTTGTTTTTTTGTTTTGTTTTGTTTTGTTTTTTTTTTGAGACGGAGTCTTTGTCCCCCAGGCTGGAGTGCAGTGGCGCGATCTCGGCTCACTGCAAGCTCCGCCTCCCGGGTTCACGCCATTCTCCCCATCGGGCTCCTTTTGAGAGGCTGGAGCTCTCTTCTAATTCCAGCCTGGCTGGAGGGGACTCTAATAATCGTTCTCTGATAATCCTGCTGGTCCCCTCCTAGAGATTCACCCCAGGCCCCATCCCCTAGCCAGAGGTCCCAGGGCACACTGCTGCTACCACCTGCCAGCCTTGGAGGCTGTCTGTTATCTAGAGACTTCTGCTTCTGTGTCCCACTCTATCCTCCCCATCCCTCTTATTTGTTGACACTTGTCTTTGTCACCCTTAAGTTCACCATACCCGTGTCTGAGCTTTTTGATTTGGACCAGTGTCCACTTCGCTGGCCAGGGACACACAGATATGTTCCTTCCCCAGCCCAGGTTAAGCCAGTCCTGCCTTCCCTTTCCATCAGCCTCCTGCTTCCATCCTAGGATACTTCGTGGACATGCTCCCTTGGAATAGTAAAATGTGCTCCTCCAGATAAAGTGATAAGGGAGGGCTTTTTAAAACATTGTGGCAAAAAATGCACCTAACAAAATTTACTACCTTAAACATTTCTTTTTTTTCTTCCTCTTTTTTTGAGATGGAGTCCTGCTCTGTTGCCCAGGCTGGAGTGCAGTGACTTGGTTCGCTGCAACCTCCAACTCCCAGGTTCAAGAGATTTCCCTGCCTCAGCCTCCCAAATAGCTAGGATTACAGGCACCCACCACCTAATTTTTGTATTTTTAGTAGAGATGAGTTTTGCTGTGTTGGCCAGGCTGGTCTCGAACTCATGACCTCAAGTGTACAGTTCAGTAGTGTAATACATTCATTTTGTTGTGAGCCCATTACCACTATCCATCTCTAGAACTTTTCACCTGGCAAAACTGAAACTAAACTCTGCACCAGTTAAATAATAACTCTCCTTTCCCTTCCCCAGCTCCTGTCAACCACCATTCTACTTTCTGTTTCTACGAATTTGATGAATCTAGATACCCCATACAAGCAGAATTATACAGTATTTGTCCTTTTGTGAACATCTTACTTGACTTGGCATAAGGTTCTCAAAGTTCATTCGTATTACAGCATTTGTCAGAATTTTCTTCCTTTTTAAGGCTGAATAATATTTCCTTCAATGTATATACCACATTTTGCTTATCTAGTCATCCATGGATGAATACTTGGGTTTTTTCTACTTTTCACCTATTGTGAATAATGGTGCAGTGAACATGGGTGCACAGATATACTTTCAAGACTCTGCTTTGGATTTTTTGGTGTATATGTAGGAGTGGAATTGTTGGGTCATATGATAATTCTATTTTTAATTTTGTGAGGAACCACCACATTATTTTTGAGGAAGGACTTCTCAAAGATTATGTTTGTGTATTTTTGTGGGTTTCACCTTGATATGAGTTATATAATTAAGTATTGCACTACTTGCCACCTAGAGTTCATCTTTGATGCCAATACTTGAGGTTGACCCTGTTAATTTTCATGATCATTTCATGAAGAACAGACTTTGGCTATAAAAATCTAAATATGCTGAAGAAAATGTTAAAATGCTAGATCAAGAAGAGAGGAGACACCAGGACATCTGGAAATCATTAGCATCAATCAAGAAATCATTGCCTTACAGATATTGTGATGAGTGTTCCTTGTCAGTTATAAAAAAACTAGTGATCTAGGAGGAGGAATGAAAAGGTAATTTTGCTGAGTTAAGAGGAATTAGCTTAGACCCCAAGGAGAGCAGATGTTGGCTCTCAGTTTTTAAATATCAGACTGGAAAGTCTTATAGTATGCTATCAGATTGTGTAATTCCAGGCAAGGCGCTGCCCACTTTGCCCTCAAGCATATTTCACAGTGAAAGCTTTACCTCCTGGGGTCTGTCTCATGGTGACACATAGACTAAATGGAACCTAGTAGGAGTCACAGGAATCATTGATTCAAGATTCTCCATTAACTAATGGGAAGGAGCAGAAACAAGAAGTCCTCAGAAAGGAAGTATTCTTGAATTCTTGGGAAAAACACCAAATGTCCATTAAAGATGAAGCCAATTGATAATGACAACAACAAAAAAATCCACTATTTTATTTTATTTTATTTTATTTTATTTATTTATTTATTTATTTATTTATTTATTTATTTAGAGACAGAGTCTTGCTCTGTCACCCAGGCTGGAGTAGAGTGGCGCAATCTTGGCTCACTGCAAGCTCCGCCTCCCGGGTTCAAGTGATTCTCCTGCCTCAGCCTCCCCAGTAGCTGGGATTACAGGCACCCGCCACCACGCCTGGCTAATTTTTGTATTTTTAGTAGAGACAGGGTTTCACCATGTTGGCCAGGATGGTCTGGAACTCCTGACCTCAGGTTATCCACCCACCTCAGCTTCCCAAAGTGCTGGGATGGCAGGTGTGAGCCGCCGTGCCCAGCCACTATTTTATTTCATCCAATCAAAAATTTATCTGAAGTTTCTTTGTAGTGTTTAAGTTATGGTCTGCCTATGAAAGAAAGAAAAAAAGACTGGTTGGTTTCATCTTCATTAGTAGTTTCCTAAACCTAGAGAGGAATTTTAGATTCACGTTAGCTTTTATTAAATCCTTGAGTATTTTATTCGGTAGAAGGGAGGAAAGTAGAGAATTAAATGTTTCCTGGTTTATGGTGAAAATTTTTTTTAAAAAATATCTCAATTTCCAACCGTCAAAACCAGTTTTCAAATGGCTTTGTAACCTTTCAACCTAAGACAAAGATCTTTATAATTAATTTTTTCATAGGAGAAAAATGATGAAATGGAAAATATTTATGTTAAAGTCACTGTAGTACAACAAGCCATTAGCTTGTTTAGCTTTTCTATGGAGGAAGAAGGCAGTGAATTAATTTTAGTTGCAATATGGGCCTAGATTCAATTTTAAGAGGCTTGACAGGTGTATAATACCTTGAGTTCTAACGCTGATGCAAATCTCAAAACTCAGCCCTAGGACATTGCACTGTCTAATCACCTGTCCTCTTTCCTTACAGTTCCTTTTCTGCGGAGAAAATCTACAGGACGTTAGTGGTAACAAAGAGGGATTATGCAAAAGATTGTTATTTGACATTCTAATTCACATAGAAACAGAGTATTTAAAAAGCCAAGTATTAAGGGCATTGGCAAAATGTGTTTTGAAAACATATATATTCACACACAGAGTAATTACATTCTGCTAAAATACTGGAAGAATGATGTCGTTATTTCTGTTTTGTATAAGTGTTGGTTCTCATTAGGCTTTGAATAGGAAAAGTTTACAGTGTTTTACTTGTGATTATTAAATAGGACTGAAATATGGAGAATTAAAAGATATGCTTTTCATTTTTCTGACATGCAGTATCTTAAAAGCTGGAAATTTAATGTTTAGGTTAATTTTTCATTTTTAGTGCTTCTGGTAGGCATTCTTTATATGATGTTTTAATGGAAGTATGGGTAGAATAGCCCATTTTACAACTACTGAGCAGATGGATGAGAGAACTGCAGTGATTACTTCAGTCACTTCACTTAACTATTCCCCAAGTGAACTTCAGGGACCTACTGGTCTTCTAAGCTGCTTGTTGACTGACACAAACATTTAGAAGTTATTTATGGTGTGCCTGCTCTTGTACTAAACACTATGCTAGGTGCTGAGACACAAGAAGGACAAAGGAGACACCATGCCTACATTCATTAAGCTTAGAGTGGACAGATACTAAGCAAGTAACTATGGCACATAATGCACACACATATTTGCCAAGTGCTTTAAAGGAAGGGCGTGGGATGCTGTGGGAGTTATAAACAGGGGTCTTCAGTGCGGAGAATGGATTGGAGGAGGTGGGTTGGACAATGATCAGTTGGGAAGTCTGGAAATGAAGGCTAAATGTGTTGCGCCAGGCGTTTTGGGATATAGAAGTCTTCTAGGGCATTTGTATTTTAAAAGTGAAACTATTGGACCAAATTGAATCTCCAAATGAAATGGCAGAGTGCGAGGAGATATTCTGGGACAGGATAGCCTTCTCAATGCCCTTGCCTACAGCTCCCTGGCTTACCCCACTCTAGGCCACCTGAATAACATTGCATCCCACTTTCTTAAAAGTCACCCATGTCTGTCTGAGAAACAGATTTCTTAACCATTTTTATAACCTCCATGTAGATGAATGCTTCAGATCTATTCTCAGTTTTTTTTATTATTATTATACGTTAGGTTTTAGGGCACATGTGCACAATGTGCAGGTTTGTTACATATGTATCCATGTGTCATGTTGTTTTGCTGCACCCATTAACTCATCATTTAGCATTAGGTATATCTCCTAATGCTGTCCCTCTCCCCTCCCCCCAACCCACAACAGTCCCTGGAGTGTGATGTTCCCCTTCCTGTGTCCATGAGTTCTCATTGTTCAATTCCCACCTATGAGTGAGAACATGCAGTGTTTGTTTTTTTGTCCTTGTGATAGTTTACTGAGAATGATGTTTTCCAGTTTCATCCATGTCCCTACAAAGGACATGAACTCATCATTTTTTATGGCTGCATAGTATTCTATGGTGTATATGTGCCACATTTTCTTAATCCAGTCTATCGTTGTTGGACATTTGGGTTGGTTCCAAGTCTTTGCTATTGTGAATAGTGCCACAATAAACATACGTGTGCATGTGTCTTTATAGCAGCATGATTTATAGTCCTTTGGGTATATACCCAGTAATGGGATGGCTGGGTCAAATGGTATTTCTAGTTCTAGATCCCTGAGGAATCGCCACACTGACTTCCACAATGGTTGAACTAGTTTACAGTCCCACCAACAGTGTAAAAGTGTTCCTATTTCTCCACATCCTCTCCAGCACCTGTTGTTTCCTGACTTTTTAATGATGGCCATTCTAACTGGTGTGAGATGGTATCTCACTGTGGTTTTGATTTGCATTTCTCTGATGGCCAGTGATGATGAGCATTTTTTCATGTGTTTTTTGGCTGCATAAATGTCTTCTTTTGAGAAGTGTCTGTTCATGTCCTTTGCCCACTTTTTGATGGGGTTGTTTGTTTTTTTTTTCTTGTAAATTTGTTTGAGTTCATTGTAGATTCTGGATATTAGCCCTTTGTCAGATGAGTAGGTTGCAAAAATTTTCTCCCATTCTGTAGGTTGCCTGTTCACTCTGATGGTAGTTTCTTTTGCTGTGCAGAAGCTCTTTAGTTTAATTAGATCCCGTTTGTCAATTTTGGCTTTTGTTGCCATTGCTTTTGGTGTTTTAGACATGAAGTCCTTGCCCACGCCTATGTCCTCAATGGTATTGCCTAGGTTTTCTTGTAGGATTTTAATGGTTTTAGGTCTAACATTTAAGTCTTTAATCCATCTTGAATTAATTTTTGTATAAGGTGTAAGGAAGGGATCCAGTTTCAGCTTTCTACATATGGCTAGCCAATTTCAAACTCAGTTCTTGGCAAGCACTTGAAGTGAGCACCTTGGACTTCCATAAAATCAGATTTCTTCCTTTTGTTTGGTGAAGACTGTTTTTAAAAAATTTGGGGCCGAGTGCAGTCGCTCATGCCTGTAATTCCAGGACCTTGGGAGGCCGAGGTGGGTGGATCACCTGAGGTTGGGAATTTGAGACTAGCCTGACCAAGGTGGAGAAACCCATCTCTACTAAGGATACAACACTTAGCCGGGCGTAGTGACTCATGCCTGTAATCCCAGCTACTCAGGAGGCTGAGGCAGGAGAATCGCTTGAACCCAGGAGGCAGAGGTTGCGGTGAGCTGAGGTCATGCCATTGCACTCCAGCCTGGGCAACAAGAGCAAAACTCCGTAAAAAAAAAAAAAAAGTTGGATAAAATACACATAACACAAAATTTACTCTTTTAACAGTTTTAAAATGTACAGCTGAGTAGCACGAAATAAATTCACATTGTTGTGCATTCGTCACCACCCGTCTACCTCCAGCCCTATACCCATTGAGCAATAACCCCCCATCTTCCTCTCCCCCAACCCCAGCAACCACCATTCTACTTTCTCTATGAATTTGACACTCTAGATATGTTATATAAGTGGATTCATACAGTGTTTGTCCATTTGTGACTGGTTTATTTGACTTAGCATAATGTCCTTAAGATTCATCCATGTTGTAGCATGTGTCAAAATCACCCTTCCTTTTTAAGGCTGAGTAATATCTCATCATCTATATATGCTATATTTTGTTTATCCATTTAGCCTTTGATGGACAGTTGGGTTGCTTCCACCTTTTGGTTATTGTGAATGATGCTGTTATGAACATGGGTGCATTGGCTTTTGTTTTTAAGCAACAATATACCTAAATGATTTTCATCCATGCATAAAGAGTAAATTGTAAACAGAAAATATTGTGGAAAAAGAGATTCAGGAAACCTGCTTGAAACACTCACTATATCTTATATTTGTTGTGTGACTTTCATCGAGGGATGTCCCTCTTTGGGTATCCATTTCCTCGCCTGTGAAAGCAGAATTGAGCTCCATCTCTGAGGTCTGTGCATAATCCTAACCACCACTCAGGAAGTAATCCTAGGATTATAGCAAATTAGGGGTTGGATTAATAAAAATGCCATATAATGTCTTTATTAACTGGGCTGTCCTGGGTATTTAAATGACCTCATGAACATATGAGATTTTTTTTCCTTAATCTTCTCATCCTGGGAGAGAAGGGAAAATTAAGGTCAGCAACTTTCCAAAGGAATTTAGAAGTGAAAAAAAAAAGGAATCTTTTTCTATGTGGGAACCTATGAAAAGAATGTTAAGTGTTCTCCTTAGCTTCTTCTTGTGAAGTGACACATGCTTAAGAGGGTCTGTCTAATAGTAAAGCAATTTTCATTGGACTATAAGTGGAATCCTTCATCTCTGTCAGATGTAATTTAGAGAAATGGCTACAAAAGACCTCCGTTTAAAACATATTAGAGTTCTAGTTGTAGACCTGGCTAAGATCTTCATAAGCTAAGACTGGTGTTAGATAAATGCCTTAGCATTTGAATGACTGTGAAACCTACACCCAACCTCTCTGGTGACCCAGAATATTAGATCCCCATTCTGTCTTGCATGCCATGAATGAAATGGAGAGAGACCCATCTTTCCAGGTTGACTTAAAAACTCATATTTTTTTTCTTATAGGTTCATTTAGGGTTTATCCTATAAGGATGGTCCATATGCTTATTTACTAAGAATCGAATATGACAGGGCCCTATCAGAAGCCCTCTCCAAATATACACAGAGAAGAGATATCCTTCAAAATAAAATAGTCTGGTGGTTTAAATTGTCTTGTGCAAAGACACAAAATGTTGAGGAAGCCAGTTATTGGGTTTATATGCTAACCTTCAATTTGTGGAAGGTTTAGGTTCACCGGATAGGATAGAAGAAAACCCAATTTGAACATCAGATAAATAAGAAATACTTTTTTTTAGTATAAGTGTGTCCCAAATGTTGCATAGGACATACTTATACTTACAAAGTATTTATCTGAAATCCAAATTTCAGGCATCTTGTATTTTTATTTGGTAAATCTAGCAGCCCTAATTAGAGTGTGTGAAAAACATTGTAGATGTATTCAGTTTCAAAGATATCAGAACTCTCAAGAGAAAGGATTTATTTTCTAAGAGGATCTCACAAACATGTGTGCTCATTCAAATCATGCTTTACTGATGGAGACCCAGAACAGTAACAGACAAGACTTCTATGTGGATTTGAAAATGAAGACTTTTTTAATGACTGAAAATCGCAGTGCAATGGATAAAAATCAATATGCCCCCCAGCACTAAAATTTATCTGGAGTTAAGTGCAATAAAACCGAGGTAGCAGACTTGAAATAATTGTACTATATTCTCTTTTTCAAATTTTTATAAAAATCTATATTTGTGGAGTATTTGTCAACATGACTGCTGAAGAGAGATGTTTCTATTCTCTTAGCCCAGAGTCATATAGTGAACTAGAAAGAGGATAAAATCATTTTTAAATGGAGAAGATGGTTTTATGAGATGTAAAAGTTTGTGGCAAATGGAAGAGTTGGGGGACAAATAGCATTTTTACCAATAATTGAAGGACACTCAAAGCCACCTGAATAGGTGCCTCATGAGCAGTTTGTTGTTGTAGAAAGAACTTGGAATATTTCGCTGTGTCCATGGACCAAGATCCAACATTCCCCTCCACCTGTTTACAGGTCAACCCTTAAAAACTTGAACAATCATACCAAGCCAACGATGCATTCAATAGCCACAAGACAGTCCATTAGTAATTGGTGATGAGCCAGGACTATACCAGACAATATGAGATCTCCTGAGCCAAAAAATACAATTAAACCAAAAAGAGACTCTTTCAACTGCCCAGGACTGCATTACTGGAAAACTGCAGGCTCCCAAGCGTCACAGGGAAGGAAGGGCCCTGTTCTTTCTGAATGCCGACTCTCCAGATGGTGCAGTGCTTGATGGGAACAAGGAATTGATCTTTAAATGTTTATTGGTCAGTTATTTCCAAGAGAAAATCTAGCATCTATTTCCAGCAGAAAAACTCATTTATTTCCCCCATCTCATAAATGAAACGAGAGGTTGAAGAAGACTGACCCTGTAATAAATACTTCACTGGGTAGCCATTGTCCTCTGGTAGAACTAAAGCTATTGCCCCAGTCTAGATCTGCTTTCTATTTGGAAATAATATAATGAATGAATAAAATAATGAATCCCTTTCTCTTCGGAGTTCTGAAAAGGTTTTATGCATCTTTCCTGGAAGGGTGAGGAAAGGGAGATTACCTCCATTGTCCTTCTCAAGATCTAAAAAGGGAGCAGGTGCTCCCTCAGTTTCCCTCCCATGCCTTTGATGAGAAAATACAATTGGCTGATCTAGTCAAACACCCTGCTGTCATCCTCAACTCCTCCTTCACTCCTAAACCCTCATTCAATCAGTCTCCACATCATCTTATTCTCTCTCCGAGATTCTCCCAGATACACCTATTCCTCCCCACCTCGCCATTGCCTGACATGAGGTCTTTTACTCCTGCATGGCCTGCCTTCAGCCATCTCCTCATTGGTCTCCTTCCCCTTAACTGCCCCCCAACTTTGTACTTTGCACTAGATAGTTACTAAAATTATATTTCTAAAATGGAGACTGAATCATTAAACCCATTTTATTCACGATGGGTTCAAATTACTTAGCCTGATTATAGAGCCCTTGCTTAACCTTTGCAGCATATTCTCCAACAATACTCTCATCCCTGAATGCTATGTTTCTGGTATTCTACACATGTTCCCTCATGTGAGGTCTTCCATGCACAAACCTCCCGGTGCTCTGAACCCATTCTTCAACACTCAAACCAACTGCAGAACTCCCGGCCGTGTGCAGCTGCAACTCTCTATATAGTGATCTTGCATCTCTCTTATGGCTCTTGGATTATGTTAAAACTATTTGTACCACACCACTATTCATCACGGGCCTTCTGAAAGAGTTTGCCATGATCAACCAATGAACCCTAATTGTTTCTTATATACTGTCTCTTAAATGTCAGATTGGCAATAAGAAACGTAGAAAGGACATTTTATGTACACCTACTTAATTCTTGTCTGCTTTCTCACCTTCTCTCCAAGCCCTTCCCCAGGCCCCTCCCTCACCTCCAGAATAAAAATGTGAACAAGAATGCCCTTCAGATTCTGTTAGGAGTGGCTTTACCACCTCAACACCTCTCGCCCCTGGCCCATGCACCAATTAACATCCCCATTACCAGGGTGTGCAATCTGAGAATTAGGATCTGACTTGGACAAGGGCAAGGCATCCTTTGCTTGGGGGGAAGATGTGGCCAAATTCTGTTAAGCATCACTGTTGGGGTGAGCAGGAAGGAAAATGCCTATACAAGCCAATGGTATGGAAACTAAGGGAAATCAGTAGTATAAAGCTATGGGTGGGAGGAAGCTAGAGAGGTTGGTAGTTACTACTGCTTTTGAGAACTGTGGAGGCTCAGGCACTGTTAGAGTAGGAACTGTTACTGATGGTAACTTGGGCTGGATACCTTTGAGGGTAACCCATTAGGCTGGCATACATGATTTTCTGCCTCCATCTCAGTCATTGTCATAAATTTTATCTGTACTTTATTGCAGTCAGAGCTTCCTCTAGGGAAGGTCCAGAGTCCACTTACTCTCGTTAAATAAAAACAAGTCCTTAAGTTTTTATTCTGCCAATTCTGCATATCCCCTTAAAAACATGACCTAATGAAAAAATAGATGATATGTCTTTCAGTATCGGGCCACCTGTTCTCTGAGGTTTAGAATGGAATGTAAAAGATGTTCACCGCAATATCATGCTGCAGATAAAAAGAAAAAAGCTGCAACACATCTTTATGAGTTTTTCCAGGGAGCCAAGCTTAATAGTATGTTTTATGCAGCATTTTTAATGCTAAATTAACTACCTCATTTGTAGGAGCTGGAGCTTTTAAACACAGGCAGGGAGGCCCCTTTTCTCTGTGTAACCTGGTCCTGAAGGACCAGTAATGCACTCTGCACCCCGAATCCCCTGTGCAGAGGAGGAGCTGCTCTTGACAAATTTCTTGCCTAACGCCGCGCTACAGGTAAGTCTGGGAAAACAGGAAGATAATGGATGAGCCAGATTCCACAGCAGAATCTACCAAGTACACCTTAACTGCCCCAGGATCAACCTGTTAGTTCCTTGAAAACTTCATCACATGGGTGAGCCTTTCCAATGACCATTGGCTTTGTGATATATGCAATGCCCTCATATCTTGTGAAATCTGGAAGACAGAACTGTGGCTCTAACTACTCCATATGGCTGTGTGTGCATTTGGCCTTTTCTAGTTTAAGGAAAAGTGGATTCCATGAATGGAGAGCAGATTATCCAACTTAAAACAAATTCATTCAAAGTTTTATACAGGCATATCTCAGAAATATCATACATTCAGTTCCAGACCGCTGCAATAAAGCAAGTAATATGATTTTTTTGTTTTCCTAGTGCATATAAAAGTGATATTTACCCTATATTGTAGTCCATCAAATGTACAATGGCATTATGTCTGAAAAACAATGTACATACCTTAATTTAAAAACAATTTATTGCTAAAAAATGCTAATGATCATCTGAGCCTTCAGCGAGTCCTAATCTTTTTTTCTGGTGGAGGGTCTGGCCTCCACGTTGATGGCTGAGCAGGATGGTGGTTGCTGAAGGCTCGGGTGCCAAGGCAATTTTTAAAAATAACATACTGAAGTTTGCCACATTGATTGACTCTTCCTTTCACCAAAGATTCTCTGTAGCATGCGATGCTGTCTGACAGCATTTTACCCATAGTACAACTTATTTCAAAATTGGAGTCAGTCCTCTCAAACTCTGACACTGTTTTATCTACTAAGTTTATGGAGTATTCTAAACCCTTTGATGTCATTTCAACAACGTTCACAGCATCTTCACCAAGAGTGGATTCCAACCACTTTCTTTGCTCATCCTTAAGATGTAACTCCTCATCTGTAAAAATTTTATCATGAAACTACAAAAATTCAGTCACATCAGTCTCCATTTCTATTTTCAGTTCTCTTGCTATTTCTTCCACATCTGCGTTACTTCTTCCTCTGAAGTCTTGAACCCTTCAAAGTTATCTGCGAGGGTTGGGATCAACTTCTTCCAAATTCCTGTTAATCCTGATATTTTGACCTCCTTCCATGAAGCACAAATGTTCTTAATAGCATCTGCAATGGTAAATGCTTTTCAGAAGGCTTTCAGTTTACCTTGTCCAGATTCATCAGAGGAATCACTATGGCAGCAATAACTTTATGAAATGTATTTCTTAAATAATAAGACTTGAAAGTTGAAATTACTCCTCGACCCATGGGCTGCAGAATGAATATTGTGTTAGCAGGCATGAAAACAGCATTCACATCTTTGTACATCTCCACCACAGATCTTGGGTGACCAGATATATTGTTAATGAGCAGTAATACTTTGAAAATAGTCTTTTTTTTCCGAGAAGTAGGTCCCAAGCATGGGCTTAAAATATTCAGCACATTATGCTGTAAACAGATGTGCTTTCATCCAGGCCTTGTTCCATTTCTAGATCACAGGCAAGTAGATTTAGCATCATTCTTAAGGGTCCTGGGATTTTCACAATGGTAAATGAGCACTGGCTCCAAAGTCCCCCAGCTGTGTTATTCCCTAACAAGAGAGCCAGCCTGTCCTTTGAAGCTTTGAAGCCGGGCATTGCCTTCTCTCTAGTTATGACAGGCCTAGACGGCACTTTCTTCCAATAGAAACTGTTATAGATCCACAGAAAATCTGTCATTGAGTGTAGCCACCTTCATCAGTGATCTTCTGGATAACTTGCTGCAGCTTCTACATTAGCACATTGACTTCACCTTAACTTTTACCTTATGGAGATGGCTTCTTTTCTTTTCTTTTCTTTTCTTTTCTTCTTTTCTTTTCTTTTTTGAGATGGAGTATCTCTCTCGCCCAGCCTGGAGTGCAGTGGCATGATCTCAGCTCACTGCAACCTCTGCCTCCCGGGTTCAAGCGATTCTCCCGCCTCAGCTTTCTGAGTAGCTGGGACTACAAGCACCCGCCACCACACCTGGCTAATTTTTTATATTTTTAGTAGAGATGGGGTTTCACCAGGTTAGCCAGGATGGTCTTGATCTCCTGACCTTGTGATCCACCCACCTCAGCCTCTCAAAGTGCTGGGATTACAGGCATGAGCCACTGCACCGGGCCGGCTTTTTTCTTTAAATCTCATAAGCCAACCTCTGCTTACTTCCAATTTTATTTTGCAGCTTCCTCACTTCCTGTAGCCTTCATAGACTTTGAGAGTTAGGGCCTTGTCTGGATTACGTTTTGGCTGAAGGGAATGTTGTGGTTGGTTTGATCTTCCATCCAGACCACTCACACTTTCTCCATATTGGCAATAAGTCTGTTTTGCTTTCTCATCATTCGTGTGTTCCCTGAAGCAGCACTTTTAATTTCCTTCCTTTTCCTTTGCATTCACAACTTGGCTACCTGTTTGGCACACAATGCCTAGCTTCTTCAGCTTTTGACATACCTTCTTAACTAAACTTAGTCATTTCTAGCTTTTGATTGAAGTTGAGAGAAGTATAACTCTTTCTTCCACGTGAACACTTGGAGACTGTTGTAGAGTTGTTAATTGGCCTGCTTTCAATGTTGTTATATCTCAGAGAAGAGGGAGACCCTAGAGGGAGAGAGATAGGGAAACAGCTGTTAAGTGGAGTAGTCAGGACACACATGACATCTATCAATTAAGTTTGCTATCTGTTATGGGCATGGCTCGTAGTGCCCCAAAATAATTACAGTTGTAACATCAAAGATCACTGATCACAGATCACCATAACAGGTGTAATATTAATGAAAACATTTGAAATATTTCAGGAATAACCAAAATGTGACACAGAGACCTGAAGTGAGCACAGGCTGTTGGACAAATGGTGCTGAGGCTTGCTCCATGTAGGGTTGCCACAAACCTTCAACATGTGCCTTATCTGGAAAGTACAATAAGGCAAAGCACAATAAAACACATGGTATGCTTGTATCCCCAAATCCTAGTGGGAATGACCCGGACTGGCACTTCCAAAATGTCCTAAAAGTGTGGTTTTCAGACTAGGCTTCAAGAAGCCCTTAGGATTTCCAAGTCTTCATAGGTCTCGTTGCACAATATGCATGTATGTATATATGTGTCCCCATGTGAATGCGTGCATGTTCATGTGTGTGCACATGTGCATATGTGTTTGTGTGTGTTCACATGTGTATGTGTATGTACATGTATACATGTGCAGGTGTAAATGTGTGTGTAGGTGTGTGTTGAAGATGTTTATATGAGTGCAGTTGTGTATATGTGTACACTTGTGTGTGTGCAAGTATGAATTGCAGGTGTCTGTGTGAGTGCAGGTGTGCATATGTGTACAAGTGTCTGTGTGCAGATGTGTATTGCAGGTGTGTGTGAGGTGCAGGTGTGTATATGTATACAGTTGTGTGTGTGTGCAGGTGTGTATTGTAAGTGTGTGTGTGAGTGCAGGTGTGTACTGTGTGTGTGAATGCAGGTGTGCATATGTGTTAATGTGTGTATGAGTGTAGGTGGGCATATGTATACAGGTGTATCTGTGAGTGTGGGTGGGCATATGTATACAGGAGTGTGTCTATACAGCTGTGTGTGTGAGTTCAGGTGTGCATATGTGTATAGGTGTGTGTGTGAGTGCAGTTGTGCATATGTGTATAGATATGTGTGTAAGTGTAGGTGGGCATATGTACACAGGAGTGTGTCTATACAGCTGTGTGTGTGAGTGCAGGTGTGCATATGTGTGTAGCTGTGTGTGTGAGTGCAGGTGTGCATTTGTGTACAGGTGTGTGTGTTTGCAGGTATGGTGAGCATACTGTAGCTGAGGGGAGAACAGGAAGAGAAGGAAGCTGACAACTTGTCACTCACTGCATTAGTCAGAGCAGTTATTTTTAATCACTTTACATATGTATTTGCAATGTGCAATTTTGTTTCAATTAAGGGCTCTAGTGCTTAAAGGAAAGAAGAAAGTACAGGAAAGAGAAAAGAAGGATGGACAGAAAGATGAGAGGAAATGAGAGAAGGAGGAAGGGAACAAAAATAGAAGAGAGAAAAAAATCATCTTAAAGGGAAAAGAGGAAAGGGTTTTATCTCACGTTTTACTCTCAGATGAACTGCCAGAATTCACCCCTCTGAGTTTGGCACAGTAACGTCTCCTGGGGTGAGGAGAGAGGAAATGACCTCAGCCCAGAGTCCCCGAGTTCGTGTATCCAAATTATCATCCAAAGATCATGGAAGGCTGGATGCAGTGGCTCACACCTGTAATCCCAACACTTTGGGAGGCCAAGGCGAGAGGGTCACTTGAGCCCAGGAGTTCAGGACCAGCCTTGGAAACACAGCGAGACATTATCTGTACTAAAAATGAAAAAACAAATTAGCTGGGTGTGGTGGTGTGAGCCTGTAGCCCCAGACGCTCAGGAGGCTGAGGTAAAAGGAGTTCAAGGTTGCAGTGAGCCATAACTGTGCCACCACACTGTAGCCTGAGTGACAGAGCAAGACATTGTCTCAAAACAAAAAAATGGAGATGTTTGCAAGGTTCATGGAACTGGGCTCCAGAGTGGGAGAAAGAATCGTCTCTCAGTAGAACTTCTGGCTTTCTCAGAGGAATGAGTGTGAATTCCTCTGTGGCTTGTCCTGGAGCCCTCACTCCCATCTCATGCAGCTGTCCTGTGCCAGGCTGATTGCTGTCCCCCCTAGGAAGAGGCTAGGAATGGGTACAATTGGAGAACCTGATAGCTCACAGACATACTCCATTTGAAGGGAAAAGCTTATTAATATATTTAGCAATAGGATTTAGGGAGGAGTTAATCATAAAAAAAAACTTTGAGGCTACGAGGGATAAGATCAAGGTAGAGAATGACAGTGATTAGCTTTACTGAAATTTGCATAAATGGAAGTGTCATCATCAAACGGAAATGTAGCAAGCTTTGGGCTGCTAGCAAGCTTTGGGCTGATGGGTGCGTCTGGAGTCAGCTCTATTCCAAGGAGGCTTTCCATGGCAATCCAGGCCATCTGAACCTGGAAATTCTCACTTGTCAGTGCTGCTTCAGGATGCCTTCTGCTCCTCCCAGCCTGAGAACAGAACTGCGTGGATCCCCAGAGAGTTGAGAACCTAGTTGCAATGCATTGATGACTTTGAATTTAACAGGACTCCTTTCCCACTGAGACTTGTCCAACCAGACAAGCCCTCTGAAGAAGAACAAGATTGGGTTAGTGAAGAACAGACAGTTCACAATCTGATGAACTATGCAGGCCAAAGTGTCAGCTCCAGCCTTCAAAGAGTAATGCACATTTATTGTTCACATCAAGATGGAGACTGATTCAGTGTAGATGGAAGTCAAATGGTTTTCCTCCTAATTTTAGTTCAAAGCTAGATTGGTTTACTTGTTATTCCTACATGTATGTGAAGGTGCATTTTTTTCCTAAGGAGTATATAGCATGAACACCATCTTGGCCCACATTCCAAAATCTAGACTTCAAACTCAACTCAAGGAAAGATATCTCTTGTCTTTGATCTCATTCCTCTTCTAATCCCATCCAAGTCCACAACAGGATTTCAAACTTTGACTGTGAATCTTTCTTGAGCTGGCCTATATAACTTCTGTCTGAATAGGGGAATAATCCACTGTACAGATAATGCCTAGTTTAGAGCAAGATCACAGTAGCCCCTGGCTCCAAGCATGCTAGGCTTACAGGAATGGAGTGGGTGGAGTGAAGAGGGACTAGATATTCTGCTGTGTTTGTCTTCCAGATAGCAAAGGCTACATTAGCCCTTGTAAACAACTCACAACTATTTCTTCTTCTATTTTCTAAACCCCATGAGGGACAAAAATCCCACCCTCTGTAATAGTTCTGAGCGTCAGGGGCTAGCACCACCAAACACAACTGTCTGGGCTGACCCTGATCCCAGAGAGAAAGCCAAGCACAGCCTTTGGTCTGATGAAGTGCCTATCTGTGGAGTTCATATGCCTATGATGTTTTATAGATTTAAAGTGCTTTTGAATTCATTTAATTCTCACAACTGAGTGTCACTGTTACCGTGTCTGTGTCAGAGACTGTGAAAATGAGACTCAGGGAGGCTGGCTCACATAAGTGCATCACACGGCCATCAGGAGGACAAGCTTAAGCTTGGGTCTCCTGATTGCAGAGCCCAGGTCCTTTTCCACAGCCCCAGAATGCTGGTCATCAGAAGAAAGATACGTGAGGCCAGTAAACGCCTCTTTTCAACTCAACAGCATTTACTGATGGCCTCCCTTATCCTGCTCTGATCTGGGGTGTGGGGCGTGGGGACTACACACCCATGAAACAGTCAGCCCTTTCCCTCAGAGAGTCCCTAATGGGAGGGAGAGACAGTCCAGTAGACAGCCATTAGCATCCAGGCCTCAGTGCTGCCGTGGGCTTAGGTCAGGGGATGGGGTGCTACACCTCTTGGACCTCAAGGAGGAAACCCAGCCCTACTCTGGACTCCCAGCCCCACAGAGCCTCGCAGAGCTGCATGCAGTGCAGGTGCTTAAGAAGCGCTAGCTGACAAGGGAATCTACAATCAGCCAGAAGAAATGAGACCCTGTGATTGGCATTTGAGAACAGTTTCCTTTCAGGGCTTTTTTTTTTTCTTTAGGATTAAAATCTTAGAGTTAGTTGTCTAAAAAAAAGTTAAATATTTTATGTGTTTCTCTCTTTGGATTGTGAACTCCTTGAGGTTACTCTCTCACCACCCAGAACAGCACCATAAAAGCACAATAAATATTTCATAAGGTTCTATATTAGGTTGCCAATGCCCGAAAATGGCTCTCCCTACTTGCCCAATAATAGGCCTGGGAACCAGTCAGAGGAAGCCCCTCTTCTCCCTCTGCCTCAGCTGCTGCTCCCCCACCCAGAACACTGAAAGGCCAGGTTATGCTGTGCCAAGGGAAGCTGAATCATTTCAAAGACATGAGTTAGGTTTCCCTCCTCTTTTCCCCATCTATAGCTTCAAACCTAAATAAAATTATAGGCTCAGAATTGTCGAGATCATCTGGTTGCAACTTAATGAAGACAGTGAAACCCAAAATGAGAAGGGCAAATAACATTAACTATAGGAAGGTTTTAGTTGCTGCTATTATTAGGTGAGTTTCTGAAATAGAATGAGGATTATGGATTGGAATTAATGGAAAACACTAGAAGAAACCACAATTTAAATGATATCACAAAAGACTCAAGCCAAATGTTATGCAAATTACTTGTCTGTAAGTCATATCCCCACCATGATGCAGCCTTTCTCAAGCTTGCTGAAATTGAAAGAAAATAATATGTACACACACACACGCGTGTGTGCGCACGGTATCTGTCTACCTATCAATAATCCATTTTTCTAGCTAATCTATCTATCTAGTATTAGAAAGGGAAGAGTATTGCTAACCAAAGCCCCAAATTTCCTGAAGAGGTCTGGAATTACACTATAACATTTTCGGAGGTATCTGGTACCATGTCAATTCTTCAGGGTTTTACCTACTCACAAAAAGCGAATTTGTCCAACACTTGGAGATATTATACCTTATTTATATTCATCAAAGAGATTGCCTTGGCTCTTGTTTTGTCCTGAAAATATCTCAAGATTGCTCTCTCCTTCTGTGCAATTTGTAAACAAAATTATAATTTATTTCTGAAGTCGTATTTATATACACAAAAGCTAAAGCTGTTACAAAATCCTGGGATTCATTTTCCTTACTAGCGACCTAAATAGCTAAAGGTTTTTTTTAATTTTAAAAACAGGTTGTAATTATTTCTTAATAGATAATATGAAAATTATTTAAAACTCCAAGAACTTGTTTTAATAATCACTATAGATATAGATATCTTTATCCTAAGGTGTTCATTAAATGTTGTTAACATAAAGCTAGACAGCTAGCAAAAATACCATGTAATTTGACAGCCAGGACTTCAAATAATCAATAATACTATAATGTGGCCATAAACCTAAGATTCTCTAAGTGCTTGTTTAAACCAACAGGAACTTGATTCTCTGTGATTTTCCCCCACATTTGGATCCCCAGAGTCTCTCTTCTCCATCTTTACGTCCCTTTGTTTAGTTCCCACTTATAAGCCAGAACATGTGATATTTGATTTTCTACTTCTTCATTAGTTCACTTAAGATCATGGCCTCCTCCAGCTCCATCCATGCTGCTGCAAAAGACATGATTTTGTTCTTTTTTATAGATGCATAGTATGGTGGGAGACAGGTGAGGAATGAAAAATTACCTACTTGATACAAGGCTCAATACTTGAGTGATGGGTACACCAGAGGCCCAATCTCCACCATTACAAATGTAATGCCCATGTAACAAACAAGCATATGTGTCCCCTGAATCTAAAATCATATTAAGTTAAACTTAAAAAAAAAGAAATGGGGAATATCTTTGAATTTCAAACCTGATACTGAGGTAGGAATTAGGCAGGATTGGTTTTGCAAGGTACAGGTCACAAAGACCCCGCTGATGAAATATGTGGTAAAGACGCCAGCCAAAACCTGCCAAAAACCAAGATGGCAAGGAAAGGGACCTCTGGCCATCCTGACTGCTCTTTATACAGTAATTGTAATACATTAGCATATTAAAGGAGACTCCCACCAGTGCCATGACAGTTTACAAATGCCATGGCAACCTCTGAAAGTTACCCTAGGTGGTATGAAAGGGGGAGAAACCCTCAGTTCCAGGAATTGCCTGCTCTTTCCCAGAAAACTCATGAATAATCTACCCCGTGGTTAGCATGTAATCAATAAATAACCATAAAAATAACCAACTAGCCGCCCTCGGGCAGCTCTGCTACAGAGTAGCCACCTTTTTATTCCTTTACTTTCTTAACAAACTTGCTTTCACTTCACTCTGTCCACCAACACATGAATTTCTTCCTGTGAGAAGCCAAGCACCCAATTTTGGGGTTCTCCCTGTGACAGCACCACCACAAATGTGTATCTTCCAAGACATTCAAAGGAGAGATGCATAGAAGCTGAACTAGTTGACATCAGCTGCTGTGGGTTCCTTCCACCTCTGTAGCTGTCGGAATCTCTGGGTTCTATTGATGGAACAAGGAGGGAATATTCTCAGAGCACAAAGAGAAGCTGTTCTGCTCCCAAAGTTTCTAATCATTCATATTGGAGCTACCTTTCATTTTTCAACAAAGCACCTATGCATAGAATTCCCATTTTTTAATAGGGCTTTCTAAGATTTTGCCTTTTTAAAATTCTGTTGATTTTATTTTGTTGCTTTTACAAGACATATTTTTAACATCACTCAGTTCTGGTAAGTGGCAATAATATTATCTCATCTGGGTTGTCCAGGCAATTGTCACTGACTGAAAATGAATAAGAGAGAAATTTGCCTAGTAATAAGGGTATGCAGACAAAAATAATTGCAATTTATCTTCACGACAAATGGATCAGTTATTAGCCTAGGAGGAGGGAATAGGAATCATCACCCCTGATATTGAAAGGCAAATAAAGAGCTGGCCTGTTGGAAAGTATAATATTTATGATTGAAATTCTCATAATAGTTCTGAGTATGGACAATTTCAGAGTACATTTGGGAAAACATCCCTAGGATAACAGCATTTAACTGTTTTATAATTGCTTTGGAACTAAATAGAATCTGGCGCTAGTGTTTTTATTAATAAAGGAAAGGTTAAACATGAGCAAATAGCTATAATTGTTCATTAAAAATGCTAACCATGTGAAATCCTTGCAATGGCTAAAGGTATTAATGATGGAGTGCAGTTTTTTTTTTTTTTTTTCTCCAATGGCAAGTTTTCAAAGGTTCAGCTCACAGTGACATGAGAATTTGAGGTAGAAGTTTAGGCATATCAAGTATTCGTTGTATCATCAGGGTCTCATATGGCTTGGTGAGTACTCAAGTCATAAAGGCTTGGAACAGATTGGTGTATTCAGGAGCAGTGCCATCTTGCTCTAAAACCATATAGCACCTGTTGCTGGGAAAGAGGAAATGGGAGAACACGTCATTCCAGCATTTATTCATAAAAATGATCTGTCGCTTTACACTGCTCTCCAGTTTACCTTGAGACTCGGCACTCAGCTCCCTTTCCCTTCGCTTTCACCTTGGGATATCGTGTTGCTCAGATGTTCATAAACCTTGGAACCACCTTTAACACAGACAGAAACTGTTTAAAGAACTGAGATTCCTTCCAGTTCTGAAAGATATCGAAGTTTCTGAGTCTACTTGGAAAAATGACTTCTTTCACTAGGATCTGCCTCATTCCTATATACTGAATTCATCTGTCGTCCGACTTCCTCGCCACTCCAGTGTGGTTCCTGGGCTAGCTGCCTCAGCATCATCCCAGAGCTCATTAGAAATGCAGATCCTCAGGCCCATCCCAAACACACTGAATCCAAATCTTTGTTTTAAGGAGATCCTCTGTAGATTCACATTATATACATCTGAAAGTTTGGGAGGTATTAGCCTACTTGACCTCCGAGATTCTGTGCACACATCCGACTTGACCACCAAAATTCCACTTCACTTTCTAACAAGGGCCCTTGCATGTTGGCTCCCACATGCTTGGGTTCCTTTGGGCCCAGTAACTGTAGGGAAATGGATGTTCTCCTAGTCGTGGACCAAGCCTTCCCTGTTTTTAGTTCTCTACTTGACTGCTGTAATTCTTTCAGTCTTTACATACACCTGAATCCTAATGATTTGTAACCCTATTGAAGGCATACCCATGAGGTGTTGTGGTCAAGGGAATATAGTCCAGCAACTAAAGAGTAATTTCAACATGAATTACATTTGTTTTTCTCAAATATCATGAAGTGATCACATTGTAAAATTCCTTTTTTTTCCTCTCACATCTACTTTCTTCACATTCCATGGTACTTCCAACTCTTTCTCCCTCATACTTTCTGAAAAGCTGCTTAACCTAAAACTTCTTCCACAGCCCTAGATTGCTGATTTCTCCTTTTAACCTCTTTTCTTGTCCCTTAAATCTGCATCTAGAAGGATGAAGAAACCAGTTGGCTGAGAGGGAACCCTTCTTGAAAAGGATGGGGAGAGGCAGGGTTACTTACCACTATACTAATGAGGAGGTTCCTAAAGAAATTAAAAATGAGATTACTGTATGACTCAGCAATCCCTTTCATCTCCCAAAGGAGACGAAATCATCACCTTGTAAAGATACCTGCACTCCCATGTTTACCGCAGCATTATTCATGATAGCTAAGAGATGGAAACAAACTAACTGTCCATTGAGGAATGACGGGATAAAGAAACTGTGGTATGTATATATATACAACAGAATAATTCAACTCTAAAAAAAGAACAAAATATTTCCATTTGTCACAACATAGATGAATCTGGAGGACATTATGCTAAGTGAAATAAGCCAGACCCAAAGAAAAAATTGAATGATCTCACTCTTATGTGGAATCTAAAAAAAAAAAAAAATCAAATATACAGAGAGAGAGAACAAAATGGTGGTTACCAGGGACAGGATGGGTGGAGTGGAAATGGAAAGACATAGGTCAGAGGATACAAAGTAGCTGATATGTAGGATGAACAAGTCTGGAGATTTAATGTATAATGTGAGGACTACACCTGATAGAATTGTACCATATTTGGGATTCACACTAAATGAGCAGATTTTAACTGCTCTTGCCGCAAAAGCAAAAAAGGGTCACTATGTGAGATGATAAATATGATCATTTGTTTTACTACAGTAACCATTTTACTATTTATACATATCCCATAACATCATGTTGTATACCTTAAATGTACACAATACAATTTATTTTTTAAAAAGAACGGGATGGGGAGGGAAGGAATGGAATGAACAAAGATCATGGTGCAGAGAAAGCCTGGGAAACTTGCTTGTTAATAACATTCTCCCTGTCCCATATGCCTATTCAGTGTCTGCATTTCTTGCTTGTGTATGGTCTGTGGCAGAGACAGCTAGCACCCATCAGATTTCAGCTCTCCTTTTCTTCGAGCATTCAGCTGGAATACATTTCCCAGCCTCCTTGATTCTAGGTGAGGGCAGGTGAAGAGTTTCTCATCAGCGAAATGTGAGCCCACATGGTGTGTCACTACAGGGCTGAGGCATCTGTGAGTGGATGTGCCTTCTCTCTTTTCCTTTATTTGCTGCCCAAATGTAGAGGTCTCAGTGGAGGACACCCAAGTCCTAGGGCAATGGCTGTTAACCCATGGCAGAGGAGTTCAGCAGGTGCTTTTGACCTTCAAATGACATTTCACAATGTCTGGAGACATTTCTGGTTGTCATAACTAAGAGGTGTTACTGGCATCCAGTGGGTGGAGCCCAGGGATGCTGCTAAACATTCTACAATCCACAGGACAGCCCCTCACAACAAAGAATCATCCAGCCCAATAGGACTGAGTTTGAGAAGCCCTGTCCTAGGAGATGATGGAGCCATGAGAGGAAAGGAGGCTGGATCTTCTAACAGAGCATCAGAAGACCCAACTAATGAAATACTTTGAGGGGAGTTAGCAAGAGGCCCTTTGTGGACAAAGCCACTGAGGTCTGAGGGTCACATATTTCAGCCGTTAGCCTACCCTGACTGAGCATATAGCATTCCATCTAGAACTGAGTCCTGTGGAGCTTCTGCAGGGCTGCTGTGCAGAGCCACCTAGCAAACTTTATTAGAATGGTCCATTTTATTCAGAGACTTTGCAATAAGCTGAGCATTGTTATGAAAAGAAGATCTTTCCATTAGAAGCAGTAGATGTTTACCGTAAGCCTCATGAATTTCTGTCACTACACATCAGAGCTGACTCCAGGGCTATAAGTGGGTACCAAGGTTTATTCAGGAATCATTTGCTACAGCTAATCTCACTGCAGCCCTCTCCCCCATCATTACAAAAGTAGGGGGCAAATTGGTCTCGATTACATGCATGAAGAGGTTTTATTTGGGATTAATGTTATGGTGCTACCTCCATTTCAATTCTTTCTCAATTGAGGGAAAGCACATCCTTCGATGATTCAGACTAAAATGTTATTTTTGGTTTTATAAAAATCACAGACAACTGAAAAAGAAGCCGCATTCTTCACAAGCTCCTACAACCTAGCATATAAAGGTCAATGTCTTGCTGCAGTGTGATTGTAATTGATGGTTGTGTATCACTAGATTGACTTATGCATGTTCCTATACATGAAGAAGCTCATGCTGAGTGGATAAGTGACTTGCCCAAGTCCCTCGGTCAGCAATAGGACAGAGGTAAAAACCCATGTTGCTTAACAGCCTCTGTTGCCTTGCACCTTCCAGTTGCTTTTAGAAGCAACATTCCCAGTATCATGTCTGTGTGCTGCCATTTTCATTTATGGAGCATTTTGCTGCTCCACTAGGCAATTAGAGAATGAGCCTCTGCAGTGTCACATTGATCTTTCCTGTTCAGATGTATCTCTAGCTGTTAACATTTCGTTATAATCAAGGTTTTCTTGAGTTCTCTGTGACCCTTGACTCAACAAGTTCCCAGACCTCTGAATGCTGTGAGTTAATTAATTTTGATGTCTGATGTGAACATATAAAACTGGCATGGAACCTGGAGTCTTGATAGGAAGATAGTTTGGTGATCACATTATTTTTCATATGAAGTCAGATTGATCAGAAACACCAACAGAGAAGCAATTTAACTAAACAGTTCTCTCCAATCCCAACAGAGTGGCACTAGGTTTGCAAATAAGTGTTAAAAGAAGGGCTATATTCAGTTATATGTAAATAGCACTGCTGAATGTCACTCTTCTTGAAGGACAAAGGCATCTATTACTGAAGGAGATAGCCTGACACATTACCCTTTGACTATGGGATACAGCCACGTGCACATGCTCAGGTACTAACCCCAGCTCCACTTAGTCTCCCCTCCAAGGCAGGTCCTACTGTCAGCTCCTGAATAGTGCAGAGCAAGTGACAGTAGCTCACTCATACAGGAGACAAACCAGTTATGGATTAAGAACTGACTATAACATGTCCTTTAAATCCAAAGATGAAACTACTACAGAGAAGGCAGGGAGAGGGTCTTGCAGTCCTCTCTGCACTGTGGGCAGGTCTGGGCTTCTTGCATATTCAGCCACAGCTGTGTTTTCAGCATCTCTCACCATCTGTAGCCCTGCCACACATTAGGAGGCCTAAAGCATCTGATAAAGATGAGCCTTTCCTTTTTTTTCTTTTTTTAATGCAAAACTAACTGTTCTCTTTGATAACTTGGTTCCACTAAACACTGCAACAATGCTACCTATTTCAAGTGATCTTTTTTATTGTTTATATCTCTTGTTGCAAACTCACTTAAATTCAATATATTCCTCCTGTTGAATAAAGGAGCATGCTCACCCAGAATAAGCCTGGGTCCAACCCCCTGGAAGAGTACAGGGGTAAAAAGGGATTGAAGGCAAATCAATGGGATATATTACAGCATGTTGTTGGTAGTGATTGTGGTCTTCCTTTAAATTTTAGTATGCTTTCCTGCCAACTCTGATGAAAGTAGGGAAGAGACTAAATGTCATGTCTGGGTAAGTTTAAGTCTTATAGAAAATGGGTGAGTAGATGGTAGGGTAAGAGGCTGTATCTGAATGTAGTATATGTTTGCTTGATTAGCAAATCAATGCATATTTATAGGGTGGGAAAGAGTTGATGAAGAAAAGAAACATCTTGATGCTTAGTTAGGTATCACTGAACCAGGAACTAGCAGATCAAAGGCTGTAAGCTTCATGAACCACACTTGCTTCAGGGTTCCATTCTCACTACCTGGTGGAATGAAGGAGGACTTTGCTAAAGCTCTTGTTTTATTTCCCATGCTACTGTCCTTCCCTCCAACCCTTCTTCACTTCTGGAGTGCCTTCTATGAAAATTTATCTGACTTCATTCTCCCCACTTATGTGTTTGTTACATATGATAAACACCTAATAGTCTTCTGATTTGATGCGAGAACTTAGTCTGGAACTTCTACCTTTGATCACACACATTTATGCTGAATTCCAGTTTCATCACTTAGTTACCATATGTTTTTGGAGAAGCTACTTAATTTTTCTGAGCTGTTTCCTGAACTGCAGAGTATAGCTAATAATAGTTAACTACTTTATAGGAGTTTTGGATAAATTAAAATAAATATGTGCAAAATGCCTAGCAACAGACCTGGCATATATCAAGTATTTGATGAATAATAATTGTTTATGGGTTTTGCTTATGCTTATTCCTATTATAATTTTTATTGTTACTATCATGAGGCTGGTCAGCTCTATTGTCAAAATGTACCTTGAATCCAGCCAGCCTCACCTGCCTCTCCATTGCCTTCCTAGTTCAAGCCACTGTTGTCCTTGGCCTGGAATTCTTCCGTACTCTTCTGAACCATCTTTCTGCTTCTATGCTTTTTTAAATCTATTCCTCATACAGCAGCCAGGGCCATCTTTAATAATTTTTTATCAGATCATATGACTCTCTCATTTAAAACATCCAATGTACCTGAAAGGAAGTTCATACCCCTTACTTAAGACTGCTGTATTAGTCAGGGTTCTCTTGGAGGAACAGAACTAATAGGATATATACATATATTATATATAAAGGGGAGTCTATTAAGTATTAACTTGTTAGCTGTATTCCTAGGTATTTTATTCTTTTTTGTAGCATTGTGAATGGGAGTTCATTCATGATTTGGCTCTCTGCTTGACTGTTGTTTGTGTATAGGAATGCCAGCTATTTTTGCGCATTGATTTGGTATCCTAAGACTTTGCTAAAGTTGCTTATCAGCTTAAGAAGCTTTTGGACCAAGACAGTGGGGTTTTCTAGATATAGGATCACGTCATCTGCAAACAAAGATAATTTGACTTCCTCTCCTCCTATTTGGATACCCTTTACTTTTATTTTTTAGGGGGGATGCGGGCAAAGGCAGAGTCTCACTCTGTTGCCTAGGCCAGAGTGCAGTGGTGCGACCTCGGCTCACTGAAACCTCCACCTCCCAGATTCAAGCAATTCTCCTGCCTCAGCTTCCTGAGTAGCTGGGATTACAGGCACCCGCCAACATGCCCAGGTAATTTTTGTATTTTTAGTAGAGAACAGGTTTCACCATGTTGGCCAGGCTGGTCTTGAATTCCTGACCTCAAGTGATCCGCCCACCTCAGCCTCCCAAAGTGCTGGAAATCCTTTACATCTTTCTCTTGCCTGATTGCCCTGGCCAGAACTTCTTACACTATGTTGAATGGGAGTGGTGAGAGAGGGCATCCTTGTCTTATGCCGGTTTTCAAGGGGAATGCTTCCAGGTTTTGCCCATTCCATATGATATTGGCTGTGAGTTTGTCATATATGGCTCTTATTATTTTGAGGTATGTTACTTCAATACTTAGTTTATTGAGAGTTTTTAACATTAAGGAATGTTGAATATTATCTAAGGTCTTTTCTGCATCTATTGAGATAATCATGTTGTTTCTGTCTTTAGTTCTGTTTATATGATGAGCCACATTTATTGATTTGCATATGTTGAACCAACCTTGTATCCGAGTGATGAAGCCTGCTTGATTGTGGTGGATTAGCTTTCTGATGCGCTGCTGGATTTGGTTTGCCACATTGACCGCTTTCTCAAACAATGTGTTAAACAGTATGTGATCACTGATTTTTGACCATTCTTGACCTAAAATAACCTACAAATAGGTTAAACTCTCCTTATTACTCCTTCATTCTCCATCAGCACATCTTCCATACCATCTTAACTATTAAATATTGACATTATTTCATTTGCAATTATATCTGTATGTTGAGAATAATAGAATTCTTATGTTAGAATGTAAGCTTCAAGAGTGTGGGTACTCAGTCTTTCTTCTTCATTTCTGTATTCCCAGCACCATGTAGGTCCTCTTCAGGTAGTTGGTAGACTGCGTATGAATGAAGATATTAGTAACACCAGACTCAGTGTGCCATCTTTCAGAGGGTTAATTTAGTCCTTTTATTTATTCTTTAATCTGCCAATGTACTATCTGTATATTGCAGGTATGGATCTGTATCAGAAATGACATATAGATTCTGTCTCTTGTCAGTGGGTACTGTCTGCTGCAGCACTGTGTTGAAAAGGCCTCTGAAGCTGCCTTTAGACTCAGCAAAAAGAATGCCATGATTGACCAGCAATACCCTCCATGGGTAAGGTGTTTGCTGTTCCTATTCCAAGGAATTTGACTGTGTGTGGAAAGTTTTGTCAGTGCAGATCAGGACAGTCTCAGCTTGCTGTCTAATTACAAGTTCATGGTGCTGTCCTGTCTCTACGAAGCTGTAATACCTTCTAACATATGCACTTTGAAGGCCACTTACTGCTATCCAGTGGGTTCTATGCAACTTACTTGAACATTTCCAATAGTATTTTTGTGCTTGATTTTTCAGTTTACTTAAAAAGCATAAAATATTCTAGGGCCTGGTGTGGTGGTTCACGCCTGTAATTCCAGCACTTTGGGAGGCTGAGGTGGGTGGATCACCTGAGTTCAGGAGTTCGAGACCAGACTGGCCAACATGGCAAATCCCTGTCTCAACTAAAAATACAAAAATTAGCTGGGCATGGTGATGCATGCCTGTAATCCTAGCTACTAGGGGGGCTGAGGCAGGGGGATTGCTTGAACCTGGGAGGCAGAGGTTGCAGTGAGCCAAGATCGTGCCATCTCCAGCCTGGGCAACATAGCGAGACTCCATCTCAAAAAAAAAAAAAAAAGAGCATAAAATATTCTAAGTCTCTAGATACTTTTAATATGACTGCCTGAAGTTCATTAAGACAATTAGACATGTAATGCAAGACTGCTTTATATTACTAAGATAGGTCAGATAGGACACATCTTTTTTTTTTTTTTTTTTTTTTTTTTAGTAAGCTTCTTTAAACAGTTGTGGTTGCTTAACACCTTCTAGAAGTTACCCTAGGTTTTCTAGAATAAAAGGCTTGGCTGGGCACGGTGGCTCACACCTGTAATCCCAGCACTTTGGGAGGCCAAGGTGGGCGGACCATGAGGTTAGGAGTTCAAGACCAGCGTGACCAATATGGTGAAACCCAGTCTCTACTGAAAATACAAAAAATTAGCCAAGCATGGTGGCACACGTCTGTAATCCCAGCTACTCAGGAGGCTGAGGCAGGAGAATCACTTGAAACCAGGAGGCGGAGGTTGCAGTGATCTGAGATCGTGCCACTGCACTCCAGCCTGGGTGACAGAGCGAGATTCATCTCAAAAAATAAATAAATAAAAAGTAAAAAATAAAAGGCTTATGGTACAGACATGGAGAAAATATATTGTCCCACACTTACTGTAAGCTACTTGTTGTTTTCAATTTATATCAACATGGAAAAATGATCCAAAGCATATTATTAAATTAAAACATGAATTCTGTGATTGGAGCTGTTTAAATTGTGAATCCAATAGCCACTCAGTGAAAAAGACCTGGCCTGATGCATCATTCTCCTGAGACAGACCCCTTGAGAATTTACTTTCCTCTTAATTTTGATAGCCAAGCAAGTTGGGTTCAGGGAAAAAGTTAGTTATGAACACTCTGGGAACATTGTTTGGCATGCTTAAACATGATGCAATATTAAAAATGAGTTGTCCAGCACACTCCTCTAGGCTCCTGTCCAGTTTCTAATTCGCATTCCCTAAGACAAAGGAGGCAGACGGCAAACCTGCCTTTGTCCCGCATTTCCCTGCAGGAGCTTGTGTCCCAGTCAGATTGGCATGCTCTTTTCCCAGCTGTAGCACGTGCCTTCCCTGTTCACTGCCACCACGCCAAGTAACCACCATTCATACTCCATCTGAGATCTAAGCTTACCCAAGGATCAGTGTGATTCATTTCACATACACACCATTTCTGTCTCTTACCAGGTGTTCTGTGATGTTCACTTGTTTAACTGGCTAGGGCAGTGGAAAGCTTTCTCCAGCCGAGTGATCTCCCTATTCTCCCACTGTCTATAGGCCATCTATTTCATTTCTATTTTATCCTACTACCTTGTAACATCTGTTCTATTTTGTAACCTAATGCCATCAAGTTTTTATGTTGCACTTATATTAGGTTTTAACTTTTGATGTGCGTGCGCAGAACCATAGTCACTTTAACTAGATTCCATGTTCCTGGAAGCAGGGGAAGAATCATTCTTTGTATTTTCAAAACAGATATAATAGGTAGCAGATTGCTAAGCACGTGGAAGTTTCTTAGTTAAATAATTGCAGAAGGATAGAAATAGAAGAAGAGAGAGATGGAACGAGGAAGGGAAAGGAAGAGGGAGGCAAAAGATAAAAGAAGACAGGATGTGGCTGTTCCTGAAACACCACAGTCTGGTACAGTGCTTGTTTAAAAATAGATGCCAAAAACATGCTTGACTAATACAGAGAGATATTCTATCTTGCAAAAAGGATCCTAACGTTGCAAATCCAGTAATGCCCCTCTTAGTTCTCTATACCTCTCCATATATACAAAGCATCTCTTCAGAGTCCACTTCTGAAAGGCAGATTCATAAGGATACCAATCCTAACTTAAAAACAAAGCCAATAATGTAAAAAAATGGCATCAGTTTATGGATTAATCTTCATTCACCTAACCTCCAGTGCTAGTGGACCTCATCTTTAAGATGGTGCATGTTTTATACCAGTATTAAAGACATAATCATTAATTTAGAAGTTACTTGTCAGATTTTAAATCTGATAACAAGGATCTTTTAAAATATAAGTATTGTAGAGTTGAAAATCAACAATTGACATTTAATTTTTTTATAGAAACACGTGTATATATATTTTTAAGGAGAGAGATCATCCAAGTAGAGGGATATTTTTAATTCAGTGAACTAAACTCCTTCTACTCCCAGGTACAGACAAACTGGCAGAATGAGATGTTTCTGAAAAAAGGAGCCCCAGCAACCCTTGTGATCAGTGCACCATCAGGACAGATTCACAGGCTGTCCAGAATCCAGAGGAGGGAGCATGCGTGTGTTGTGCATGCAGGTGTATCAGCTTTACAAATAAAAATACACACTTTTATTTGTAGACTTTACAAATAAAAGTACACACTTCCAGGCAGGCGCTCTCTTTTGCAGTCCTAGTGGATGTGATTTAAGGGTCAAACAAGTCAAGTCCACCCACATTTATTGAGTGTTCAACGTGATGTTCAGGAGTGTGGCGAATAAAAAAGAACTTGCAGCCCAGCAGTTTATTTTGTGTGGGCACAGCCTGTTAACACCTCCTCTTTTCCTTTAGGACAGTGCTGTCACCCACCCACCCAAAGTAATGTCCCCATTTTACGTGGCCATTTGGAGATGTAAGTTTTTCCTCATAATTACAAAAGTACTATCTGATCACTGCCAAAAATTTATTAGATACATAAAAGCACACAAGCAAAATCAAACAATACACCATCTTTTTATTTATTTATTACTATCATTTTTTAACTTATTTAAAAAAATAAGATACAAGGTCTCACTATATTGCCCAGCCTGGTTTCGAACTTCTGGGCTCAAGTCATCTGCCTACCTTGGCTCCCAAAGTGCTGGGATTACAGGCGTGAGCCACTGCGCCCAGTTAAACAACACATAATCTTACCACTAAAAAAACAGATCTGTTGTTCACATTCTGGTGTTTCTCCTTCTAGTGTTTTTAAAATTTAAGATAATATGATTTTCATATACAACGTTGACATTCTGGTTTTAAATGTATATATATATACACACATATGTTTCTATATATATTTACATTAATATATAAGTAATAAATATACATATTATATATAATATACTTACATATATAAATATAAATATATATGACTCCCTGTGTCCATATCTACATATATACACATATATACATTTATATATATATATATATATAGAGAGAGAGAGAGAGAGAGAGACAGACAGAGAGAGAGAGATAAAATATATATATGAGGGCAGAGTGGTTTAGCTGATTATAAACTGGGATTACTGAAATGATAGCATCCAGCCCTCCAGTATCTGCTTTCATGAGCTGATATGACTGGAAAGAAGTTGTGATCACAGGGCACTGGGGCAGAAACAGAAAAGTAGGAAATGGAGACCTGGATGTGTTTGTTCGAGGTTTGAACTTCTCTAAGAAGTCCTTCCCTGTCCTTAGGTCACAAAGATAGTCTTCTGCATTGTCTTCTGATAATACTATAGCTTTTATGTTTTACAGCTAATCTATCTAGTATTCATTTTGTATATGGTGTCAGGGAGGAATTCAGTTTCCTTTTTCCCCAGTTAGTGAGCCAGCATCACAAACACCATCCACTAAACAAGGGGTCCCCAGCCGCCAGGGCCATGGGCTGGTACTGGTCTGTGGCCTGTTAAGAACTGGGCCACACAGCAGGAGGTGAGTGGTGGGTGAGCAAGCGAAGCTTCATCTGTATTTATAGCCACTCTCCAACACTCACATTACCACCTGAGCTCTGCCTCCTATCAGATCAGCCGTAGTATTAGATTCTCTTAGGAGAACAAACCCTATTGTGAACTGCACATGTGAGGGGTCCAGGTTGTGTGCTCCTTATGAGAATCTAATGCCTGATGATCTGTCACTGTCTCCCATCACCTCCAGATGGGACCATCTAGTTGCAGGAAAACAAGCTCAGAGGTCTCACTGATTCTACATTAGGGTAGGTTGTGTAATTGTTTCATTATATATTACAATGTAATAATAATAGAAATAAAATGCACAATAAATGTAATGCACTTGAATCATTCCAAAACCATCTCCCCACTACTCCCAGTCTGGAAAAATTGCCTTCCATGAAACTGGTCCCTGGTGCCAAAAAGGTTGGGGACTGCTGTACTAAACCACTCACCCTTTCCCAGGGGATTTACGAGGCTACAACTGCCATCTATGATGGAGCCATTGGTCTATCTGGATCTGTCTCTAAGCTCCCCATTTTGGCCAGTCTGTCTGTTCTTGCATCAATATTGCATGCTATTATTACTGTGGCTTTATAATCTCTTAAGAAATCTGCTAGACAAATTCTCACACTTTTCTTTTTCAAAGTTGAGTTAGTTACTCTTGGATATTTGTTCTTCCATAGAGAACTTAATCTAAGATTATTGAGTTAAAAAATACACCTGAATTTTTATTAAGATTACATTTAATTTGTAGATTAACTTGGGGGAGAATTTACATCCTCGTGTTATATTATTCCATGACAAAACATGGAATGTCTTTGCATTTAATAATAAAATCTCCTATAGCTTTAAGTAATGTGAAGCAATCTTCACCATATTGTAGTTTTTCAATATTATAAATATAAAAATTTCCAGACATAGAGAAAATTTTTAGAAGTATAGTTAACACTTATATAACCCCCATCTAGATCCTGTCACTACTATTTTACATTTTATTTACCCAATAAAAGTTTACATATCTATTCATCTATCTCTCTATCTGTTCATTAATTTATCTCATTTTGGGTGCATTTCAAAGTAAATTGTAGACATCAGTATACTTTCCCAATACTTGAGCATTTATATCCTTAAATAGAGGTCAACAATTATTCTGTTGATGACTCCATTTATAGGAACATCCAAATGGATAAAGCTTATCCACAGTGAAAAAAATCCTAACAATGAAATCATACAGTATATACTTTTTTTGTGTAAACCTTTTTTTCACTTCGCATAATGTTTTTTGAGATGCATCCATGGTCTTGCAAGTATCCGTAGAAATTGATGACTTTTTATTGTCAATCAGTATTCCATTCTATGAATTTGTTTTTCTTTTCTCTTATTGGTGGACACTTGAGCTGTGTCCAGTTTTTTGGCTTTTATGAATAAAGCTGCTCTGAATATTCTTGTTCAAGTCTTTGGGTAAACATACGTTTTCATTTCTTTTGGGTAAATAACCTAGACATGAAATGGCTGGGACATGGATTTATGTTTAGTTAGTTTTACAAAAATAAACTGTCAGACCTTTGCCCAAAGTGGTTGTATTAGTCTATATTCTCACCAAAATTAATGAAAGTTTTAATTGCTCTACAACTTCAGCACACTTAATTTTGATATTTAAAAAAATGTAATTATCTGTTTTGGCAGCATGTAGTGGTATCTCATTATGGTTTCAGTTTTCATTTTCCTGATGATCTGTGGTGTATAACATTTTTTCATGTGCTTATTGACCATTTAAGTATCTTCTTTTGAGAAAGGTCTGCTCAAAACTTTTGTGGATTTTTTTGTAAAAAAATGGATAGGACATTTTCACTGAATATAGAATTCTAGATAGCCAGCTATTTTCTTTCAATACTTTATTATGACCTTGCATCTTCTTTTGGTTTCCATTAGAAGTGAGGGGTTGATTTTACTGTTGTTCTTCTGAAAATAATATCTTTTTTCTCTTGATGACTTAAAGATTTTTCTCTTGATTTTTGTTTTTCAGCACTTATAACTGAGATATGTTTTGTATTTATTTGGAGAATTTCCTTAGAGCTTCTTGAATCTTGATGTTTTTACCATATGGAATTTTTTGGTTATTATAGTTTTACGTAGTTTTTTGGTAATACTGAAAAACAAAATTGTTGCTTTATCCATTTCTTCCTCGTGTTCTGTCAATGTTGCTTGATATAGTGTAAGGCTGCATTTAGGTATATGTCTGTATATGAGTGCTGTATTTTCTTCTTCTTTTGTCCAACTCACCAGACACCTCCTCTGAGTCCCTTTCATGTTTTTCACTTATATTCTCTGTCAGATATTGATTACTTTTGCTTCAAATTTGCTTCTTTTAACTTTTCCCATCCTTTCTATGTCTTCTTTTAAAACGTTCTCTTGCAGACAATATACTGCTAACTTTTGTTCTTGTTAAGTCCAATCTGAAGATTTCTATCTTTTAATATGCAAGTTTAACCCATTTACATTTATTGATTACTTTTTTTAAATTATACTTTAAGTTCTGTGATACATGTGCAGAACATGCAGGTTTGTTACATTGGTATACATGTTCCATGGTAGTTTGCTGCACCTATCACCATGTCATCTAGGTTTTAAGCCATGCATGCATTAGGCGTTTGTTGTAATGCTCTCCCTCCTCTTGTCCCCACCCGACAAGCCCCGGTGTGTGATGTTCCCTCCCTGTGTCCATGTGTTCTCATTGTTCAACTCCCACTTATAGTGAGAACATGTGGTGTTTGGTTTTCTGTTCCCGTGCTAGTTTGCTGAGAAAGATGGCTTCCAGCTTCATCCATGTCCCTGCAAAAGACATGATCTCATTCTCTTTTATGGCTGCATCGATTACTATTATATTAGAAATTGTTTTGCAATTCTATTTCATGTTCATTTACATTTGCTCTATTTTGCTTTTGTTTTCTTCTTCTATCTATTTTCTTTAGATAAATTGAATTTTCTTCTGCTGGTTTAAAAGCTAAACATTTCTTTTTTGTCCTTATGTGTTTAGTCTGTAACCTAAAACTGTTCATGATTATTTACATGTATTGATTTTTTTAAAAGCCAACAATATATTTATCTCCCCACTAACTAGTAAGTATTTGGACAAGCTCTTTTGTCCTTTTGATCCCCCTCACTTTTCCACTCTTCTCCCTATCAAGTTACTATTATCCAGAATTTCGGCTGAGGGTTGTAATGGATATTATTTTTCCCCTATTTTCTGTTTTTTTATCAACTTGCCACACCGACAGCATCCTGTTGGTACCAGTGACCTGGACTTTTGCTGTTGACTTGGAGAAGGAGCAGCAAGGCTAGTCTCAGGACAACTCAGGGAAGGAGAGAAGGTGGAAACCAAACTCTTCCTTCACCCACTCATCTCATTGCTGCCACCAGCCACCTGCCTCTCTCATACATTAGTTCAATACAACCTTCAGTCACCCCAGGGTGTTCTCGCTTTTAAAAAGTGCATGGAATTCATACTTTCCTCTTGCTTCTGTAACTCCTGTAGGGTTGACCCTGGGAAGAAATCTGATAGTCCACATTTCTTTATAGAATAGGGCATGACTCTTTTGGGGGAAAGAAGGCCTGAATAGAGCAGAATCTTCATTGGAACTGTTTTATGGCTTTGAGGGTATCAGAGAGAATGCAGTGCAAGATTATTGTTAGAGGGGCCAGTGCAGCCACACTTAACTAATTTAGGGGAAGAAGAGGACAACAAAGAGATAGGAATGAAAGGATTTTGACAATTTTTTTTCTGAATATGTGAGTAATTTCCTAGGAACGCCCCTTCAAGAACCTGAGGGAAGTCTGAAGACACTAAATGGAGATGGGTACGGATGGAGGCTCTCCCTGAAGTTCTACAGCTATCCAGGTAGGAGCTATCAAGCCTGTGAAATTTGAATATTAATATTATATCTTTATGGTATTAGCTAGTATACACTAAGCGTGTTCTAATTGTTCTCTCTATATATATATTTCCTCCCTCCCTTCAACCTCTCACAACTGAATTGAAGGCTCCAAGAAGTGCAGGATTCTTTACAGTCTTATTGATTGCTGCATCCCCAGTGCTGGGCACATAATAATAAATGCTCAAATATTTGTTGAAATTGTACTGAAACTGAAGATTTTCTTCACTAAATTTATGCTCCTATCAGGCATGTATGAGAATATCTATTTTCCCAAACCTTTACCAATACAGGTTATTATTGCTTTTTGTAAGTATTGCAGATTGGATAATTACAAAATGATGCTTTTCATAATTGATAGTTGTCACAGATTTTGTTGTTTTATTTTAAATGTATTTTTAAATGTATTTTTAATATTATTTTTGATTGGAAAATCACAATTATATATATTTGGGGGTACAATGTGATATTTTGATAAATGTATACATTGTGGCGAGATTAAATCAAGCTAATTAACATCATTTCTACTGTGAATTTCCTGTTCTTTTGTCTGTTTTCTATTGGAGTGTTCATTGTTTTCATACTGATTTTAAGAGTTCTTTTTATAAGGATAGCACCTATTTGTTATGCATTTATATTGAAAGCATTTTTTGTTGTTTATCATTTGTCATTCAATTTTGTTTTTCAATTGTTAATTTTTTACATCTCAAGTCTATCAAAAAATGTTATATTTATGTTCTAAACATTTATTTAAATTATCTTCTAACTCACTTGTCTAGTAATTTTTTTTCTTTTTATTTACATTTCACACTAAAAATATTTTACCTAAATAGTTCACTGATTATCCTGGGACCATTTTCCTTTGGCATCATTTCCCCACACTAATTTGAAATTCTCATATTATCGTGCTCTAAACACAATGAATTCAAACATTATAACTTTTAATAAGGAAATTGAAGCACAGGAAGAATAAGTATCTTGTCCCAAGTGGTGGGGCAAGGCTTGAACTTGGGCAGGCTGACTCAGTAGGCTTCACTCCACTGACTGAAGGGTATTGATAGAATAACTCGTTTAGCCTTTGTCATAAGAAATTTCCTGGAACATAATAGATAAGAGAATACAATGACATTACCGTGCATACTGCTCTGTTCAACAAGTGGAAGGCCCTGCTTTGCCCATCTTTGAAGACAGAGGCAATTGCATGCTCCTTTTTTGTGTGCTGCACTTCTTCGGGCCACAGCAGTTTTATGTCAATTATTTTCCAAATGTCTTATCAGGCTGGGCGCAGTGACTCAAGTCTGTAATCCCAACACTTTGAGATGCTGAGGCGGGTGCATCACCTGAGGTCAGGAGTTCGAGACCAGCCTGGCCAACATGGTGAAACCTGTTCTCTACTGAAAATACAAAAATTAGCTTGGCGTGGTGGTGCACGCCTGTAATCCCAGCTACTCAGGAGGCTGAAGCAGGAGAATCACTTGAACCTGGGAGGCAGAGGTTGCAGTGAGCCAAGATCATGCCGTTGCACTCCAGCCTGGGCAACAAGAGCAAAACTCCATCTCAAAATAAATAAATAAATAAAAATAAATAAAATAAAATAAAAAAATGTCTTATCAGAAAGACACATTTGTAGCTACAGACACTGGGTCAAACAAAGCAGCTGAGCAAAGGACTTCAAAATTTAGAATGGTTTCAAAGCAAAAAGTAATGAGTTGGTGGCAGTTAGTGTGGCAAAATTGCCATTTGAAATAAAAATGTGGACTCCCATCATGCTGCTCCGAATCTGTCTGAAGGGAGATGTGATTACAAATGTCTGAAGTGGCTCCGGCAGCCCTGGTCACTCCAAAGTAGGCAAGTTCTCGGGTTAACACAGAGCAGTCTAGGAGTCCTGAGATTTCCAAAGCTGCTTCTTCCTGAAGATCACAGAGTTTGCAATGACACAATTTCTTGTAAGAAAGGCCAGGAAACAATACACAGAAGTTACCTCTGAAGATTTGAGGGGCCCTCCCTGACATCCATTTAAAACAGAACCTTGGATATCCCTACAACAGGTCTAGGCTTCAGCCAGGTCCTGTAATATCTATTAGTGTTTACTTTGCTTTTACTTATAAAGAGGCAAAGCGTGAGGTTACTGACCCCATGTGATTTGTGGCCCTTCCCCAAGCTATGGCTTCCATTAGCATTACTGATGCACAAATGTGGGCCCTGGGAGTCAGACAGCCAAAGGCAAAATGCTCCCTCTCATTATCCCATTAGTGCAGGGGCAAGGGTCTGTGCATCAGGAGAGTCCTTCGATCTCTTGGTCCCAGAGGGAATGATGTTTGGAAGAGCCTCTCTCCACCAGGCAGGCTGTGTCATTAATAAACCCTGATGTCTATGAGAGACGCAAGACCCAGGATCAGGAGGCTACCCCAGCATGATGGCCTCAGAGCACGTTCAGCCACACACCCAATTCTCAAGCTTTCCCAGGGTTGCTGGCTTTGCTGCCTGCGCAGGGAGCTCCCTGCCCTGCTACCTCATAAACTTCTGTGGGAGAGAATTAGTAGGAGTAAACAATCACAGATCTGCAAAAACATGATGAGAACTGCTGGTCTCAATTCTGAGGTCCAGAAAGGAAAGTGATCTCTCCAACATTACACGACTTGGTGGCAAGGTCTGAACGGCCCATTCTGCAAGGTGTGCACCCTGGTGTGCTGAGTGACCTGTGCCTGTGGGTTCCACTGAGCGACCTCTCCTTGTGGGTTCCACTGATTTTGCCTTTAGAACAGTGCTCTGAATGAGGAGTCCTCTACTCGGGGAGAGCAAACAGGAGAGGAATTGCGGTGCTTGGGGCTCGCCACCTGCTGACGTCCCCATGGCCTTGCCTACCTCATCTCTTTCTGCAATACCTCAGTCACTTCTGGGCTCTACTTTCCACCTTCTCCATCCACTCTGAGACCTGCCAGGCCATCTATCCTGACCTCTTCTTCCGGATGTGATGGAACGATATCTGGTAGAGAAGTTGGAGCAATGGGCAGTGGGCCAGGGAGACATGAAGAGTACTCATCATGAGTCACAGACTCGGCACAACCTCCCTCCTATGCACAGGGCACCCCTGCTGCCTCTCACTGAAGCATCTGCACTGTGATCACTTCCAATACTGAGCCGTGGTCAAGCCTGCTGCATGGCAGAGTCATCATCTTCTAGACTCAAAGGAAGATCTTAGCACTTAGGCAAAAGAAAACATAAATCCTCAAAAATAATTAATACAGAACACAGGGCTGACTGTCAGCCCCTGAATCCTAAGCAAAGATGAAACCTTGTTAAATAAAATGCAGTGTCAAAGAGACTGACCATTCCAGTGCAGTCATCTGGAATCGAAGTTCCACTGCTTGCCTGGGGTCAGCTGGGTCACAGAAAAAGCCATTAAGTGAGGCAAATTATGATACTTCTTGATCTTCTCCAGCCTAAAAGGCTCTTCAGACACCTCCAGGAAGGTTCTGAGGCGTGTGGTTCTCTCTGACCAGTCAGTGACTAAGGCAGATTCCTCTTTCCTTCCTTCATACTTTTTTTTTTTTTTTTTTTTTTGAGGTGGAGTCTTGCTCTGTCGCCCAGGCTGGAGTGCAGTGGCGTGATCTCGGCTCACTGCACGTTCTGCCTCCCGGGTTCCAGAGATTCTCCTACCTCAGCCTCTCAAGTAGCTGGGACTACAGGCGCCCGCCACCATGCCCGGCTAATTTTTTGTATTTTTAGTACAGATGGGGTTTCACCATGTTAGCCAGGATGGTCTCGATCTCCTGACCTCGTGATCCGCCTGTCTCGGCCTCCCAAAGTGCTGGGATTACAGGCATGAGCCGCCACACCCGGTCCCTTCCTTCATACTCTTACTCATGCAATAGACACATAGTTATTTTACCTCTAGTCAGGTAAAACTTTACGATACACCAGAATGATCTGGAGGGCTGTTCAAACACAGGTTGCCAGATCCCAACCATGCGTTTCTGATTCCAGAGGGCTGGGGTGGGGCCTGAGAATGTGCATTTCTAACTAGCTCCCAGGTGACTCTCACCACTGCTGGTGCCCACACTGTGAGAAGGAACCGCTGATCCAGGTGCCGAGTCCCAAAAACTTGAGTGCAAGTTATCTTAGTTTGTTTTCTATCAGAAGCTGAAAACTGCAACCAGGATTTCAGGGCAGCAAGTTTATTTGGGAGTTGATCCTAAGACGCCCTGGTAGGGGACTGGGGATGTGAGAAAGTGAAAGAAAGGAAAGAGATAAAGTTTGAGTTGTTGACCACCAGCCACCCTCTGGAGAGTTACAGGAAAGAGTAGACCATGCCTCTGTGTTCCCTATGAGGGGAGTGCCAGGGGTCACTCCTGTCAACCATTGGTTGAGGGCTGCTCCTGGAGGGCATGGCCTGCCTTGCGTCTGTGGCCCAGCCCTCACTCAGGCAGAGCATGCTCAGGGCGGAGAACGCCCTTAGGCCAAGCATCTCCTATGCCATGCCTACGTGTTCCTTAGGAGCACCTGGAGTGGGGACCTTGGGCAGGCAGTGACAGGGGCTGCCACGCAGGCCTCCTAGCTCCATTTGGGAAAATTAATGATATGCACAGAATTTTTTTATAATTCCAGGCAGAGACTATTAAAATTTCAAAATAAATTGCCATGTTAAAAATTTCCTGTGCAATTTTGGGACATAGAGTCGAGTTTTGGTTTTTGTCCGCAAGCACTTTAATTATCTGGGAAAGAAAACCACCAGACTCTTCTCTGAGACACTAGCCACCATGGAAACAGAATACCTGTTTCCAAAATTAGGACAGAAACTGTGAAGCCCTCTCCACCCCAGCACCACGCACATCACCACCTCCACAGTCATAACCCCCAACAACCAGTGAACGTGTGCACACAGGCAGACATGCACACACATGCACACACACACATATGCATGCACACACAGACATGCACACACATGCACAATGCATGCATGCACACACACACATGCACAACACATGCATGAATGCACACATACACATGGCCATTGAGCTTGTTGAGCTAATTTCTTTTCTCCTTCTCCAGTCCCAGGCTCTGTGGCTACATCTGATTTCTCCAGCCCCTGCCATACCCGTCTCCAGGTAACTGGCCTCCGCACAACCCCAGTTGGCTCCTCTTTTCTGTCACTGATGGTGACATGAACTTGGTCTGTGAGATTGGGGTGGGGGGATGAAGAGCTCAGATGCTGGTGTTAGACTGAACTCAGTTTTAGTCAGGCCTCCACAGCTCACAGCTGTGTGGCCTTCAGTCAAGTTGCATGGCCTTTTAAACCTCAAATTTCTCATCAGCTAAGGGAACAGGATAATTGTTCCCTCTTCATGAAATTGTTGCAAGGATTAAATGCCTGGGACTTCTTAAGTGTTCACTAAATATTAGCCCCTAAAATAATGAGCTCAATTGCACAGAGCTGTTGTAAAGATTAAATAATACAATGCCTTTAAAGTGACCAATGCACTTCCCAAGTCACAGCAGTCAGTCAGAAATAGTAGATGTCGTTAATAATCATTACCTTCTGAGAGCAGTTGTGAGGGAGGTATTTGTACACAAGTTATGCTAAATTCAGTGCAGGATGATTTTGATCCTAAAAGCTTACCCAGGTCCTCCAAGTCAATACTCACCTCTGCCCTGAGGCCCAGAGCATGTGGGCAGCGTTTGATGGCCCTATTTTTGGAGGGCAGGGTAACCAGCACCCTCTCCACTACCAGCATTCTGCCTACAGATAACAATTCCTCATTCATAATAAATATGGTTTTGCTTTAACAACACACATAATAGCATGCCTTACTGACTCAAGTAAACATTTCACTGTCTTTGTAGACCATGAAATTACTCACATTTTAATCTACTGGTTCTACTAAGATAAAAAACTCCGAATTTAATAGGTTCCACAAAAGTAAATTTTGAGTAATTCATGAGTATGTTTTAAAACTCTCTGAAGCCAGAAGAAAAAGTGAAATGGTGTGTTAGGAAAACCATCCAAATCCCAGATGGAGGATTCAGGATGTGAGGACTCCCAGCCATCCCTGGTGGATTGGGTCTGCAATTGGACTGCCTTACAAAGAAAAGTCTCCTCTGGTGAGTCTCTGACTCTTGCTCCCTTGAGTTATATATGTCAAATTCCCCATGTTCTTAGGCAAAACACCAGCTGGAACAAAATATGCACCTGAAAATATATATCCTCTAATCTCTTTCCCAGCATCAACTTAGAAACTTTGTGTAATCACATTGGAAAATCCAGAAGGAAGTGACACTATTGTATTCCTTGTGTGTCCCATCACAGTGCCTAGCACCATGCTGGGGCAGGATGGAAACATGATCAGAGCTGCTTAATTTCTGGATATATCTGATATCAGAGACATGAAATGCTTAACTTCAAATTAAGATTCCAAAGGGAATCTTAAGTCTATGTTTAAGGTGTAATTGACAAGTATGAAGTTCACTTACCAACCGACAGCTTGATGAGTTTGTAACTATCTGTGCAGCATCACCCAGATCAATGTTTAGGATATACCCATCACCCCAGAAACTTCTTTCAGCCCTCGTTCCTCTCAATGCCTCCTCTCCATCCTCCCAGAACCACTATTTTGCCATGTAGCACTGAGTATCTTGAACGTTGGGGTTATATAGTATGAATGCTTTTGTTTCTGGCTCCTGTTGTTTGACATAATACTTTTGAGATTCACTCACATTGCTGCAAGTTTCAGACATTGCTTCTTTATACCTGAGTCATATTCCTTTGTGTGGATATAGCATAATTTGTCTATCCATTTACCAGTTGATGGACATTTGGTCTGGTTTTAATTTTTAACTGTTATAAATAAAGTATACATGAATATTCTTGCACGTGTCTTTTTTGAGGACGTACACACTCATTTCTCTTGGGTAAATGTCTAGGAGTACTATTGCTGGATCAGAGAGTAAGATCATAGTCAACTTTGTTAGAAACTGCCAAACAGTTTTCCAAAATGTTGATCCCATTTTACACCCCACCAACAGTGCATGAGAATTCCAGTTGCTCCACATTCTCTGAAATTCAAGCACAGGTTTTTAAAGGTCAACTGATTGTCTGTTTCCTGTGTCTACTCCCTGTGCCTGCAGAAAACGCTTACCATTTCTCAGTGGCCTCCTATATGCCTATTAAGCAAACATTTACTTTAAATGTCACAACCCTGAAAAGCAGGTATTTTTATTTTCTTTTTACAGACCAAGAAAGTTAAGTAATGCTCTCTTCTCACCGTTAATAACCCTCTGCAATAGGATTCAGTGTCTGTGCTCTTAGCTTTGAGCGATGGCCAAGGTGAGAGGCAGGAGGAGCCTCAGAGAACCTTTCTATCTTCCACCTAAACTTGCTGTTTGCAGAGCAGAGGCTGAGGCATGAAGACCTGTGTGCTTGTATTATGCTACCAACTTAAAGCCTGTTTCTAAAGCAAGGTTTGGTCTCATTTCTCTCTGCAGTCAGATATAAATATGAGCCCTGTAATAAAAGGGCTTGTCTGAAAGACCTGCAAGAAAAATGTCATCATTTACATTGCTTATTTCTTTTAACGTACGTGAACACAGATTTCAGTTTCTAACATCACACTGAAATTAGTTTTGCCACTGTGGAAGACAACTTATAAAAACAGTGAGATGACATTTGGGTAAAAATGCCTTGAACGCTCACACGTTGGTGGTTCTGGAACAGCAGTCTGCAAGGTTGTTGAAAAGAATCAGGTGAGGGGTGTGAGCAGGTATCTCGGGAAGGCCACACATCTTCTAAATCAATGGTGCTAATCCAGGTAGGTTAGTAGAGAACTGCTCCCTAAAATGGAGCCTGCAGCAGGGATGGCCTGAGCAGACACTGTCACAATTCTGAAACAAATAGAAAGAGTGTTTGGTTTTGGTCGATACAATACACGATACAATTTATTTTTAAGTCATGGGGGAAGATCTGACTCTTCTTCATCAGCTACTAGACACACTACTGGGCACTTACACATACTCTCTGATTTAATCTCCACTCTGACTCCATAAGGGAGGGATTTTTATTTTCTTTTTCAGATGAGGAAGTCAAGGTTTAGAGAGGTTAACTAATTTTCTCATGGCCACACAACAGTGGCAGAGCTGCAGTTTCACTCAGCTGTGTCTAACTCCAAAGCCAAAACCCAGTCTATTATACTACACTACCTCCAAAACAGAAGTTTTTGTTATACGTTTTGGTAAATTAAGGTTATTGGAGTTAAAAAAAAAATCATGAGTGTTTAATTAGCCAACGTTCCTCCTACATGATTTCTCTTATGAACCAAATTTATATTGAACAAAAATTATGCCGAACACTGTCTGGATAACATTCATTATTTGTGTGAGGTCTTCTTGTCTACAGAAGAACATGACTCTATAGACAAAAGAACCTGGAAAATGATCCTAGTAAATCAGAAAGTAAAGCAAACAGCTGTTCACTAAGGGTCCACATGAAAACCAAGACTTTAATACCTAGGATCCAACTAATTAAGACCATCAATTAACCAGACCCCTTTTCATACCATCAATGGAAAATTATGAAAAGGAAACGGAAAGATCTATTTCTAAATCTCAATCCTAGAGTCTATGAGAGTTTTATTTATACCTAGCCCAGCTTCTACATCTACTAAATCTATGTGAATAATCTGATAATCGACAGTCAGAAATGATGGCTGTGAATTACTGCTGAACTTCCAACATCAAAGGAAGATTCCACTGCATTCACTCTTCTGTGCTTATGAAGATAGAATGGAGCAGTACATTTTGAAAATATTTTCAATTACAAGGATTGAAGTGGAAAGGATCTGTTACTTAACTCTCAGTTATCTAGAACATGGAATTAATCAAAATACTCCTTTGCCCACACAGTTCTCTCAATCAAGGCTTTGCTGCACTCACAGATTTGCTTTTTTTTTAATTGATGCATCATTCTGAGGACACTGACAAATATAGAAGAAAATGCCAAGAGGAGGCTGGTGAACCCAGCGGACCTGGGCATATAACCCAGTAGCTCTGCAGGACAGAGCACAGAAGAGGTGGGGAGGAAGCCAACCGCAGCACCAATTAGCCTCCCAGAATATTTACCTGGCATTGGCACTAATTATTTTTAAGCTTGGGAAATATGCGTCTTCACATTTAATTGTGGTGAGCCATAAAAATGCTTCCCCTTCTCCTGGAGGAGAAGTGGGCAGGCCTGGTTGACCACTCACACTACTGGTGGCTCATCCCCTCAGGAGCCCAGAGCCTGATAACTTGTTCCTCTCAGATTGCTTTTGTGGGTTTTGCTGCTGCAGTTTGTTTCAAAACCTAAACTTCTAAATATGCTCACTTCTCATTTGTAATGTAAGGAGGGATTGTGGTTCAAATTCTCTTGAGAAAAGGAGGAGAGAAGAAAAGGGGATGCGAGTGACTCTCACCATCAAAATCAAATATGATCACATAAATCCAGGCTTGGGGCAAGTGCTTCGGGTAGAGAGCCCCTGACCAGGCAGAGTGTCCTTGGAATAATTCAAATGTATAGCTTCCGATTGCGGAAGTCACCCAGGGACTTAGGCATCTTGGGAAATTTCATCCTGTCTCTCAAGCCACACTGAACAATTTAGTAGGGTCCTGAAATGGTAAATTACCAAATCTCTTGTGATAAAGTCATCAAAGCCATAAATATTCCTGAGGGCCTACTACACTCCAGACCAGGCACTGCGCTTCAATGACAAGCAGCACAGTCGTTAACCCTGGGCGACCCTTCTACAGTGCAGAGACACCCGCTGGGCTGAGCCTACCAGTCCAGGAGAGGTGCCTTGCAGAGGCCTCATGCCCAAGACATGACATCAGGGCAAGTCAGCACTGCACAAAGTCAGCTCACAGGCTCCTCATCAGGGCTATCTCCAAGGAAGTGACAGGCAAAGAATTGGGCAAAATTACTTTACAAGTGTGGATAAAAGCAGGCACTGATGAGCATGGAGGGAACTGGTACTCTTGGCACCACTTTATACAGTCATTTTGAAATATGTGGCAATCTGGTAGCATTTAGCAGAATTAAGTATGTCCAAACTTATGACCCAATGACTTCACTTATGCCTACATATCCCGGGGCAATTCTTGCAAAATTTTGTAAGGGGTGTGTGTGTTGGATTTCATTCTGGCATTGTGTAGGAAAGGAGAGGGGATGACAACATTTTGCCCATCATTAGGGCTGTGGCCAGGTGACAGGTGGCAGATGACCCAGCATGGAATACAATGAAGCTATGAGAAGCAACACGCCAAATGTGCCAACAGCCACATGGGGAGACCCATGTGGAGCAAAAACCATAATAAAATGACTTAAGAAGTAGAACAGGAATTACAGTACAATACCGATTATCTAAATTAAAAACATATACTCATAAAAATATTTTACAGGGCCACATGTGTATTTAAGGATAAATATATTTTGGGATCAGGTTGAAGGAGAAAAATAATTAAGAACCTTGCATTGGTCAGTCTTGGTAATACCAAGGAGAATTATAATGATCGAGCAGTGAGGTTTATTCAACCTTCTATGCTTAAGCTCCAAAAAGAAGGGTGGCGTGTAAAGGTGCGGAAATAAAAGGATGTGGCAAAATTTCCAGAATGTTCCTATGAGCAAGTAAATACTTTTGTGGTGCTGTTCTTTCAGGGCAATTGCAGAGACCCTGCCTTCTCTACAGAGCACTGTGGGGATACTCCTTGGATAAAGCAAGGTAGGCCAGATTATGCTGTATTTAAAAAAAAAAAAGAACCAACAACTGTCAAATCTCCATAGTTTAAAGCAACCCATACCCTAGGTCAGTCACAGGTCTTTACTTTGCATGAAATACTCCAGGACCTTGGCTGCGGACAGCCAAACGTGATATTATTGGTGTGTGTTGCAGAAGAAAGGAAACCTCAGGTGAATTACACACTGGTTCTCCAAGCTTCTACCTAGAAGGGACACCTATGTCTCTCACTGACATCCCACAGGGCACCACAAGTCTCATGGCTAAGCCCACTTGGAGGATGCCTGGAAAGATGGCAGCCAGAAATATCTGGTGGAAACCACAAATGAATATCATACTACCCTTCAAACGAGACTCTTCCCAGATTTCTCCCAGTTTTCTTGTTCTAGTGGTGTGACTGTGACCAAGTTACCTAGCCTCTTCGTGCTTCAATTTTCTTTTCTGTGGAGTGGCAACTCTATTAGCTACCCCAAGAACTTGCTGCAAGGACAGGTGACATAGCATAATGAACATGCCTAGAAATGGGCCTGGCATCCAATGAGCCCTCAGTAAATTGTGGTTTCCATTTGTCATTATGATTACCATTAGTCTCACTTCCTCTTATAGCTCCCACTGATCCATCCTACACACTATCCCTACTTTGATCTTCCTTAAGCATGGCTCTGATCACGTTGCTACTGCAGTCAAAAGCGTGCATGGGTTCACTGTTACATGCTTTGCCTAGGCTCCTGCCTACATGTTTCATGTATGTTTCATGTACCACACTCCATCTGCCAGCTGAACCTTGCTTCCAAGCTCACTCATCCACATCTAAAATGTGGCCAAAATCAGGCCTCAATCTCACTTTCCAACCTCAGTTGTCAAGCCTTTTTTGTATCCAGACTCAACTGTATGCAAAGTGAACCACCCCAATCCTCATTAGTCCTTGCCTTTTTCTCCTTTCACTAATTCATTCAATCAATGAACACTTACTCTACAACAGAGGTTGTTCCAGGTGTTGAAGATAGAGATATGAACAGGCAGACAATGCTCAATCCTCATGGAGCTGATAAGAAATGTGCAATAAAATAGCTAAGAGTGTTTTTAGTTAGTGATGTGTGCTATAGAGGACACTTCATAAGGCAAAAGGACAAGGGTGCCCAGGCAGAGTTTGCTAGGGTGGCCAGGGAAGGCAGAATGATGACCTGAATGAAGAGGAGACAGCCATATCAAGACCTGGGAGAAGAGGATTCCAGAAAGATGGTGAAAAATCTCACGTCAAAGAACTGAAAGAAAGGCTAGAATAAATTAAGCATAATGGACAAGTAGAAAGGGATAAGAGGAGAAGCAGCAAAGGAGAATGTAAGGGCAGGCCATTTAGAAGAATGGTGGACAGTTAGAAGCCCTTCATGGATCCTATGCTGTGCTGTAGTGTGCAAGCTCATGCCTTCAACATCCACATAACCCAGACCTCATCAGTCTTCCAGGTCCAATTCGAATACACTGAGGCTATGAGACCTTCCTTGGTCTTTGTTTCTCCTCTCCACCATCTCTTGTTAAAAGCACTATTTTTTTCTACTGCTAAACTCACAGGATAATTTATCTAGCCCAGAAGTTTGCATCCTTTTACCTAGAGAAACACTTCCCCAGTGGCTGACTGATTTCAATTCTGTAAAACAAAATGTGTGTTATTAAAAGATTTCCAAGCATTAGGCATTTCTTTAATAGTAGGCATAAAAGCAGTAATGATATCTAAATACAACTTTAAAGTCATATAGGAAAAGCTTCAGAGAAACAGACAAAAATATTTCTAGAACAAGCCATTCACTGTTTTTGGTACAAAGAGCTGGGACGATAAAACTGCTTGGTCTGGGTAATTCTTTTAAAAAATGTTTCAGCCAGACCCCTTGTCATAATCTCCATAACCTTTTATCCTTTTGCGTATTTCTAGAGTAGTAGCTGAGTGATAAAGTTTAGCTGAGGAAATAACAGCTGTGTGTGTTTTAGTTGTTGTTTCTAATGACTTTCCATTATGGCTGCCTGAGTTAGGGTTCCTCTTCAAAACAGAAAGACAATAAAATAAAACATAGAGAAACCAGTAAAAGCAAATAATTTTAGGCATTTCTGGGCCTGCATATAACAGATCATATTTTTTATAGAGCTTGTTAGCTTTCAAATCTTAACAGCCGTAGAACACATCAGAATGTGTTGTTCAGTTTTTCTGGTCTCATTGTGCCAGGGACTTGAGTCGTTTACTCACGCACAGTTCTTATTATTTATTAATATTAATTGAACATCAGCAACGCACTTAGATGCCACTGGGAAACCAGAATTCACTGTCATCATTCTCTAGTAAAGTCAGACTCTGAATATGGCAGGATTCAAACCAAAGGAGGCCACCTATTTGCAGAAAGCAAGGATGGCATCATGGCAGGGGGTTCAGATGGCACCATATGCCAGGCTGGCTCTGATATTTGTGGGTCTCATGACATCTTCAGATAAGCAGTTTGGTTACACTTGGTTTTGGGGGGAGATGTGAGGCAGTGAGTTGAACAGCAGGGGCAGGGTGTGTGAACAACTAGGACATATACTCCCAGGTCCCAGGCTACAGAAGGGGTGTTCTACAACCTTGCTGGGAAATCAGTCTTGAATTTACAGATCTATTTGTATTGTATCTTAAGAGTGGATATTCTGGGAATGAATGAGTAAATGAGAGAACGCAAAGGGCAAAGAAGAAAGGAATGAGGGCCGGCCTTTTGGCAGCCCATGGAATGACAGGGTGGGAGCAGAAAGAGGAGCCCACAAAATCAAGCTTATAGGGTTAGAATGGATATTCAATAATAGAAGAATGTCTGGGAGAGGAAGTTTTGCTTTTTAGGAAAATCACTTTTATTGAATTATAATTTTCAGTGAAATTCATAGATCTTAAGGGGATGGCTCAAAGAGTTTTGACAGATGCATACACTCAGATGCAACCCACTTTCCTACCAAGATATAGAACACTTCCATCACTCCAGAAAGTTCTCTTGTGCTCCTAAGTAGTCAGTCCCGGCACCCCACCCCTACACCACCTCAGAGGACACCATTGTTCTGATTTCTATCAGCACAGCTTAGTTTGGTGTGTTTCGGCCACGTTGTGAATGGAAATCACATAGCAGATCCTCTCTGATGTCTGCCTCGTTACACTCAGCATGTCGTTGAGGATCATCTTTGTCATTATATGTACCATTCCTTTTCATTCTGAGTAGTGTTCCATTGTACTGCTGTACTGCACTTGTAAAATTCATCCTCCTCTTAATCATCATTTGTTTCCATTTGTGTTTTTTCCACCCAGTTTTGGCTACTATTAGTAAAGCAGTCACAAGCATTCTTGTACAAGTCTTTATTTGGATATATACTTTTATTTTTTTTGTGGCAATACTAAGGAGCAGAATTGCTGGGAATAATATTATTATACGTTTAGTGTTATGAGAAACTGTCAGAGAGTTGCCAAAAGTGGTTGCACCATTTTTACATTCCTGCCAGCAATGTATGAGTTACAATTGTTCTGCCTCTCTCCAACCTTGGTATTGTTAGTCTTTTAAATTTTCATTACCCTAATGGCTGATGGCAATATTGAACACTTTTTCATATGTTTATTTGCTGTTTCTCAGTCTGTTAAAGGTTTTCTTAGCCATGTTTATTGGTGTTTTTGCTCTTGACTATTAGGTTGTAAGGGTTCTATATGTATTTTAGATACAGAATCAACCTGAGTACCCATCAAATAATGAATGGATAAAGAAAATGTGATACACACACACACACACACACGTATATATATATTCCATGGAATACTATTAAGCCATAAAAAGAATGAAATAATGTCATTTGCAGCAACTTGGATGGAGCTGGAGGCCATTATTCTAAGTGAAGTAACTCAGGAATGGAAAACCAAATAGTGCATGTTCTCACTTATAAGTGAGAGCTAAGCTATGCTTACGAAAAGACATACAGATTGGTATAACGGACATTTGAAACTCAGAAAAGGGAAGAGTTGGCAGGGGATGAGGAATGAAAAACTACATATTGGGTACAATATATGCTATCCTGATGAAGGTGCACTAAAATCCCAGGCTTCACTGCTAGACAATTCACGCATGTAACCAAAAACCACTTGTACCCCTAAAGCTATTGGAATAAAATTTTTTAAGAATTATGTATTCTAAATATGAATTCTTTGTCAGATGTATTTATTGGAAATATTTTCTGACAGTTTCTGACTTGCCATTTCATGTTCATCATGATGTTTTCTTGTTCAGAAGAAGCTTACAATTTTGATGAAGTCCAATTTGTTAATCTTTTTCTTTGATAGTAATGTGTTTTGTTTCCTGTCTAAGAAATCTTTGCTTATTTTAAGGTTAAAAGATTCTCTTCTGTGCTTCCTCCCAGAAATTTATAGATTTAGACTTTATGTCCTGGTCTAATTACTTTTTTGGTATAAAAGTTAAAATTGTGAAGGAGGGGTTAATGTTTATTTTTTCCTGTGTTGGCTTCCAGTTGTTCTGGAACTACTCGTGAAAAGATTTTCCCCATTTGGATTTATTTGGAGTCTAGTAAGGCCAGCATTTGACCAGGAAGAAGTCATTGGTGACCTCAAAGGAAAAACAAAACAAAACAAAGCAAAACAAAAAAACCCTCGGGGAGTCTGGAGAGATGCTCAAAAAAGGAAGAGCCTATAAAACAAGATAAGCAAGCACTTCAAGAGAAAGAGCTAGAAGCTTTAGAGTCTAATGTAGATAGAAGCAGATAAAATGGAGAGAGTAGTTATAGATCACGCAGCTAAGGGATTTGGCCAGGAAGAGAAGGGTAAAAATAGAACACTAATTGGAAGAACCATGTCTAAGTCAGGAGATCAGAAGGATATTTATTATCAGGCAATGGGTTAGGGAAATAATAACGCTAAATTGGGAATTTATAGAGCTTGGGTTGGAAAATAGCTCAGATTATTCCCTTTCTTGGAGACCTTGCCACTTGCACAGAATCTTCTTTGGTGTTGCAGTGAACCCAGAGGGACTTATTGGGAAATATACATTTATTGTATAAATGTTTATTCAATATACAAGACTTTTTGGCAAAAGCATACTGTGTGGAAGTTTGCTGTCTGATGTCAACAGCTGGATTGTCAGATAGGAGGAGGGCAGAGCATCCAGGAGTGCTGTGGCTGCACTGTTGTGAAGGGGTTTCCCTCGGGCTAAAGGAAGGGTTGAATGAGTCAGTGTGCCCCACCATTCCTCATGCTGGACAGACCAGTGGACTTCCAGAAGATATCAACAGAGCTTCTAGCTCCCTGCTTTCTACATGACAGTTTTTCTTAAACATTCACATGGATGAGCAGAACAGTGTAGCTATTTTCTTCAAACCTTCACTTTAACCATGTGCCATTGACTCTACCTGCTCTCCGGACCCTACATGGGATACTTTAAGGGCCTATTGCAATTTGTTACCCAAAACAGCTACTACGAGAAAGGAAAGGAACTGATTTACTGATTATTGACTGTATCCGAGGCAAGGTTGTTACATACAGTTGTACAGGCTGTGCACTGCACAACCCTTCATCACCATGAAGGGTACTCTTCTCATCCTAGCCTGATATAGTGCAATGTGATAGTCTTGGTATCAAGTGTTATTCTGTGTTCTTTGCAAAAGGAAGCCCAGAGTCCTTGCAACCAGCCTATGAGAGGGTCATTATGATGACCTTTCTATAGAGGAGATAAAGCCACTTGCCCAAGGTTGCTCAGTTATTAAGCAGCAGAACCATAATTTTTAGATCCTTTGGCTCCAAAACATAACATGTCATTGGCCTCAAAATGTTGGACAGACAAGAATCATCTTTAGAAGCCAGACAAGTAGATGAACTGGGAGGGAACCAGCAGCCTCCAGGAGGAAGACTGAATGAAGAAAGCCATTGGATTAAGAGACAGAGGGGAAGGAGTTGTAGAAACTGCCAGCATGGCTAGAGGGAGATGGAGGGAAATCCTGGATTGGCAGTGGCTGGAAGAGCAGATGGTCCAGCAACTCAAGCACACCCATCCATATGGGACAGAAAAGAGCCAACTGCAAATACCAGGGCTGCCCAGCCTGATTGGCTTGGGGAAACTCCAGATGGGGGGATCCACTGAATTAGAGCATGAAGGATGGGGGCTCTCAGGAGCCATCCAATTGCTCAGAAACTTGAGCAGAAATACTCAGTGCTTACTAGGAGCCTATTGTGTCCTCTCAGGAAGGCAATCTGGCTCAGTGGAAAAAATAAGACTTACAACTTAGGGATCAAATCCTGATTCTCATATTTAGTAGGTGAGAGACTTTAGGAAAGTTATTAAATCGGTTTCTTATCTGTAAACTGGGATTATAGTATCAACTTACAAAATTGTATTGATGATTACATGAGAAATGTACCTTAGGTACATAGTCGTCATTTAATAATATCAGTTGCCCTGTGACTTGGTGTCCAGTACTGCTGACTTGTGTCATCCTTTGGGTCCAGCACCAAGGTGTTGGAGCTTGGGTGCTGCGTTAGCTACTCCACAGCAGGTTATTTCTGCCTCTTTGTAAAAGTTTCTTTATCTGTTCCCACTTGTTCCCTCTTTCCAGGACACCGTGCACCCCAGAACAGCATCCTAAAGTGGCATCCACGACAAGCAGAACTGTGTAATCTGAACTTCCAGTCAGAGAGATTCCAACTCTAAACTCCAAGAAGGGTAGATTTGAATCTTGTTCATTCATGCATTCTCAAAACTTAGACACTAGGAGCCCCTCTGTAAATGCCAGCCGGGTGACCAGCCAGTTAATGCACCCACTCCTGGCCACTGCACCTCAGACCAGGCATGTAGTGAGGGCTGGTGAGTTTTGGTGGATGAGCATGAGAAAGTCTTGCTGGCCAGAGTGCTGGCCAGCACTGGTGGTGGGAAATCTGGATTTAGCTGTGGGACTTCAAGAGCAGATTCTCATTGCAAGCCATCCCTGGTGGGGGCTTTAATGCATGCACCAAAACCACAAACTGGATAAGCAGATGCCTGGCTGTAGCAGGTTGCTGGTTTTCAGATAGCAGCCATGCCCAGTGGGCACCTGAAGCACATGGCCCCATTGCAGATGAGCTGTTTTGTCAGCACAGAAATAAGCCTTCCCTTTCCCTGGGCATTGAAAGAAGAGAGCTTCTGAAAAGCGATGGAAAAACAAATCAACCAGTGCTGCCCTGTGGAAAATCCTCTCTCTCCTCCATCCTCGTAAAACAAAATGAGACTGGCTCTGCTATTCCATGTGAATTAGTCACTGGTCAGTGCCAAGGTGACTAGTTAAACACTTGAGGAAAGAGGTCAGATTTACAAGGTTATGCTGTAAAACTTTGGGATTGATAACTTCTAATCAGAAATGAGGTAGGAAATGAAGAATGCTATCAAATTTTCAGTAAACGTAATGCTAAAATATTCAGCCATTTGGATATTGCCATGTTATCAATCCAATTAACCTCACTTCATGCTATCAACTGCATTCAGTGATATCGATGTGTTACAAAGCAATATGAAATATCCTACTGACAATTATGATCCAAGATAACAGAAAAAATACAGCTCTTGCGTTTCAGGGTTTTGAAAAGAAGTAAAATTCAACTCGCATGTTATGAAGGCAGTAATAACCTATGATTTGGTTGCAAACAAATATGATTTTAATTTTATTAGCCATATAAATTTGTCAAAATCATCAACATGTGGGACTCCATATTCCGATTAATGGTGATAATGGGAAATGAATCTTAATATTCCACAGTTGAAATGACCCTGTTAGTAATGAAATAAAATTGATAAACTTAAATGTTTTCTTGAAGAAGGTTATATTTTGAGTAATACCCACTGAATTTTATGTTTTTTAATTGCTTTATAAATAGAGAAACAGATGTTTCTCTTATAGCAACTCTACTTCTTTAAAATTCCATTTTCTGCTCAAGGTAGGAAGTGTAAAAAGTATAAGTTGTAGCTATCATCAGTCCTACATTTGCTGTGTTTGAAAATGTCCTGAAGTTGATTTTATAAATATTTTATTACCAAAAAAAGACATATGGGAAGGAAATTGCCAAAATATTCTGGTAACTATTAGGTCTTTGGTTCTATTTAAACTTGATTTATCTATTTATTCATCTATCTATCTTTATATGTAACAAATATTTCTCATAACCCATGGCATTGGTAACTCTTCTACAAATGTGACTGTGGCTGCAATTATTATTAATTTATCCACTCTCAAGTTTCCACATGTAAGGCTCATTAAAATTTTGGTGAGAAAGGAGAGAATCCAGAAGAAATTTCATTTGGTATTTCTGCTTCAATTAAATTTAAACATCAGCAACCCTCAACCAAAAACAAGGTGGAACTTTCAAAAATGTTTCCTAAATTCCATGGAATTTAAAGCTCTGCTTTGAAAGAAAGAGGAAACAGTTCCCATTGAAATGTTTTCCAAGATAACTGGAAAACAAAAAACTTATTATATTTGTGTTACATATTTCAGGCGTAGGGAGGAAATGACAAAGTTCAACAACCTTTTCTCTATAAGATATTATCCTGGAACCCTTAAACCTGACTATTACTACTTACGAAAAATGAGATATTTTCCTGACATGGTTTATAATTTAAGTATACATGAGAGTCAAAATGATTTGAGAGCCTGAGATAAATTACTGCAGCTCTGGCTTAGAAATAAAAGGAATTTATTGAATTAGATGGTGACTTGTGCCAGTGAGTCCAGCTTTGAACAATAGAAATGCCAGGGTGCATCGATGATGACAGAATGAGCCTGGAGAAGGAAACAGACTTTTCTCCATGAACAGCTGGTGATGAAGACACAGAGGCGGCACAGGGGAGGAAGTGAGACGGCCGCACACCAAGGCTGTGCACTGCTGTGGCAACTGACGTCTCTTCGCTCACGCACTCATAACAATAAATGCTATCCACGCCAGGGCACTGCACGGTGAGTGTCTGTTGTCTCCAAGTACCCTCTCCACACATATGATCCATTTCCTAGTTAGCTGGGGGACCCTAGAGGCTTAGCTGGGGGACGCTAGAGGCCAAGAACATTAATTGTGAATGCCTGGCACATTGCAGGTGCCCCAAAATGTTCTAGGATAAATATGTACTGGGCACTTTGCTAGGCATTATGAGGAATACAATAAAAGAAGAGGTTCCTGGCCAATAGTGCTTACAACTGAGTTAGAAAAAGAAGACGCAAATAAAGAAAATCAGTAATACATGGCAGTAAAGACATCAATTAGGACAGGAATTAAGAAGAATGTAAACGGGGAGGAAGAGAAGAGAAGGAGAAGAAAGCAGAAGCTAACTAATGAAATAAGAATCAGGTGGATAATGTAAACTAACTTGTTACATGCCATATATATGTTTAGAATTTTTAAGATTTTTTTTTATTTATTTATTTTCAGAGACAAGGTCTTTCTCCGTCACCCAGGCTGGAATGTAGTGGCATGATCATGGCTCCCTGTAGCCTTGAACTCCTGGGCTCAAGCCACCCTCCTGCCTCAGTCTTCCCAGTAGCTGGGACAACAGGCATGCATCACCATGCCCAGCTAACTTTTTGATTTTTTTTGTAGAGACAGTGGATCTCACTATATTTCCCAGGCCGTTCTCAAACTCCTGGTCTCTAGCTATCCTCCCACTTTGGCCTCCCAAAGCTATAGGAGAGGTGTGAGCCACCGTGCCCAGCCATATGCCGTATAAATGACAACATTCAGGTGTGGGAGTTGGCTGATTAGAATAACAAATTATGGATTTCTTAGGATAGGGACTAAGGAATTTTCCCCCCCATTATCCGTTCAGCTGTAGATCAGTACCTGACAAAGCAGCAGCCTGTAAAAACATGCCGAGTCACTGTAAAATGAATGAATGAGGTAGAGAGCGAGGAAGGGTTGATTATGGCTTGCACAAGAGGGGTTAGATCTGAAAGGAGGGAGTAGAAATGAAGTGGCCACAACAGAACGGGGATTTCTAAGCAGTGGGAACTTTACCGTCTAGGCAGAGACAATGTCCCTCTGGCTAAGGAACAGTGGCAGAATGGTGCTAGAGGGGAAGAGAGGTTGGGAGAACCTCAGAACAGACTGTTGGGACTATGAGTCCCTCTGCCACCTGGCTGAATCCCATTCCTCCTTCAGGCCTTGCTGTGGTCTGATGTCCCAGCCACTGAGCCTCTGCTGACCCCCAGCCTGGGTTTGGTGTTCCCTCAGCAGCCCTGGCTGCCTCCATCCTGGACCTATTCCACAACAATGGCACGGCTGAGGCAAGGGCATTCCCACCCTATAGATTAGACGCTGGGCCTCCATGGAGAAGGATGAGGTGCTATTCATCTCTGTGTCTCAGCACCCACAAGGAGCAAATGGGCATGGCTCCACTGCAATGTTTTCAAGAGAGAAGGGGTGTGATCAGAGCTGCACTGCAGAGGCTTTACTGAAGGAAGGACAGGGACAGGGTTTGTCTGGTATGATTAGGGACTAGGATGGTGTACTTGGAACAACTCGTGGTAAGACCAGGGTTGAAGTGAGAAGTGGAATTGACGCAGACAGCAGGGGCCCGCCCTATCCAAGAGGCAGCAGAACGCGGGGACTGACAGCAAACGAGAACACATCAGTGGGTAAGGCCCATGGGGACAGCCTGCCCGCAGCAATGATGGGGAGGGAAAAGACCAAAAATAACGCTGTGAGATCCAGCTTGGGAGTCTCCGAGGTGCCGTAACAGGCGGGAGATGGCCAGGGCCCTGGGCAAACCCAGGAGCTCCAGAAGAAGTTGGGAGGAGCAGGGCTTAAAGGCTTCAGGGAGCAGGAGGGATCTGAGTGGAGCCTGGCAGAACGCAAGGAACACTGCCAGATGATCGGGGGGCCCAGGGACAGGGACCCCAGACTCGTGGTCAGGACCGCAAGAGCCGGGAGTGGGAGTGCAGGATGCTCCAGCCCTGCTCAGGGACACAGTCCAGGCTATCCCTGGCTTCAGACATCTTCTCACCCTGAAATGACAGCCGTCTTCTCAGTCATTAGAGAATGAAATGCTTATAATGGCATCTGTGTCTTAACAGGGAATGAGAAATAGCCATAATTTCCAAACACTTGTTTTTCATAAGGGAACACACACAAGCATTTCTGAGCAGATGTATCATTGGTTAGTCTTGTGTTTCTGTTGGGGAATGGAACAGAGAAAACCCAGTGGCTTTATTTTTAGTTCTTGTAGGGATGAATGACCATCCCCTGTGGTTTAACGATTATTTGAGTATCCCTTTTGGCAGTAACCTGCAAAATCAATCTGTGGTTGGCACAGCTTAGACTGTTCAAAAGTGATCGTTGCAACTTACATTTTGAGAGAGGGGAGGCAATGGTCTGGTACTGGGGAAGGGAGGTTTGCCTAAAAGTCCAAGATGGGAAGGTCTCAGCCCTGCTGGCCCATGAGTGTCATCTGGGCTCTGGGAGGGCCAAGCATCCTCCCTGCATCTCCATTTATCCGCCTGTGAAATGAGGCACTGCCTGCCCCATGCTCCCCTCACAAAGAAATTACAATGATGCATATATCCTAAAGGAAGTTTCTTCAGGATCTTCCTTTAGGGGGACAACATTGGGTCCATGCGGAGACAAAGGCTCAAAAATGTAAAGTGACTCGCCACACTGCACACAACCAGTTACTCACAAGCCAGGAATAGAAGCCCCCTTTGACCTCTCAGAGTTCTTTCCACCATGCTGAAAGGCTCGTTTAAAAGAAGGGCATAGAATTGTGTAGACAAACATAGAAAGATGTCCAGGATAGCTGGGGAGAAAGGCAAGTTGTAAAACATTTTATACATACATATATATATGTATATATGTATATGTCTGTGTGCATATATATGTATATATATACACATACACGTATGTGTACATATACATGTATATGTGTGTGCATATATACTATATATGTATAAAAACTCAAGGAAGTCTACATAAAATGTGATTATTTCTGGAGTGTGTGATTATAGAGAACATTTCATTTCATTTCTTTTATTTTTTACCATTTGCATTGCTACAAGCTTGCATTTCTCTCATAATCAGAAATTTTGATGTAAATATAAACAGGTAAATGAAGAAGCCTCTCTGCCCATGCATGCCCATTGTGCTCCATCAATCAATAGATACTGCTGTCTGTCTCTGGAAAAAGTCTGATGCAGCTAGGGCTGCAAGACCTCAAATGGCCTTTACTCCTGACAATTTCCTTTTAATGTTCCCACCCCTTGTCCTGGGGCTCTAATGCCAACTGGCTATCACAGCCATGCTGATGTCAGTTCATGCAAGATGCCCATGCACAAATTTAGTGTGTTAAAATTTTAAAGCCTACTAAAATGTTCCCTGACAGAAAAACGCCTCCTCACCAGGAATAAGCAAGTATTTAGAAAAACACATTTCTTTGCCTTAAAATGGTTGGAGAACAAGTTTTGGGTGGGGTTGGGGGGGCTCTTTTTTATTAGTATTATTATTTCAAGAGATTTGACAACACTTTTGTTTCTCTAAACAGGAGTGAGGAACCAGGGCAATGGCACGGACGTGGTAGGAGGCCCCATGGGCCCAAGCTCTGAAGGGCACCGGAGAGCACTGGGCTGCCAGGTTGTTTTATGGATCTCCTGGTCTATCGTGAGTTGGGGTACAATTATGATGAGCAGGATGAAATTAGCACAGCTCTGTTGTCCAATTACTGCTGACCAAAATGAATTCTGGTCTGCAATAACTAGGCTGTAACTTTTAAGATACTTCAGAGAATGATGAAAATGCACATCCATATACTTCAGGCATCTGGAGGATGTGATGTGAGGGAGTGACAGGAAACTGACTTTCAAAAATCCATGCCCATTTTACTTGATTAAAATTGTTTAATCTAACTAGCTATTAACCTTGGTTCATGATATTGAAAATTCTGGGCCTTTCTCATATGCTTCTGTTTAATGTGACTCCTCTTGCATCTTACAATTTCCATGTTGTCCTTAGACTCCTTGATGTTGATGATTGCATGACATCTTTCTTTGGGAATCTCGAGAACCTTTTTAAAGTATTAGTAAGAGCTGTTGATCGTCACAAAAACCCCTGAGAGAAAAGGACCACTTCATCCAGGCTTATTGTGAATTATTTACAGAAAATAACATTAAAAAATGGACATCCATTTCTGTCACCATATCTAGTCTCCCCATGCCAAACAAAGCAAACAAAATTGTCAAAGCACTGGACTTTCTAGCATAAAGGAACCAACAAATGTGATGTCCTGTCCAGACTGGATGGGCTACTTGATGTAGAGGCAATTTGCAGCATGTCAGATGGAAACGAAAGGGGACGACATCGGGTCCAAGAGGAGACAAAGGCTCAAAAATGTGAAGTGATTCGCCACACGACACACAACCAGTCATTCACGAGACAGGAACAGAACCCTCCTTTGACCTCTCAGAGTTCTTTCCACTATGCTGAGCCACTGGCTTACTGGGGCTCGACTTGTACTTCTCTCAGGGCACACACATTTTTAAAAGGCCCTTCTGAGACACATTGATTTAACCTAAAAGAATGATGCCAACCATGTGAATTTCAGACATGGCAAAATTGTACCGGGAGATATTTGGAGCCATCAGAACTTTCGGCAGTCTTCCAAATCACTGCCCGGGGTGATTATTTTCCTTGTGTTGCCTTCCCCTTGGAAAACCATTACTTGCTTTTCAGTTCCATTAGACTTGGAAAGATGCCATATATGTGGGCTTTCAGAGTCCTACAATGCACACTCAGTTTTCTTTGATTAATTGATAAGTTCTAATGCTGTTTATGTTGCCTTTATTCTGTTTCAAGTGCAAATTTTTCCATCACTAAAAACATTTGTTTAAAGCAGTAGTGTGTTGGAGATGGCTCCTACCAGCTCACAAGAGCCGAATCGAATCTGTGCATCTCGTCCCAACCCGTTTGGTGACTTTACACTGGTGTCTTCAAATCAGCCATTGGGAACGCGTTTACATCACAGAACTTGGCAAACAGTAAAAGTAGAGAATTTTCCCTCCAGAGAGCCTATTTATCAGCACACCATTGGTTCCAAGTATGCATTTTTTTTTTTACTATAGTAGGAAACTTAATTCATTTGGTAAACTATTACTAATAGTGCTTAATGCATGGTAAGTACATACACAATAGATCTTTGTAAAGTAAGGATTGAATGAATGAGTGAATGAATGGGCCGCTTCCAGATATATACAATGCTCCATCTTAGTTTTTGAGACTGAACTGGGCATTGAAACTATGCTAATTTTGGATTCTCCATCCCTTTTCAGTTTTATCTTATGTTCGTATGGATCTCTTAAACACCAATTCAGAGTGTGGGAGCTTTTCTACAGATCTCTTTCTAGTGTTCCTTTTTCAGGCAAGAGAAAAAAATATCTACAAAAATGAAGAAATATAATTTTCATTGTCATAAAAGAGTAATTTTGACTTTTATGGTACAATATGAAGGAAAACATTTTTATACAGGTTATTTTTATTTTTAAAAGCAGAAGCAAATTTCAACTATAAGAGCTAAACTATCTGACGTCGTCTCATTAATATTCTGCTTCTCTGATTACTAGCTCCAGAAATTATGAAGAGTTGCTTTTAAAATTGATGTTCAAATTCAATATGATTGTGCTTTGCGTCTTGTTCCAGTAAAGTCTCTTGTCGGTTTGCTTGTTGGGAGCCAAGAAAAGCAGCAATTTCTGCCTTGGAAAATCCTGTGAATATTTATGTAGTAGCTCTAAGCTGCAGGGAATTTAAGAAGCTTATAAAAATTTTGCAAAGTTTTTAAAGCAGGGAGTCACTGTCATACCATGGATAGAAATCCATAAATGTCAAACTTGAAATTATGTGAGTAGTTACCATTATTCTGTTGGACAGGGACCCACACAACTATTTGAATGTTTATGAAGTAATGTGAGTTGGCAGTTTCTACTTACTCAAAGTATTCTATTCAAGATTATCTGCACTAGTTTGGGATGTCTGCTAAACTCCTCTTAATAAAGGTTCAGGCTTTTGGTCTTTGCTTTTCATAAAAACCTGTCAAAATCAGGCCCCCAAAATTACAGACCAGATATGATCACTCATGTAACTTAACCTCACAATTCTGTTCTTGGTTGAATCTTACAAAGAAAATATTGAGTGAAGAGAGCTAGAAGCAAAAATTTATTTATTATATTATTCCATTTATATAAAGTGAAAAAGCAGGCAAAACTAACCTACGGTGTTAGGCATCCAGATAGTAGTTGCCCTTTGCGGGGACAGTAGCAGGAAGTGACAGGGGACACTTTCTGAGGTTCTGAAAATGCTCTGTTTCTTAATCTGTGTTCTGGTTACACGATGGGTGTGTCACTTTGTAAAAATACACAAAACTGTTCACTTACAATTTGGGAAGTTTCTTGTATGTAACTTATATGTCAATAGAGAATTTACTTTAAAAAAATTGTGCTGCTCTCTGATTCTCTTTTAGATTCTAAAGTGTTTCAAAAATATCCAAGAGGCTATTTCTTACATGAGGTTGATGACTAAAAGAGAAATGAAATCCCCACATAGAGAAAGACTTGGCCATATGAATTCCACCATTTCACTGGACAAAAGGAAGAACTTTCATTTCAGGTGGTTCAGCCATTTGTTTCTAGGAACACTTTCACATCCCTTCTTGCAAGTGGCTGTTTATACATAAGAACAAAACCTTGCCTTGCAGTTATTTAAAATGTGAAGAAAGACTTTAAGGGGTCACATAGATAGCTCTGTGACAGCTTCAGAGAATCTGGTTCTGGTGTTTTTTTCACCCCATCCTAAAATCTGCTAGGGAATGCTGAGCTAATTAGAAGTGGCCAGCCAGCAGTTAGTCAATAAATAGCTTGGCTCAGCAGATAGGTAATGCAATGCTAGATCAATAGGAACTCTAAAAATTATTTCTTCATTTCCTTCTATGGCAAGTAAGTTATCCATGAAGGACAGAATGTCAGCCTTCAGTCAAAGAGGCATGGAGCTTTTCATTATTCTGACATGAGAAGCTGAGAGGGGGCAGAGGTAAATAGTTCCACATTCCTTATTGATGTGATGTCAGATTTTTATTTTGAAATGCACTAGGCTCTAAGAAGCTTTTGCAAGAAAGGCCCACTCTTCTCAACCAAAAGTGCTCTCTCATTTCCTGGAGATATCCATTAGAAATGGGAACCCCTCTGTCACTTAGAATGACTTGCTGTGATTTCAGTGTTTAGATGATAGGTAGTTATCTGTCACAATCTTACAAAATGAAGGAAAAATTGAAAGAATATTGAAAGATCAGAGGAAATGTTTTGGAGGAAGAATGTTAAAAATTTTTCTTCAGGTGACCTTCTAATAATTCATATGGAATGCCACTTGGCTTCCAATTTTGTGGCTATATCAGAGTGAAAATGAAGGTCATTTTCAATACTGTGTGATCTAAAAGAAGCCTTAAAGTGCCAGCGTTCACCATGACCTGGTTGCAAGGTTATGGCTTTGAGCCTTAGGAAAGCAATGACTCAGATACTAAATGGGGACTAATATACTCCCTAAAACTGTTAACCCCTCTAGCCAGTTAAGCAGTTCAGATGGTAATGGGATGGCTGCTTTGATTTTTGGGAAGTGAGGAAAATGTAGAGTAAAATTACAAGGTATCAAAGAGAGTTCTTTCATTTCTATGCACCTCAAACTGATAACTGAAGCCTATTTTTATTCCCACACACAATTTGAGAGCTCCTTTTCTGAATGTCGGATGTAGAAAGACATCCATACTTCAGGGGCAGTTTACGCTCTACTTATTTCCTTGGAAGCTCCTTCCTCCTGGCAGTTCAGTAACATTTCCCTAAGGGTGAGCAATCTGGAACCTGAGAGTGGGTTTCTCTTTCCTTTTAAGAAAGGGAAAAAGATTCCAGGATTCCTTCATCTCTGAAGACAAAATTAAATTCAGTTGCAATGTCATCAATTTACAGGAAATAATAGGACAGATCTGTCATTTCATCCAAATTTCCTGTGCATGCTTGTTTATTTTTTTCCCGCAGAATTTTTTGTTCTCCTGTTCTCACTATACAATCATAATGGAATATTGATTGGCCCACTAAGAATTAATTCTCAGCATTTCCCATTTGTTTGTTTTTCCAAATTACTTAAGACAGTGTTAAGGAATATTTTACCATGGGGAATGGTCTTTTGTGTTAACTGATGAGTTTTCAGATGCGTACAGTCATGTAAACAACAGACTCCACACTGTAAACAACAGACTCCATACTGTTATCAGAGAACTGAAGATCCCCTTCACAGCAAGCCTGCTGGGGTGAAGGCCAACTCTTCACACTTACGAGTTGGCTTTCATCTTCCACGGTTTCGATGGCTTTCTTCCTCTGACCTCCTTCTGTACCTCCTGCCTCTCCCAAGCTCAGCCACCATGGCGTTGCTTTACACAAGCTTTTTCTCTGCTCAGACCACTTTTTCTCCCACTACCCCAAGCTGGTTCTTTTTTCAGTCCGGTTCTCAGCTTAAATACCATTTCCTTTTGAAGCCTTTCTTCACCTCCTTATGTGAAATTGGTGTCGATGCGTCCTATTACCTTGTTAAACTGTCCCTTAGCTTTTCTTTCACAAATCTGGGGATTCTACTCGCTTTTTTATTTAATTGAGTTATTCAATTTCCCTAACTGGAATTTGAGAGCCAGAAGGTTTCAGGCTATCCCTCTCTTGCTCAGCGCCCCGTCCTCCGGAACTGCCATGATGCCTGCTGCGTGGTACACACTTGGTGAAAATTCGCGGACTCATACTTTTCCTCTGCCATGTTAAGGCTGTACTTCCCATACAAACCAAAACGTTCAGAAGCCGACACCAGAACCAGTTATAGGGTGGCTGACGATTGCTTGACAGACTTTAACTGCCCTTCAACTAACTGTATGAGTAAATTCAACTTCAATAATTTCTTGAGGGGACTATACTAAATCAAAAGTACAAAAACTTCCTTCAAATTTTATCTTCCATGTAGGACTAATTCCACTATAAATATTTTTTAAATATATGTTATTATTTATTTCACCTTTTATTTTAGATTCAGGGGGTACATGTGCAGCTTTGTTACCCAAGTGTATTGCATGATGTGGCGGTTTGGGGTATGACTGATCTTATCACCCAGGTACTGAGCACAGTACCCAATACCCTTCCCCCCCACCTCCTCTTTCTAGTAGTGTCCAGTGTCTATTACTGCCACTGTTATAATACTGTATTTTTGATTAAAATTGGGTTTTAAATTCATAAAATAATTATTTCTGCTAAAGTAAAACTAATGAGTTTATATAATTTATGTCCCTCCTGTTACCAGGGCTGGCCAGATGGTAGTAAGACAGTCACGTGTTTCTCCTACACAATTTCCACCTTTTTTCCCCTCATCTCCTCCCTTTTCCACTTCTCTTAGCTGCTCACACCTGTTTTGTTATTCTTCCTCTTTGGATATCAAAACTAGTCCTTTTTATAAAGACTAGATCCCTTATTCACTCCAAAGAATACATAACTTGTTTCAAAATCATTACCCCTCTAAGGATGTTTATCACATTAGAATAGAAGTGACATAATAGATTACATAGTCCAATCTCCTCAATTTCGTCCTCATTTGCATTTTAACATACGAATGCAATGATATCACTCCCTTGTGCAACATCTTCCCCTTCCAGAATCCTCCGCCCAGCAGAGCAGAGTCTTGGGACCTGGCTCCCCGCCTGGCTTCATCCTCTGAGCCCATTTCAGGCTGAGCTCATACACGTGTCTGCTGACAACTCCCTTCCTCCTGCACATTTCCACCCTTGCTGCCTCCCCGGCTCACTCTTATGCTTCCATTGCTGTCTCTCTCCTGGGACAGTGGGCAGACTCTCACCTCCCTACCTGTATCCCCAGCCCAGCCTCGGGCCTGCCATGGGGTACCATCCAAATCAGCAATGTGAATGAATGAGGCTAAAGTCAGGGAGCTCAGAGAGTGGAAGTTCAGGGATGAGCCAGCAGAAGAATGTTTATTTGGGGACTGAGGTGTTGTAACTCCCAAAACTGTGCCTCCCAAGCAGGCTTGAACTCTGCCTATGCTTCTGATCCATCCACCACCTGGAAACAGCCCTTTAAAAAAAAAAATCACTTTTTTATTGTGTTTATTTATTTTGAGACAGGGTCTGTCTATGTTGCCCAGGCTGGCCTCGAACTCCTGGCTTCAAGCAATCCTCCCGTCTCAGCCTCCTGAGCAGCTGGGACTACAGACATGAGCCACTGTGCCCGGCTTGGACAGCTCTTTTTGGAGATAAGTGTTATACACACTTGCAGGGATTGGCTGAGAGTAGTCCATCAGTCAATCAATAAGTGTGTTTGTTGATGTTATCATTTGCTGTAAGCAATAATGTATCATTTGCACTAAGCAATAATGTAGAGTCAGGCTAACTGCCCTTTTCCTCCAACCCCTCCTGACCCTCTAAGACTGACCCTGGAATGATCACCTCAGCCATGCGTACTTTCACACTGGGTGAATCAGCCCAGTTAGCCTGGGAGGGCACTCTGTTTCCCTTCTGTGAGCAGAGCTGATAATAATGTATATTGACTGTGTTGAATGTCTTCCCTGACTCAACTGCAGTACCTCCTTATAGTTTTCCTGTTGGATTTGAGTGAGCAAGTAGATGAACTGGAAGAACAAGAAAAAGACGAATATTTGCAATTGTACTATATAGTCCAAGGACGAGGCAGTAGCATGGTGTACTGGGAGGGCTTTGGAGCAGGGGGCTCTGGTTAAAGCTTTGCCACCTGCTATGATCTTGGGGCATGCAGGGCACCGCTCCATGGCCCGGAGAATGGGGCCTGCCTAACTCACAGAGTTTTTCTAAGAAACAGAGGAGACCGTGCAGGATGTGTGGACCTGCCTGGCCCATAGCCATGCTCTGTCTTTAGCCATTCTCATTCCTGAAAGGAGACGCCTAGAAGCCATGAATTTCTAGACTGGATGAAAGTTCCCAGATGCCAGAGAACATTTAGCACTGGGCCACACCTATTTTCTCTAAGTCTTCCTTTTTTTTTTTTTTTTTTGAGACAGAGTCTCACTGTCACCCAGGCTGGAGTGCAATGGCCGATCTCGGCTCACTGCAAGCTCCCTGTCCTGGGTTCACGCCATTCTCCTGCCTCAGCCTCCCGAGTAGCTGGGACTACAAGTGCCTGCCACTACGCCCGGCTAATTTTTTGTGTTTTTAGTAGAGACAGAGTTTCACCGTGTTAGCCAGGATGGTCTTGATCTCCTGACCTCATAATCCACCTGCCTCGGCCTCCCAAAATGCTGGGATTACAGGCGTGAGCCACTGCGCCTGGCTTTTTTTTTTTTTTTTTTTTTAACTAAGATAGCAATAGCCTCATAACTTTAGCCTCTGCTTATAAAACTTCAACATCCTCCTGGAAAAGCTGTACACAACTGCACCTGCACCTCTCTGCTAGGAGTTCGTAGTACATAGAGAGATCATTTCTAGGTGCAAGGAGGCTAGCACAGGTCTAGCCTCAGTCTTAATGAGTCAGGGTTTAAACTGTAAGTTCCTCAGGGCAAGAATGTGGCCTTTTTGTCTGGTTATTGTTATTATTCAGATCAGCCTCATCCACTGTAAAGCAGCGTGGACGTTTACTATAGTTTATGAATAATGAACGTGACTGTAACTTTGCCGGAACCAGCAACCAGATGAGTCCAGCCTGGCTAGAGCTCCAACCATGAGCACATGTGTCTCCCAGTGTGTGTGAGCATGCGTGTTAACGGTGTTGTGTGTGACAGCATTATGTGAGGGTGTGAGCATTTATGTGTGTAGGGGAGGGCATGTGTGGTGTGAATGTGTATGAGCATGTGAATGTGCCAAATGGTGGGTGTGAAAATGTGTGTGTAAGCGTGTATGGGCATGTGTGTGAGAACATGTTTGCACGTGGGAGAGGGCATGTGTTGGTGAGCCATGTATGAGTGTGTGTGTGAGCATGTGTGGTGTATGTGTGAGCGTATGTGTTTGGGACAGAGGGCATGTGTGTGAGAGTGTGTGAACACGTGTGGGGAGGATATGTGTGTGTGTGAGCATGTGTGTGAGTGTATGAGTAAGCTTGTGTATGTGAGTGTGTGTGTGGGTATGTGTGAGAGCATGTGTGTGAACATGTGTGCATGTGTATATGTGTTTGTGTAGCCCTTGCCAGCAGCTCTAGGGGCAGGATGCGTATTTACAGCTGTGAGCGGTTCATCTCATCTCCTCCAGGCTCCCCCAGAGCAGGCCACCAGGTTGCTTAACCATCTAGGCTATCTTTGTAGAACGTGCAGTCCACATCAGCACTGTTTTTCTGTGGTTCTATCTTTTCAGGTAGGGGAGTTTTGCTCCGATGATGCCCACGCTCACTGCCCCGCCCAGCTCCTCCCCAGAGGATTCAGCAAACTAGTAGCCATAAGTCCACGAGGTAACACTTCTGAGACAGCCCTCACCAGCCCCTCTTCCTCCATGGCCTCAGCTGGCATAAAAGAAATGAGGAAATGCATGAACATCAAGTTTGTGGAAACTTACTAAAACTTACTCTGTGCCAGGCAGTGTGGCCACCCTATGCCTCTATTATCACATTTAATTCCCTAAGGGCACTATGGGAAAAGAACTGTTGTCGTGACCCCTTAAAGAGAAGGAAATTAAGGTTCAGAGAGGCAGAGAGCTTCCAAAGATTACAAGACAAGCTGGAGCTGGGCCAGGATCCACCTATGTTTGACCTGGACCCCTGTTTTTGGCCTCTCCTTGTTGGTTTGGATTGAAGGGCAGGGGCGGAACAGGAAGGAAGTTGAAACTCACAGAGCGTCCAACTATCTCCCTTCACTGATAAGGACATGAGAGCCCACAGTCGCATGTTCTGACTTGTAAGATTCAGCTTTCAGAGACATGACTTCTGCAAAGACACACATTTCTGAGGGCAGAGCTAGGAGAAAGATGCAAGTATTCCAACCCCAGCCCAGAGCTTACGACAGTTAAAATCCCGTGTGCTCACTCTGATTCTGTAGACTGGCTGATGAAGACCCGCAGAAGGTCTTCAGAAGGTACCATCTTGAGGCTACAGCTTTCATTTTCTCTGCTGGTCATTGGCACAGCGTGACTCTGTGTCATGTTTCAACACCTCTCCCGGCGAGTGAAGAATAGGCCTTAGAATAACAAGTAACACATCGACCGGAATGCCTTGCTTTGATGTTATAAATCTGAGCAGAAATCTCCCTACTACATTGCAAGTTCCATTTTACTTAATATTTGCTTTCTTGTCTTGCACTTGCAGATGTTATTTTCTTTCCAAACAAAACTCTAGGCTTGTATGTGCATTGTGGGAGTACAGAACAGATTAAATTTGTGGAAAAAGTAATAGCGATAATGGTAGCAATAGTAGTAACAGGAGTTGTTTTTGTTTTTGATTTTTAGCTTATCAAGCAGGCAGAATGACAAGGAGGATCAGCTTCTGATCACCCTGGGAGAGAAGAGTTCCATGGCAGAGGCAGCCTAGTTCCCCTCTATGTCTTATTACAGCTTCAAGCTCTTGAAACTTCAGGAGAAAAAAAAATATGTAAGAATCTCCATCCTTATGGATAAGACTTCTTTCTTCACTTTGGTTTCCAGTGGACCCTACTTGACTGCTATAACAATGGCTTTTAATTCAAGTCTAAAGGAAGCAACTGATCCTTCAGAAAGATGATGGCACTGGTGTAGAGAAAGGGGTACGCTTATATACTGCAGGTGGGGATGTAAATGATACAGCTTCTACGGAAAACAGGATGGAGGTTTCTCGAAGAACTAAAAATAAAACTACACTTCAATCCAGCAATCCCACTACTGGGTATTTAACTAAAGGGAAAAACAGTTATATAAAAAAGATGCCTGCACTTGTGTGTTTATCACAGCATAATTTACAATAACAAAGATATGGAATCCACCCAAGTGTCCATTAGTGTATGATTAGATAAAATGAACGTGGTACATATACACCATGGAATACTACTCAGCCATCAAAAAAAGTGAAATCATATCTTTTGCAGCAACATGGATAGAACTGGTAGCCATTGTCTTAAATGAAACAACTCAGAAACAGAAAGCCAAATATCGCATGTTCTCACTTATAAGTGGAAGCTCAGTAATGTGTACACATGGAAATAGAGGGAGGAATAGTGAGCTGGAGACTCAGAAGGGTGGGGGGTGAGGGGTGATGAATTACTTAATAGGTACAATGTACATTACTTGGGATAGTTACACTAAAAGCACAGACTTCAGCACTATGCAATATATCCATGTTACATAACAGCATTTATACCCTTTAAATTTATGCAAATAAAACAAACAAAATAGACTTCTCTTTTCTACCAAAGTCCCCTATATTTAGAGCAGGTAAATTCACTGAGCACCAGATAGGAGGGAATGTGTTTATTCTTTATGTCATAGCTGTGTGTATTTATGTTCTATATTTTAAACATATATTCAGTTACACTATCATATTTTAAAAACCAAAGTGGAAATCTATTAATAATGATTCTTTTTTCCCCTGGATCTCTGCCTACCTTCACTCCCAGCTTCTCTGAGTTCTTCCAGAGGGGCTGTGGGCAGCCATCAACAGAATCAACTTCAGGCTGAGGTTTCTATGACCAAGCATCAATTATAACCACTTGTCAAGTTCCTATTGTGTGCCGTGCAATGGCTAGGAACTTTGTGCAAGATACATTTGATATTCATTTAAATAATACATATATAGACTTGTTCCTTGTCTTCTGTAATCTCTGCTCAAATGAAATAATCCTTTTCAAACACTTTAGCTGTTTCTTCTGGCATTTCCCCCATTTTTCTAAATATTCTCCTTATACCGTGATTTGTTGACTTTTCAGCTTTACGCATTCACTTTCATTTAGTGATTTTTTTACCGTGGACAATAAGGGTTTAGCTCTTCCTCCTCCACTCCCCCCACTCTATTCACTCCTCCTTTCACCTATATTCTCCTCGTACAGTAGTTATATCACCATTTCTGGTTAACAGAATAGGCAATGTTTATATTATTTGTATGCATATAATATCATCTATACCTGAGTCACATAGCATATAATCATTTTGCTTCTTTCTTTTGAAACGTTTTCCCCCTGTGGAGTTAATACTAACATGACTTGGCTTACTTTTCTATAGACTTATCACTAATTCATTTCTAATACAACAGTAAGTCTGCACCCAATATATTACAATACAGAAGACAATATTATCAGTTTCCCTTTTTAAAAACATTAGAAAACATTCCTACCCATTATAGGAGGAAGCCCAACATCCTCCTATAATCCAGATTGGCCATTCCGACCCTGATGCACAGCTACCAGCTTGAGACATCTTTTATCACCATCCTTCACCTTTCCTTCTGTATTAAAACCACTATGGTTGACCCTTGAACAACATGAGTTTGAACTGCATAAGTCCACTTACACATGAATTTTCTTCCACTCCTGCCACCCTTGAGGCAGGAAGACCAGCCCCTTCTCTTCCTACTCCTCAGCTACTCAACATGAAGATGACAAAGATGAAGACTTTATGATCATTCATTTCCACTTAATGAATAGTCAGTATATTTTCTCTTCTTTATCATGTTCTTAATAGCATTTCTTTACTCTAGCTTACGTCATTGTAAGCATACAACATATAGTACATATAAAGTTCAAGATATGTGTTAATCTACTGTTTATATTATTGGCAAGGCTTCAAGTTAATAGTAGGCTATTAGTAGTTAGGTTTTGGGGGAGTCAAAAGTTATATGTGAATTTTTAGCTGCGTGAGGGATTCATGCCCCTAACTCTTGCAGTGTTCAAGGGTTAACTGTATTTCTGTCTTCATTTTTCTTTGCTTTCCCTACCATCTGTCTTTTGCTATTGTGGAAAGACATCCAGTGGCTAACTCAGAACAGGTTCATGGGGTAGTTTTTTGAGACCTTGAATGTCTGAAAATATTTTCATTCTACTCCTACACTTGAGTGATAGTTTAAATATGGAATTCTAGATTGAATATGCCTTTCTCTTAGGCAATTTTGCTGGAGAAATCCTGAATCACTGTCTGTAGAACTTTTTTTCTTTGGCTGAGTTTCCCTGAGAGGAATCCTATAATCACTTTCTGGTGGTAAGAGCCTCGCCATTGAGAGACTGGGGGAGAAGGATTAGGGGAGTGTCACACTACAATATATAGACTTCCATTTATTCCTTCTAGTTTTAGCATGGTGCTGTATTCCCAAGCTTGGTTCTTCCTGGGGTTCCAAGCCTAGAACATCATTGGTCAGGTTCTCTAGAGAAGAAACCTCCAGATTTCAGTTAGGGTATTGGAGGGCAGCAGCCTGGTGGCACAGACCAAGGAGGAAATCTTTGGTGATCTTTATAGACATTCAATAAATCCTCCTTAAAAAAAAAAATAAAGCCTCATCCATACCTTTGTCTTCAGAAATTCCAAGTACCTGCAATTTCTGAGCATTTCTGCAGGTCAGTGTAATGGATCAATTTCTGCACATTTCTGCAGGCCAATGTAATGGGTCAGCTTGCTCATTATTGGTTTCCCCTCTTGCAGTCTGAGGTTTCAACCACTTACCTTCATTCCATGAGCTTTCCAACTTTCAAAGATGTTTAACCACTATTCCCCATTGTCATCTTTGTCCTTTTGAGTTTATCACCACTCCCATTAAAAAAAAAAAAAAAAAAAAAAAAAACTTGTTCACTATAATTATAACATTTTAGGAAGAAGTAGACTAAATGCATGTTTCAATATGCCATATTTAGCTGGACTTCAATCATCCTCACTTAACTTAAAAGTATTAAAAACTTACATCAGACCGTACAGCTCAGTATGTGGCATGGCTAGAATTTCAACCCTCTAGGAAGGAAAGAAAAGAAAGATAAAAAGGAAATGAGGTCTGAGACTGTGCAGGGTGCCGGGTCAGAGAGTGATGAACAATGGAATGATGAGTTTGATCATGGAAGGCATTTCTGGAAAACATGAAATGGAGTCGGGGGGCAGCAGAACATAACGTCCTTGAACAATGATTTCACCTGACTTCTCTCTTCTTCTGTTCATCTGTTTCTCTTTCCATCTTTTCTTTCTCATTCACTCTCTTCCATCCATAAGCAGGTTTGTAGTGACTTCCATGCTTTAAGCTCAGGGCTAGTCCTGAGAATACAATAGTACATAAGGAGGGTGTGCTCCCTGTCCTAACTTAATAGCATGAAACAGCCCTTCAGTGCAGCATGCTCAGGACACAGAGGAGGGATAATGGATAATTAACCTAATTTTAGAATATCAAAGCAGCTGGCTCTTCCAGCCACTTCCAGAGCTGCTCGTTCTTTGACCCATTTCTCCTTAATGTCAACATCATCTTTATCATCATAATCATCATTATTAATACCATAACTACTTATAGAAATTCTATTTACCTGGTCCCATGGTAGACCTTGTATATAGCTTATTTAATTTAATCCTCATAACAATCCAGCAAGATAGATTTTATCAGCTTGAAAAAATTAAGTAACTCACCCAAAGTCACCAGTGGTTAGCAAAGCTTCCTGGCTGCCACCTCCCTTTGACTTTTTAGATGTTCCCTTTCTGTGCCTCCCTACTAATGACTGTAGGTCATTGTCATTGTGCTTAGCCATCAAACATTTTTAAATCTTTGTGTGCTCACAGAAACTATTCCTCACTGATCTCCGTATCCCTGATGCCTAACACAGTATCTGGCACAGGATTAAAACTCATTAAATAAATAATTTTTTATGTAAGGCAAAGTCAGGATTTGAACCCAGATTTTTAAATTACAAAGCTCATGCCTTTCCATTGTGCAGCATTGTTCTCCAGTTAAGACTTTTTCTCATTGATATGACCTTTCCCCTTGTACACAAGCTTCACCTTTGGCTCGCTCTGCCCCATACCTGTTGGCCCCTGCTGACACCTGTCTTCTTCTCTCTGGGAAGACTTGTGATTAAACCAACAAGCACAGATACATCTTTTTCAAAAGTGAATAAATGCCTTTTGGAAAAAATCTCTCACTGCCTTCAAGTGCAGTCACAGCACAAATTTAAGCATCAAAACAAACTTTTTGTTATAAATATTTACTCCATTGTGGACAGAGACTTAGGAGTCCATCTGTTCTATGGGATTTTCATTTTAGTAGAATTTTTTGAAACCAGATCAGCAAATCATTGTTACTATTGGCCACACACAGAAATATCTTGCTTAAACAGAACTCTATGTTCAAATGGCATCTGTTATGAGCCTTGAGCTTGTCTACACAGAGCTACAGAAGGCAGCAAAGATAAGCGGTGGTGGGAACCTGGGTCACTGACCGTCAATCAAGGGACTGCACCTCCTGGAATACTCCCTGCCGGTTCATAAGCTCTGGAAACTCAGGTGAAAACAGCAGATGGAACTGGTGTTGATATTAAGACACTGCTGCTTCCTTCCAATTCTTTGCCAATTTCTTTTTCTTTGCCAAATTTGTAAACACTCACTTTTAGAGGCAGAATAGCAGAGGAACAAACCTTGTTATATTCTTTCTCGCTTTGTATTTGGAAACTGTGGCCTTGGCAAGCTGAAGTGGCTGCATCCTAAATCTCTATTTCCTCACCTGTAAAATAAGCCTAACAGTATTGTTTGAAGACTAAATGAGAGAGCTCAGTGAAACACTAGCACCCTTCAAGGCCGATTGTGGTTGGACAATGACTCTTCATTTCCCTTGAAAGAAGATGAAAGAATCACACACTGAGGTGCCCATAAACCACCCCCAAGTACTCTGATTCAGTGTGAGGCCTGGGCAACTGTACATCTTCAGTGAAATTGAAGTGGAGAACCACTGCCATAAGTGAGGTATGGAACCAGTTTTCTCAATTGAGACAAAAGTTTTTGGCTTCCATTCTGGAATTAAAAATGAAATATCAATTTCAGGATGTAGTAAGCCATTTCACTGTCTATTTATAAAGCATTTTACAATGATTATGTTTATTCTTTCTGTATCCTTGAGGACAAGTTTGCCTTTACCAGCCATGCTTTCTCCTTGAGAACACAAAGATAAAAAGATTCATTCGGAATGTCAATGGCAGCAACAGGATTGAAATCCAGACTATTTATCATCCACAATAGCTCAATGCTATGGTCCTTGCTCAAGCAAGATACCTAGACAATCTGAAAAATTGGTTGCACTAAAAACTTTGTCAAATCAGGTTCATAAATTAGGTTTTAATAGAATATTACAAGTTGGCTGAGCTAAAAGGCAAATATCAATCCTATGATTTGTATTTAAGAATACACTGAAAATGTCATTCAACCACTTATGGAAATGATAGAAAACTAGTCCTCCAACATAGATTTTTAGCAGGAATAGAGTCAAACTCAGAGTTATGCACAAGGGAAAGAGAACAGTTTGTATTAAATAGAGGTTTCCAGGTACAACATAGAGAAATACTAATGAGAGATCTTGGGAAATTCCCAGAGTTTTTATTTAATAAGAAAGTTTAAGTGTGCTTCTAGGAATGGGTTGAGAAGTTTTTCTCCCAAGCTGCTCATTTTAGGTTGAATTCATGAGGGTTTTGTATTTCATGTCTTGTTTTCACAACTGCTTTATGAAAAAAAAAAAAAAAAAAAAAAAACCCGAATTAGAAAAACAACAACAGACCAGTTATCTAGAAACTATCATCTGCTGGAAATTTTGTTTAAATATAATTTTCTCCCTATTCTTCTGTTAAATAGATGGAAAACATGATGACAGTGGACAATATTGTACAAAAATTATTTGCTAAAGGTTATAAAGAGGCTAGCAGAATTCAAATGGTGAAACTATTCTATAACAATTATCTTTCAAAGTTGTCTTTGAATCATTCTTTCCAATATAAAGGGACAAAGAATATAGTGTTCCCCACTCTAGGTGCTCCAGCTATCATTTCCGCAATAAAATATCATGAACTGTGCCATAATATAAGGCATTTAATTAGAGTCATTTAACATATTGTAACTCACCAATGATTTTTGCATTCAGCACGTTTCAAACAGCTGAGTTTTAAAAATGTAGAGAGTTGTTCACCACTAAATATCAATGGGCCTCTGCAGCTGCACAGCCCCTTAGATCTGGTTTGCATATGTGGCTTAATGAGTCCTCGGGAATAAGACAGAATCAAGGAAACAGCAACAAAGAAAAACACCCAACTGGAGAGGAAGTTAACCCAGCCATGGAAGTGGCACTGGTCTACGGACCCTAGGCTGAAAGGCCTCAGAAGAAGTCTGAAGGAAAGCAGGCTGCGAGCCAAATGGAAAGTGACCCTGGGCCTTGGGTGAATGTCATGTGCCCTCTTAACTCTTTGGTCTTGAGTTCTTGGAGAATCTCCACAGGTTGACAAACTCAATGGGTATTTTCTACAGAATAATACCTGACCAGTTACAAGCACATTACATAGTAAGGCCACAAGAAGGCTCAAATTGCCCAACTCTAATTCTCTTACCTGTCTGCTCCCATGGAAACCCCTCACCTCCTATCTGACATCGAACTCCCAATGTTAAGGTTACTCCCCTAGCATCAATATGACAGGGAAGCCCACTGTCAACAGACGGAAATGTTACCTGCGAGGAAAAGGAGACTGGAAGGGACATAGTTTCCCTCTATTTTTTCTTAAGTATATTTCCCTCCTTACCACAAAAAACAAATTCTCAACAATTTAGAAACCATTGACTAAAAAGAAGAAGACATAAAAACTCACACTAAATCCACAAACTGGATATAAGCACTGTTAACATTGATATAATAACTGTCCTTATTCTATATCAGAACGCCCTTCTACCTATACCTCATCCATATCTATCATGGGTTCCGGCACTACCTCAAATCTTATGCACGTTCTAAGCCTTTTTGATAAATATTATGATATTATAACATCAAAAATATTGTCCTCTAAAAAATGAATTATTTTGTATTTGTATCAGAAGAACGTAAGAGTGACCATTTCCTAACACATTTGCTTATTGGGAATATTATATTTAGCTTGCCAATTTGAAAGGTGGAAGTCATTTCATAGCTGTTTAAATTCACAGTACTTTCACATCCCCTTGAATTTTTAGCTCCCCGGTCATCCCCTGGGGGACTGGTCTTCAGGGGAGACTCACTGAACACCCACCTTCTCTTTTTCCCTTGTCTTCTATAGCAGAGCCAGGGCAGGCTGACGTTTTCAGAAAGGATGTTACTGCAGAATGAAGGGGAACAAGAGGAAATAATTATAGAAAATTAAAACAGCATAAAAATATTCATATGTCTGAGACTAAGCCTAGGAATACTTAAGATCAGAAAAGAATGTTCCAAAATTTTGCACCCCATCTTGCCTGGATTCTTTTTTCTTCCCACAATCTCAGGCTCCATGTGTTTCCTGCCCTATAGAAACAGACCACCCGATCACCTTCCTTTCATAGACAAATAACTGCTTAAAGCTAAGCCATGCCTCTGGTCTAAATTTCCCAAACTCCTAGAATTCTGTCCTTTCGATGATGTTTCTACATTTTCCGTGTCTAAACTTTGAATACTTATTCCGAACGGGATTTAAAATGTAGGCCTTCATAGCTGCATTCATTAGTAAAACATTTATATTACACTTGGCTACATATTTAACAAATTGCCTCTGTTTAAGAACAGAATTATATGTAATTTTGAAGAAATTCCAGACTGTTGAAGGAAGTCCCATAAATTCCATTTCTTGAAGGAAAAGGCCATGAACCAGTATTTAAATGTATTTCTTGCAAAATAAGAGACAATACCCTTGTAAGGCACAGTCTCTATGGTCAAAGTAAACCACTGATCTTACAAAGAGTTTGGGAAGGGTGGCATCCAAGGACTCATGGACTTTCATTAATGGAAATGTGTAGGAATTGATTGACCTGGCTGACGCTTGTGGAAGAAAGGCTACTGGAGTGAGGCTCTTGCTGATTGGTTGATTTTGGATATGTGTGGCAGCCACTGATTGGTTGATTTTGGATATGTGTGGCTGCCACTGATTGGCTGACTTTCATAAGTCTTAATATATTCATGTAAATAAGTTGTCCTTGATCAACTGGGATGAGCCTGAAGTTGATTGTGGTGAGCTCCTGTTCATGGCTTGGGATTACTGCCAAAGAAAGTTCTTTTTCTTTCTTGAATGTGAAGGACTGGAATATTTCATTCTGACTTGGTTGCTGTATCTTTGAGAGACATATTTTTTTCACAAATGATACGCATTTCAGTAAAAATGGGCAAACTTGAGATGTAACTGGATGACATGAGTCTTTAAGGTCTGGTGTTTGAGCTCCAACTACTTCTAGAGCAATTTGAGGTAACCTTCAGATTAATTTATTAGAATGGCATCACAGAGTAATGAAATTAGATATTCCTTGAAAACGATCTGTTAAGCCTCATTTTGTGACAGGTAGAAAAACTGAAACCTGAAAGGTGTTTTCGCATTCCCTAAAAGATAAATCTTAACCTGGTTTCCTATGCATCTCTCAATACCAAGCTTTTCTGACGTTGTTTGATAGGAATCTGGTCAATAAATAGGAGGAAAGACTATATGGATAAATTATTCATTGTGAGTAGTTATGTTATTTGATAAAATATAAACTATGTTAAATGGAAAATACACTGTTTATATATTATATATATATATTTCTTGATCTTATCTATACAAACTATTTTCTGTTTTCTCTTTATTCTCTAAGAGTGGAAAAGGAAAGTGTGGAAGAGAGGAAAAACAACGTGGAAGTGTTCTGATGGGACAAAAGAAGATCGGGCCAAGGAAAGAAGAATGTTGTGAAGATGCAAGCAGCCAATTTGTGCTCCATAAAAAGTAAAATGTTGATATTATACATAAAGCCATTTGTTTCTTTTTCATGGGAAGGTAGATAAATTAAAGGTGAAGGCAATGGGGTTTGGCATAGGAATAATGGAAAACAAAGTTGGTGGTTCACTTCTTCATCTGAGGAGGCTCACCTTGTGGTCCTGCAGCCAGCAATAAGGAAAACAATGGAAGAGCATAGTGGTGATTTACTAGTATAAACATAGCTCCTGAGTTGGGTGTGGTGACTTACACCTGTAATCTCAGTACTTTGGGAGGCTGTGGAGGGAGAATTGCTTGAGGCCCGGCATTTGAGACTGCCCTGTGCAGCATAATGAGACCCTATATCTACAAAAAATGAAAATAAAAAAATTAGCCAAGAATGGTAGCACACACCTATAGTCCCAGCTACTCTGGGAGGCTGAGGTGGGGGGATCATTGGAACCCAGGAGGTGGAGGCTACAGTGAGTCATGATCATGCCACTACCCTTTAGCCTGGCTGACAGAACGAGACCTCCATCTCAGAAAATAGATAAATAAAAAGAAAAATACAGCTCCCATCTGTCCACTACTCTCCATTTCCACCACACTCTTTCTCCTGGTCCATGTGCTTAGTCTCCACGTTGGTCTCCGTTTTGTTCACTCTTGCCGTCTTCCACACAGCAGCCAGTTATCTTTTAAAAATACAGTTCTGTTTCACTCACTCTCCTTCAAAGGCTTCCCATTGCTCTTCGCATAAAATCCAAAATCTTTTAAATGTCTGATCAGTAATGTGGACACATACTTTGTTATCTCAACAAAGGTACCTTGAGAGAGAAAGGGGGCATTATTGCTGGGACTTTCTGGGGCACACTGGGCTGGGTGGTCCCTCCCAGGGCCTTCTGTGACCTTGCCCCACCTACCTTTCCACTTTCTTTTTCTTCTCCCCGCACCAGCACCACTCATGATGCTCTGACAACGTTGGCCTTCTTTCTGTTTCTCAAATGCCCAATTGTCTCTGACTGCAGAGCATCTGCACATACTGCTCTTCCTGCCTGGAACAATTGTGCTCCTCTCAGGCCAGCTTCTACTCAGCCTCACGATGTGCTTCTGATCCACAGTGCAAACTTCCTGATAGCCCAATCTAACTTAAGTGTCCTGTTACAATCTCTCATGGAGCCCTTTATTTTTTTCTCTATAGTAGTTTCACAATTAGTAATTTTGCATTTATTTGTAGCATTGTTTGCTGAATGTCCATCTTCTCCTCTAGGTGGTGTGCTCCCCAAGGCAGATATTGTATCTTTGCGTTCAAATCGTACTCCTATGTCCTAGCAGTATGGAATGCACATGGCAAGCACTCAAGACACAAGAAATATTTATTGAATGATGGATTGAATAAATATATACCTGGGTGGGTAAGAAGAAACAATACTTAGCAAAATGCATAGGATGAGGGCAAATACAAATGCTATAGACTTCTGCTGGACCTGTTCATAGGCTTCAGAATTTCCCCAACAATATGTATCTGTTAGCTTAGGCTCAGCATACTACAGTAACAAACATCCTCAGACTCTCAGCAGCTGACAGAATAATGGTTTATTTATTGCTCATGTTACATGCCTATTGTAAGTCAGCTGCACATCTTCTTCATCCGAGACCCAGGCTGTTGTAAGGGTCTCCATTCCAACATTGCTTGTCTCTTCGCAGACAGAATGAGAGCATGGCCAAGGATGAGAGGGTTCTTGCTCTGCTCAGAAGGAGCACACCTCATTTCTGCTTCTACTTCATTGGTCAAAGCAAGTAACATGATATCAACAGGGCCGAGATGTGTGATCCTCTCACAGGGAGACATCCACGTAAACGTGCCTATGGGAAAAGGATCAATACTTTGAAATATCATAATACATAAGTGTCACATGCTTTTGGTAGATGAACTAAAGGGAGTTTTCTTGCTTGCATATTTTGGTAAGGTCTGGGAATTAAACAGAAAATATGACTCTAATTTTATTCTTGGGAAAACCAGGGCTCTATGAGCTGAGGCTGTACCCTGAGACTAAAAAGCACTGTGTCTGAGAGAGTGAGTCTCCGGACTAGTCCGCAGCTGCCTTGCTCCTCTGTGGGCTTTAATTCCCTTTTCACCCATGCCCAGCCCTTGGAGTCACCTTCTGATGTTTCATGATATCCTTCGATATCTTTTATACTTGCACGAATTTTCTTCTTATTAAAGTTAGGCTTTATCTATGCAAGAGAGAGATAAATGCAAATCAGAAGAAAACCCAGCCTTCTGTTTCTAGTGGAGAAGCTCTGTATTTAATGCCTTCTACAGACCATTAACATCCCATTTTTAAAAGAAAAAGGGGGGTTTTACTGGGTGGGTTGGTCATTCACTCTCCTGATTGCTGCCTTCATCAAGTTCTCCAAAATCAAGACTCTAATAAGAAATTTAACTCAGTCTTTTTTTTGGGGGGGGGGGGTAAACCTCATCCTTCCCTCATTTTAAAGTGAAATGGACAGAAACCCTGAAGAACTGAAAGGTAGGTGAGATCACAGCACTTATACAATAATTCTATTAACATCGGCTTTTTTAAAAGCCGATGTTAAAATTGTATCTGCAGCTTTGAGGCATAATCGGAACTTCTCTTTGGATATGGGATGATATTTAAAGAATAGAAGTGTGTGACCAGGAATGGAAGGGAGTGCAGCTGAGACAAAGCTAGGGGCATGTGACAAGGTAAAGAGTCTCTTTCAAAATGCCTATGGTCAGCAAATGCACAAGAGTCTTATTTTTCCTTTTGGAAATGAGACTCTGATCTTCAATTGAATCCAAGTACCTGCAACCCCATTTGACTTACCTCTATTGTGCCAAAAAAATAAAATTAGAATTAAAATTAGATGAATGTAAGTGCAAAATAGACTGAAAAGGCAGGCATTGTGTAATGACAATTCAGCAAGCAGTGAAACTTCACAGTCGTGATCACCAAGGGGAGCATCAGAGTCATGAAATCCTGTCAATCTTTTTTTTTTTTTTTTTTTTTTTGAGACGGAGTCTTGCTCTGTCACCCAAGCTGGAGTGCAGAGTCGTATGATCTCAGCTCACTGCAACCTCTGCCTCCAGGGTTCAAGCAATTCTCCTGCCTCCACCTCCTGAGTAGCTAGGATCACAGGCATGCACCACCACACCTGCTAATTTTTGTATTTTCAGTAGGGACGGTGTGACACCATGTTGGCCAGGCTGGTCTCCAACTCCTCACCTCAAGTGATCCGCCTGCCTCAGCCTCCCAAAGTGTTGGGATTACAGGTGTGAGCCACTGCGCTGGGCCCCTCTCAATCTTTTGGATAAGCCTGTGCCATGCCATGCTCTACCTATGAAAATCTCAGCTATTTCTGAAGCTTTAGAGAAGAAGGGTAAAATATCTCCTTATTTGATCAAACTCTCCGTTTTCAACTTTATCTGTATGTTGTGCTTACTATCAGAGAAATAGTTGCATTTTCAGGAAATACTCACAGGTGGGTGATTATTTCTGTTTGGGACCAGTCACACCTACCAGGGAACTGTGGTGCCAGACAGGACAGAATTTCCACATTGCCATCCGGTTCTTATCATTAGCAAATGACTAAAGAAACAGGAGATCAAAGTGAATATTCATCCAGTGCTAAATGCTTTGAAGAAGACTCTTCCCTTGCTGAACCCCTTGGTATGAATTAGCTAAGTGATGAATAAATACAAAATGTCTACGCGGGAGCAAGAGTTAAAGAAATTGAACAAAGGAGGTGCAGATGGATGTCGTGATGACTAACGTGCTTAAGTAGTCAGCTTATCTGTGATGTCCCCTGAGGTTTCTTAGAACTCACAATGACTGTTTCATATTTGTACAGCACCCTGGAGTGTCAGATGACACATGATCTTTACCTGCCACTTGCCTAATTCGGTTGACAGAAACTACTTTCAATATGACTGTTGAAATTTAAAGGTGAAATTGGCTATTGAAACTCAAGATATTTAATTACATTTTATTACTTTATTTGCATAAAAACATAATATTATAGTTACTTGTAGTAAGTACAGGTTATAAATATTTTATCCCAACTGTTCTTTTTCCCTCCAACTGCTGAATCTAGCTACCTATCTTTAGTCTTTACTTAGGCTGCTCTTGCTTCCACTGTTTAGGAAATTACACCAGCTTTATACCCAGAGAACCTTAAACCTCTCATCCTTTCCCTGCTTCCCACACTCATTCACCACCATTGTGTCCAGAAAAGACACAGTAACATTCTCCCATTTTCTTTATACCTCTTTACATATGTAGTTCTGACTTCACCTTGCACTTTAGAATTCTGGGTGTATAATATGTCTGTTTGTCTCCAAAGAGGCACTATGCTGTAATAGTTCATAGTAAGGGTTGGAAATCATTCTGTAGACACCCAAATTGTAAAGATTTTAGACTTTTCAGGCCCTAGTGGTAACTTCTCAATTCTGCAATTGTATTGTAAAATCAGCCATAGCCAATATGCAATCAAATAGGCACAGTTGTGTTCCAATACAACTTTATTTACATACGCAGCAGCTGGCCAGATTTGACCTACAGGTTGTAGTTTGCTGACTGTTGGTGCAGAGCATGGACTTTGGAGCCACACAGCTTCACTTCCTGGCTTTGTGCCATTGGGCAAGTCACTAACCTCTCTTCCCATTAGTCTTCCCACCATCATGGGAAGAATAACACCTGCTTTATAGGGTTGTTTTGAAGGTTAAATAAATCTGACACATGTAAAGTTGGTGAAGATTTCTCTCTGGAATAGTATGAAATCAACATAAATGCTTGCTCTTGTTACATGCAACTTGAGCAGAAAAATAATACATATTATTTACTTTTCTCTTCCTTTGTGTTCCCCCAATCTCCTCACTCTCCATAGCACATAGTAGAGTTCAAGTTGTAGAGATACTCAATAAATATATGTTGCATTGAATTATTCTGGCTTGTTTTGGCCTTACTTTTTTTTTTTTTTACAAAGAATAACTACTTAATTTCTCTTCTTTTCCTTCCATCTGATGAATAAGTCATGTATAGTTATTACTTTCTTACTCTTAGAGAAAAATTATGTTCTAGGAAGTATCTATTTAGGGCTTAAACTTGAATCTATGTCTTCCATATTAAATTAAAAAAAAATTTTGAGCTCCTGCAACCAATATACTTTTTCCCTTCTTTATGGTTTAGACCTAAACTTTTTTCTTTTTCTTTTTAACTAATCCTTTTCCTTCATGTGTAGACCTAAACTTTTAAAGGGGGTTTTCCTAAAGAGATCAAATATTTTGTCCTTTCTGAATATTTTTATGGGGGAAAGATCTAGGACAGCCCTCTGATTATCCTTCCTTGCTAGTATTTATACTATTGTATGATCCCTTCTCTGTGAGTATAGATGGGACTTGCAAGTTGCTTCTAAACAGTAAATTATGACAAAGATGATATGACGTCACTGTCATTATTATGTCACATGAGATTATGACTTCCATCTTGCTAGTAGACCCTCTCCATTAACTCTCTCTCTTTCTGATTGAGTGTAAGCTGCTATATGAAGGGATCCACAAGATGAATACTTAAGGGTGACCTCTGGTCAACAGCCAGCAAGGAACTGAATCCCTCAGACCCACAACTCACAAGAAACTGAAGCTGAAGCAGATTCTTCTTCAGTCAAGCTTCAGGTGAGATTCTAGCCCTGCCCAACACCTTGGTTATAGCCTCATGACAGACCCTGGAGCAGGCAACACAGCTAAGCTGTACCCAGATTCCTGACTCACAGAAACTGTGAAATAACAAATGTGTATTATTTTAAGCTGCTAAAATTATGGCAATACTGTTATGCAAAAATAGATAACTAACACAACATGAAACTATTGGATTATAACAACAATTATTCAAAATAATTATAATGGTTTCTTATCAGTGATTTGGTTTGTCAATCATCAAATGTATTTAAGAATTGATTTTTAATGTCATCATGCTTGTCAGCTTGGTTCACCACCAATACGATGGTAATTAATAATCTACAATAACACTTGCATAATCCAGCCTTTGGGGAAATTCATTTCCCCAAAAGAATTCTAAATCTGGAAAACAGTGTCAGAGAATAAACAAATTCAAATTTTTGTGAAATAAAAAGCACAACTAAGAAAAACTGAAGATTACAGTATTGCTATTGCTGTATTGTAATTGTGATTGGGTAGCTCATGACATAGAAGGAAGAAGTTAGTTGTGGTTCTAAAAGAGGAGAAATGGTAGCTAGGCTTGATGGGACTCTACACCATTGCTCCTATTCCGTCTAAACATGGCCTCATACATAACCATGGTCATTGTTTGGGCAGAGGACATTGGCACAGCAATGATCCTCTGAATTAGCATACTGTGACCTAACAGCTTTAGTATATCCTGACATTTTAAGCACTAACTTCCCAGTGTGCAGTGTGCAGTGATTTGAGCACGGTGGGAAATAGATTCCCAGATAACTAACAATAAGTAATATTTTCTCTTTCCTGTTAATGAAAGTGGGCGTGTGAAACCATGAGTTGGATGGACAAAATCACTCTCTCCTATGCTTGAGAGATGTAAACAGACCTTTCAGATCCAGAGGCAGATCTATCAAAGTCATATTTCCAACACCTGCCACTGGTTTCCCTTGCTTTTATAACCCAACAGATAGTGGGGCCATGTTTAAAAGGAATGGGGGTGATGGTACAGATTCAGGATCTAGAGGTTATTCATTATAATATCTGTGTTAACCTGAGTGTTAGGAATGGGTCACCAGGGGAGTTTCTGATATAGCTTGAGAATGATGGAGATGCTGGAATACCTGCCCCATCACACACCAATGAAGCTCGAATAGCTGTGCCCATTTCAGACAACTGGCTGATGTTGGCAGCAGGAACTGAACTGAACAGACAAGGAGGAGAGTGACTTTGCTTCTCATCAAAGGTCACAGGACAAAGCCTTCAGCTCAGCTTTCCATGAAGTCATTTTTATGGATTTGGGGTTCTGTGGAACTGATTAATAGCTTTAAATCTCCACTTGGCTTTGTCTTTGTAAGAAGAAAACACCTAATTGTGTCTCAGATTCACATTAACTTGGTCCATATCTAATTGGAAAATTTTTTTGTTATTCCACAGAATCATTGACTGTAATAATCCATAGACTCACCGCATCTAGGCTATTAAAACCCACTATACCTAACTCGGACAGCATGACAATTGTAGTTAATTAATACTGTGGTGCCATTCTGAATAAGCTTCTAATCTTGTCCTAGTCAAACTCATTGCTTGCTACATGGCTTTCCTGGTTAATTCTGAATTCAGCAAAGAGCTCCACTGGGCTGATGTTGAACAGAGGCCAGTGGCTGCCAGAACTGTCATACTCACTACTGTCTCCATGAGCCAGACTGGAAAGGTACACAGAGCTGAGAGCTCAGGTATACCCTGATCCCACTATCAGATCTAACTGGGCTCCCACCGTCACCACCCTATTGCAGAAAGAAATCGTGAGTGACCACTCAGCTCAAGGCTTCTGTGCTGATGCCATCCAGTGAGTTTCCTGGAAGACATCTTTTTATGAAAGAATTGAGGTCAGCCTGACTGCACTTTCAGATGATTAGAGGTGAATCCGCAGGAAATTTATGGTAGACAGTTAATGGGAGGTGTTGATTGTGTGTGTGTGTGAGAACACAGGTTGTAAATTCTGGCTTTTCTTGCCTGCAGTTGGCTGTAACTTTTTTTTTTTTTAAACAGTGTAATTACATTAAACCAGTTCCTGGAACCAGGGGACTGTGATGTGCCTTCATCTAACACATCTGTTTTATTGCTCTCACAACCAGCCCCAGGAAAGAGTTGGGGTTTTGGTATAGCTCCCAACAAGCCACTCTCCTCTCTGCTCAAGTCAGTTACTTCTCTGACTCTGGGGTACCTGTGTCACCCCAAAGGTAAATGTCTTTAAGCCCTAGGAAACTTTCTGCTTCTTGAGCAGTGGAAAATTAACTTAAGCTACGTGAAAGCTCCCTGTCTCCTCAAATCTCATCTCCCCATTCCCTCACCATCCACTCTCCAGCTCATCTCTCACCTGGAAGTCTGCATGAATGAACTTTCCACCCCACTAATAACCTGATGAAACAAGTGCAGTTCAAAGGAGACCGGTTAACTGAGTTCCACAGCCCAGTCAACAGCAACTGAACAGTAAGAATGAGCAAAGCGTGCAAGTTCTTTAGGGAAGTTAATCCAAACCTGCTGGGCAGCTCAATTATTCCTATCTCATATCCACTGGGAATTCCAAGGAGCGGATCCTCAAAACACGCCAGGATGTACGCTATAATTAGAAAGGGGTTCTATTCACTGTTTGAATTAGGAAAGTAAATGAAAACACCTGCCCCCTGAATTATGTTCAAACAAAACATATTTCCTTTCCCATAGTAATATAATAACTTTTTTCAACTCTTCCCTTTCTGCAGAGCTCTGAGATCAAAAGAAATTCAATCGTGCTACACTTGATGCTGGGACCTTTTCCTCCTTGGCCATTTCCTAGCTTACTTCCAAGTGGGTTGGAAGGTGTCCAAAGGCCTGAGTTCCAGTCTTAGGTTTATAGACTGAGTTCCAGCCACAGGTTTACATACTGTGATGTCTCACAGTAAGTAACGTGTGTGGATCCCCGGAAACTCCCTGACCACTATTTTAAGGGGAAAGGCACTGAGGAAGGATGAAACCTAGAGACTCTTTCCTTCATCCTCTCAATCTCTTATGCTGTAAGAAGGATGTGTTGGGTAAAGCTAGAAGAATATCTTGGGCACAGCCTCTGGTAGTGTTTCCTACCTATGGCATGATACTTTTGAAAGACCCCTTCCAGTCCTGCAGAACATCTTTAGTCCTCACAAGTTCTCCTGCTGCAGGGGACTTGTCTGACCTCTACAGACTGGGACCAGTTCCCCTTATATCCCATAGAGCCTTTTTTTTTTCCTGTGGCTGCACCAGCATCATTGTGTCACCATGCTCTGCTCCTGGGCCTGTCACCTCCCATGGACTGTGAGCTCCTGGAAGCAGTTCATTTTTGTATCCTAGCACCTGGCATAGAGCCTGGCATGCAGTGGACACTCAACAAATATCTTTGAATGAATTAGTGAGTGGATGACAGTAAAGAATACCAAAAGTAAAACGTTCTTCCAGTGAAAGTAGATGTTGAGAATAAAGGTGCTCCTCTGAATCACCCCTGATGTGCAAAGACCCTCTGTTTCCTAAGAAGGAAAGTGGATGAATTCCACTCATGGTTGCTCCAGAGCCAAACACAAGCAGCCCTTATGTGCACTTAGCCTTGGACAGAGGCAGAAAGCCACTGAGCCTGATGCTGATGCCCATCCTGGCTCCTGCCCTAAAGCAAGCCCATCTTCACTTCCCATCTGGCAGATGCAGTTTCCAGTTTCCTGTGATCCCTGCCTCAATTTTTTGCTTATTCAATGGAGATAGTAATACTTACCACTGATGAGTTCTGGGGAAATGAACAATACTACTTACCTTTCACCACTAAGTTTTGGGGAAGTGAATGAGGTTGCAAGGAAAAAATTGCACCTGTAAACTCAGCTATTTTCAATACGTGCCCAAGTTTTTATTTATATCTATGTCCACCATTTGAAGAGTTAAATAGTTCTAAAATACTTATTATTTTAAAAGCAGCTCCCCTCCTTCTCCACCACCTTCCCATACACTCATATTTTTACCCCATTCCTCACAATGTGATTCATTTAGTTTTTGAAGAAATTCTCAATGTTTATATTTTTAGGAGCATGAAAAGTTACTTACGGCTTTGTATTTACTATATCACAGTTATAATTCCTTTCTTTTATAACTCCTCTCATCTGGAGTTAATAATTGCCTTCTTGATTTTTTTGCATGGTGCTCTATGTATCTATCACTATTGCCAAGCCTGATGATAGATCTGTAAATCGCTTCTTGACACATTAGAACACATTAAGAAACATATCCATTCTACCTACCTACCTACCTAGCCATCTGTCTTAGTGATATACCTTTGGAAGCCCTCTATTCTCTTCCCTATTTCTTTGCTCTAATTGTTTTCTAGGCCTGATGCACAGGATTTATCCTGGAATCCTTCCTCACCATTATCCCATAGGTTAATATTCTTTCTTTTTCTCTTCCTCTGGTGTCGGATCCCTCATTTCTTGAATAGATTTTCCTTTTCCCTCTTTCTTTGTTTATTCTGATTAAACAAATCCTTCAGAAACTTTTGAGAAGCATTTGAGAGGTAAAATTTCTGATGCATTTTATTTCACACTCGATTGACAGCTTGATTGAGAACAGAATTCAAGGTTAGGAAGCTTTTTGCAAAATATTTTTTGTGTATATGACAGGGTCCCACTCTGTTGCTCAGGCTGAAGTGCAATGGCACAATCACAACTCACTGCAGCCTTTGCCTCCTGGCTCAAGTGAACCTCCCACCTCAGCCTCCTGAGTAGCTGGGACTATAGGTGAGCACCATCATACCAGCTAATTTTTGTATTTTTCTTTTCTCGGTAGAGATGGGGTTTCACCATGTTTGCCAGGCTGGTCTCAGACTCCTGGGCTTAAGGGACCTGCCTGCCTCAGCCTCCCAAAGTGCTGGGATTACAGGCATGAGCCACCCTGCCCAGTTAGCGTGGAATTTTGAAAACATTGATTCATTGTCATCTATCTTCCAAGTTACTCTTAAGAAGCCTGGTACCATTCTAATTCTTCATATTTTGTACATAATCTATTTTTTCATCTAGAACCTTTTAAAATATTCACTTGGCCTTCAGTGTTCTAAGTTTTTATGATGCTACTCTTTGTTGTGGGTTCATCTATCATGTTGTCCAATTGCTGGGCCCTTTCAATCTAGAAATACAGGAGCTGTCATTTTGGGAAATGTCTTTGAATTATTGTATTGATGATACCCTTCACTACCTTTTCTCTGTTGTCTCTTTCTGGAACTCTTGTTATTTGTGTATCATACTTCCTAGATTTACTCTCTAACTATTTTATAATTTCCTATATTTTTCAATCATTTTGATTTTTTAGTCTGTGTTCTAGAAAATCAACCTCCCTCTTCTTTTTATTCTTCCCATTAAGCTTTTACAAATATTTTAATTTAATTTTTAATTTCCAATGGTTTATTTTACTTCTCTGAATGCTTTTTTTTAAAAGCACACTGTTCTAGTTTTATGGATGGAATATCTTCTCATTTCTCTGAGGATATTAGTAATAGTGGGTTTGTTGGTTGGTTGGTATTCTAGTAACGAAATTATTTTGTTTTTCCCCGTGTTTCTCTATCCTGGTTATCTGTCTTGGTCTCTGTATTAGTCTGCTAGGGCTACCATAACAAAGTACCCCAAACTGGGTGGCTTAAAACACAGAAATTTATTGTCCCATGGTTTTGGAAGCTAGACGTCTGAAATCAAGGTGTTAGCAGGGTTGGTTCCTTCTGAGGGCTATGAAGAAAAGATCTGTTTAGGGCCTCTCTCTCCTTGACTCATAGAGACTCATCTCTGCCTCTGTGTGCATTTTCTTCCCTCTATGTGTTTCCCCTTCATATGGCATTCTTTTATTTTTTGAGACAGAGTCTCACTCTGCCGCACAGGCTGGAATGCAGTGGAATGATCTCGGCTCACTGCAACCTCGGACTCCTGGTTTCAAGCAATTATCCTGCCTTGGCCACCCTGGTAGCTGGGATTACAGGCACTCACCACTAAGCCTGGCTAGTTTTTGTATATTTAGTAGAGACGGGGTTTCACCATGTTGGCCAGGCTTGTCTCAAACTCCTGAGCTCAAGTGATCTGCCTACTCGGCTTCCCAAAGTGCTGGGATTACAGGTGTGACCCACCACACATAGCCCATATGGCATTCTTTTTTATAAGGACACATGTATTGGATTAGGGCCCACCTTCCTCTAGTATAAACTTACCTTAACTAATTATATCTGCGACCCCCTTACTTCTAAATAATGTCATATTCTGAGGTACTGGGGGTTAGGACTTCAATATATGAATTTTTGTGGGCACACAATTCATGCTGTAGCAGTCTCTGGCATCATGTTAGAGCTTTCCTCAAGTGTCTGGCATGTGACAGAGACCATTATCTTACGTGTAAGAGTAGGGCACTAAAGATGATTTGGAAGCCCCATATGGGTGGGGCTGGATAGGAGCAGGTTTAACTGTGCGGAGTTTCACCTGGCCATTGTATTACCATGCTGGCATCTATAGGTATTTTCTCTTGGGCTGATTAAAAAATAAATAAGTAACAATAAAAATAAAAATAATTTCCATCTGCATGCCTGAGCACCAGCATTCTGGGTGCTAACTTTAGGAAGAGGACTGAGGCTGAGGTTATTCCATTCATAAACCATTATTCATTTCCTTGTTCCCATCTTCCCACCCTCATCTGGGCCCCTTGTCTTCCAGTCCAGAGATTCCAGTTTTACCTTCTTCAAAGAACAAATGCCATTTTCTGATTGGAGATGGCGAGGGGCAGCTACCTGGCTCTTCAGAGTTGGGGAGGGATTTTGAGGTCCAATTCCTACTTAACAGATTTAAGCCCGTCTTTCTGTTTCAGCCCCACCTTTACCCTACTTCCAGAGTTACTTTGTGCCACCAATTCCTATGCCCTTTGGGACTTCTAGGGTGCAGACAAAATTGTATAATAGCTTTTCTTCCCTTTCTCTGTCTATAGAAGGATTTCTGTTTCCTTAGGTCTGTCTTCTGAGTTAGATGCCAGTAAACCTTTCTTTCCAGCTTCTTAATGTTTTTTGATCTTATCTCTTTTCCCATTTTTATTGTCTTGTGTGTTTCTGCCATTAAAAAGTTCCTTACTGTCTTACTGCACATCTAGTGGAGTTTCAGTAGGGGACACAGGTAAGCACTTTATTCAATTCATCCTGCGTTGCCAGAAACCCCTCCATCTCCTGTGCTTAGAACAGCCCAAGTTGGATTCTGGTGGCAGTAACAAGAATCCTGCCTGGTAGAAGAGGACAAATGGAGAAGAGGGAGCATGGATGGGAGCTAAAGCCACCACTGCCTGCCCACCATACACTTCAGCCAAGCTTTAGCCAAACCAGTTCCTGACACCTACAGAGGTCAGGCTGTTTCTTTCCTCTGCACCTTTGTTTATATTTTTCCTCTTTGTCTGGATAATCCCTTCTCCCCCTGACTGCCTAGAAAACCGTCACCTTTCAAGAGTCAGTTCGAGGCTTAGTGACCCCATTCTAATCCTTTTCCGAACAATTGGCTCCTCTATCCCCCACTCTTCCTCCTCCCGCATAGTAGATTTTATTGTACTTGTCTGTTTACAAGTCTGTCCTCCTCTTGATTCTGCACCCTTTCAGGTAGAGACTGTGTTTTGTCTTTGTACCTCCATGCGTGACATAAGCAGATTTTTAATAATTTTCTGTTGTTCATATCCTAGATAGGTTCTGGTATGATTTCAGGATTTCATATTAGGAATATCCCATGTGTGGCATGTTTCTATGCAATGCTACAGTTCCTGGGCACATATGGAATTCTATTTCCTTTTTAGCTCAAATTTTCCTTTGAAAGATGTTAAACTGCCTCAATTTCCCCAAATTGACCTCTCGCCAGAAGGTTAAGAGGAGAATCGCCAAAGAAGCACATCATCTGCTGCTGATTTCTCTGTGGCTATGCAGATACACATTAACTGATCTGACTCAACTGGAAGAGCTTTGCGCTGTTGGGGAGCATATGATAGTACACATTTTGCAACACTTTCGGAAGAGAAAATAGTGGTCATTTCATTCCTAGGGTTTCTGAATACTGATAAATTTCATTGGGCCAATTTCATTTCTTTCTGGGGGTCCTGGATCTTTCAAGGTCAGGGCCGCCATACTTCTCATAGACACATCCTGGATGAATGCTGTGGTACTGCAGAGAAGATGCTTGTGCACACAGGTTACCTCCATGTATCAAAAACTTATGACAATGATGATGAGTTCACTAGCTAGTTCCAACAGTGACCAATTCAGAGTGCCATCATATGTCATTTATTCACCCAAAATGTACCAAGCCCCCTGATAGTCACGATGCAAGCTGTTAAACACTGAGAAGATAAAATCATTAAAATTCCCAATAATTAGTAAGTGCTCACTATGTACCATGCACTGCACTAAATGCTTTATGTGATACTAACCATTCAGGGGCAGGAAATAGAGGAGGAAGTAGAGATTTCCAGCAGTTAAGTAACTCAGCCCAGGTTATACAGGTGGGGAGAAGTCTACATTTGTGAATTTGAGGGCTTGGCCACCTGCTTAACCCTCCGCTGCCTGCCCCGGGAGTGGGACATTGTCCTCACCCACTGGAAACTCTTCCTCAGCTTTTCCTGAGTCACAGTTATACCCTGGCTGTCTACTCCTCCCAGTAAGATTAGATTGAGAGAAGGAAATGATTCTCTTGAGACCGGAGAATTAAAAACAAGAGCTCAAGAGAAGCTCAGTCATTAAAGTATTAAGTTTCACATTGATCCATGGCTATTCTAATACAGCTATTCAGGACTCTTGGTAAACCCTGGTCTCAGCACCGCCCTCCTCTTGTTCGGAGGTCTCACCATACCCAGTGGAAATGTCATCCAGTTTGCCACCAGTTTGCTTTTGAAAAATAGTTTAAGAGAGATTTTTAAAATCCCTGACACTGAGAGATTTGTTGGTGTATTTTAACTTTCAAGGCTAGCAATGGGGGATTCTCGGGATTATTTTTTTCACTTTCACAAATGGAAATGTATGCCTTGAGAATTGATTTGTCACTGTCTGGTTTTAAATTTCTGACTGGAAAATAATGATAATCATGTTACTCTCTTGATTTCAGCCACATCAGGAAGCAGTAAGTGGCAGGGCCATCTCAAGGAAGAACCACCAGTCTCCAGGGAGTTTAGGTCTTAGATGTGAAGCCTCAAGTAATTTGCAGAGATTGTCTTGCCTGTATAACACACCCTGTTGTTGCCTTTATACAGCCAAACTGACAGGGGTTTGTGAATCAGAATGATGGCTTTTCATTTTAGCTTAGGGAAGGTAAGGAATAAACAATTTTAATGGCTTTGGGATAAAATACAATATGGGTACTTTAAAAATTGGAGTTTTTAGTTTTTTGTTATAAAATTGTGCAGGCGTGCAAAGTATTTTTACTTCTCTTACCAAAGAAAGGACTATATTACTCTGCAGTTTAAATGCACTGGTAAAGAAAGGAAACATAAATGGAAATAAAGGTGTAAAATGGCACCCAAGCTACTCAGCATAGTTCTTAAACAATTAACCACCTCCATAAGCACCTAACTGAACAAAATAAGAATAACAATAATAAAAAATGACATTTTCTGTGGAAGTCAAATGACATCAGTACGCTAGAAACCATTTAAAGCATAAAGGTCTTCATCTCAGAAGTCTAGAAGCAATTCTTGAGTTCAGTTTAGGTATAAGAAAGATTAGGCTTTTGCAAAACTCTCTAACCTAGATTCAGGGATTCATGACACTCAATCCAGAATATATATTTGTTCCTACTCACACCTAGAGGGAGAATCATGGAACAAGTATCAGGAAAGAAATGTTGGTGTGATGTGGTCAAATATCAGTACTTAGACCTGTGTTTGTTTGTTTTTTAAGTCTCATTTGCTTTACACTCTCCGAAAGTGGATTTAAAATGGTTAACATTTTTATTGGGCTTTGTATTTTTAAAGATTTAACCAATGAGTAAAATGCAGTTCAGAGCATTCCAAAGCTACACAGCTGGTTACTAGCTGAGCCAGGACTACCCTCCCCCTTCCAAGCCTATATGGATTTTTGCAAATTAAGGCAACTCTTTTATTTCAAATATTGTTTTCTTCAGAGATTTTTGCCATCCTTCCCATTGTTTTGAACAACATCACCTCCTAACCTTTTCTGGAAGCCTTAAAACTGCAGCATGTTTAAACATGCAAATATTTTCTCATTGAACTTTTTAAAAAATCACTAGTAAATTACCAGGTATCCTTTCTGCTTGGCTTTGTCCCACATGTGGAGAGAAGCCGCTCTCTCCTGTTTTCTCTGGTAAGATCTAGGCAGCCTGGGATGTGCCCAGCGAGTCTGACTGCTCTCTGCAAGTGGAAAGAGAAAGCTCCGCATTGATTGGGCAGTCACTGGCAGCCCCTTGCTGGCTCCTTATCCATTTGCAATTCTCACAGCAATCCCACAGATAGATAATATTTTTAATGGCCAAGGAAATTGAGGTTCAGAGAGAGATTAAGTTACCTGCTCAACCATGTAGCTAGGAAATGTCAGATCTTGAATATGAACACAGGTTGGCTAGCCAGACACCAAAGTCGGTATACTTTGCACTGCACACAGCCCCTCCTTCAGAATATAGGTTATATGTTAAAGCGAGGCATAGATCTTTCAGGAGATTACAGTCCAAGAAGGATAAATGATGACAATAATAATGTATTATATCTGTATAAATTTTCCATCTCTGTGCAAGGGAGTGAGCCCAGCATAGTGTCTTAGCATGCTGTAGGGGCTCAGTAAACCTCCAGTAATTACAAAAAGGAAGGAAGGAAGAAATGCAATATGAAGGTGAACAGGGCATTTTTCATACTCTGGCAAGTCTTACAGTCTTGCCAGGGAGACAGACGTGCCCCTAATTAACTCTGTTCAAATTAGAGCCGTAGTTCTCAACCTGTGTTTTACGTCAGAGTCCCTGAAGGGGGAGGAAGAGGGCAGTGGCAAAAGCTTTCTAAAAATGCCAATGCCAAGTGCCCATTCCAGGCCAATTAAAGGAGAATCTCTGGGTGGGACTAGGTGGGTATTTTCAAAAGCACACCCTCCCCAGTGGTGCTAATGTTCTCCCAAGCCTGGAAACTACCAATGTATACAGCATTCAGTCTGTTAAGAGGGACAGAGAGTGGAGGTATCAGTGCAGCTGTGAGCACATTGGGTCTTTCTGAAGGGATGTAGTGTATAACAGGCTGATGAGTCCAGTTCAACATGGTGACCATGACAAGAGATGGACTTTGACAGAGAAACCACAGAGGACCTGGGGGGGTCACCTAGAGTCATTGATTGGAAACATGACCTGAGATCTGAAGGCCAGGCTTGGGACCTCCAGAAGCCACTGTGATCCCGGGATGGTGGGCGTAGCAGGAACAGAATGCAGAGTCAGTCTGACTCTGCAGCTTGAAATGTTGATGATAACTCCTGTAGGCAGCTAGAACTGGTCACTGGGAGTCTAACATAGACTCAGCACCTTTTTACATGGAGGTGAAAAGAAAGCTGTACTCTGTTTGGGAGGTCTGGCTCCATCCTTCCGGAATTCAAAGAGTGTCTCTATAAAATAATGGGGTTGTCCCAGAGAAGCAGCTTTTAAATTATGCTCTTGGAGTAACGGGCAGTGATTCTGAAATTTAATGAATATGAGACTCGGTGGAGGATCCCAGGCTCCCACCTGAGAGCTTCATTCGGTGGGTTGCAGGCAGGGGCATGGGATGCAGAAGCTATGTCTGCTAACAAGCATGTGGTAGAGTCTGACACCAGCCTACTTTGAGAAGCCCCATTTAGGGTGTCACTGGGTGCCTTAGGGACTCTGTGTGGGTGTGGCAAGGGGCAACAGGCAGGGCGTGGGCCCTGACCCCCATTTCAAACACAGAAGCATTGTCTTTGGTTTATATATTGGACTCTACAGGACCTGCTTTGCAGAAAGGATCTCATTGAGAACAGCAAAAGGAAGTTGGGAACCATTAGAGTAAGTGATCTCAATATCCCTTCCAAATTCCAACAGCCTGTGAGCCTATGTGCAGGAGATTACCAACGAATAGGGAGCAGAGGGAGAGTGCAGAGAAGGAAAGATTAAATTGGAGACAATGCTTTTATTTAATGAGTGGGCAGAGGGGAACATTGTCAAGGGAAAACACATAAAAATTTTAAAAGCTTCAGTTTTCAAATACTTTTGGAGCCCATATATCATAGAGATAAACCAGAGAAACAGCAAACATCTGGCAAGGCAGCATTTTGCCTTATGTAAAGGAAGTCGGTGGGTAGCTGGTGGGAAGTGAGAAATTGTCCCCCAGGATGGGGAAATAGCTCAGAGCAGCCATAACTGGAGAAGTTCTTCTCAAACCTACATCCAACAAGGACTATAAAACCCTCCCCACTGAGTCGCAGAGATATTCCCAGGGTGCATTTTGAAGGAGGCATTTGCAGAGAACATCCACGGAGTATTTTGCATTGGGAGAAAATTGAACCGCAATTTCAGTGGCTCTGGGTTCCAGCATACACTTGCGAATAGCAAACAGAGGAAGAAATTGAGAGGACAATAGAAATAGTATTAACATATGGATTTTGAATCATTTCAGAAAAGTCAGCTGATCACTCTCTTCATAATGTATTATGATGATACAGAGAAACGGCCAGGCTGACCTGCACCCATGCGACCTGTGCATGCTCACAGTTCCACCAGCCTGCATGTCTCTGCATAATGTAATTGCCTTTCTCCCTAGACAGACTGTAAGCTCCCTTCAAGAAAACTGGGCTGCCTTTACTGTGGTATCCCAGTACTTAGCAAAGTGCCTACCAGTTAATGGGCATATAATAAATATTGCTTGATTTTAATTGGTATTGACCTAATAGAATGCAGAAAAGAACTTACTATATATGACTTACTAGAAAAAGGATTTGAATGGAATCCACACTAGGATATTCTCTGATCACCCATGGCTAAGACTGTTCATACCAGAACCACATTGGTACTTAAAATACTATATCTACACATTATTTCTATCTTTACTTACAATTCTGATTAAGTAATGCATGATTCAGTAAGACCCATTTCTTCAGTCTTCACTGGGAGTTCAAGTGCAAGTGCAAGTTCTTTATTATCTATTTTAAGGCCTTTATCATCTATTTTAAGTCCTAAGTTCAGGGATCCCTTCAGTTCTTGTATGTAAGAATTCCTGAACTGGGTTGATTCAACTAAAATTTGGGATTTCTCTCCAGGTGCCCAGCTGGATTGATAGAGGAGACCAACCACACCCTTTGCAGCACAGCACCTGGAGAGGAACTGCTGCCATGACCATAGAGGACACCCTCTGGATACAACGCCAGACTTGATGTGGGACTGACCAACCTATGGACCCCAAGCACCACAACCCAGACCTGCTCAGTGCCTGAAAGTAAGTCCTATCCTTCTGATGGAAACTCTAGGGTGGCAGCATGAACTCTGCCTCAGAGGACAATAGGGAAAGTGACGTCCTCCAGGAAGCATAGAGCAGTACTGGGGTTAGAGAACAGAGACGATCTACAAGGATGAGATCAGATATGGGCAGCATCCCTCACCTCCCAAATCCTCTTCCAAGTCATTCCTCTTGCACCGTTGTGTGAAAACTCTTCCTCCTTTGAGAGGCTATCAATCTGGCTCTATCACAGTGTCAGTCAAAATTCCCTTGGATGTAAGCAACAGAAACTGGCTGGCTGATGTAGGCTGAAAATGAATGTATTCAAAAAATGCTGGAGAGCCACAGAATCATGGGGATGGTGCAATGGGATGGGGTGAGAGGCGTGACTGAAGAACCAGGTTCCCAGGCTGTGAAACCAGGAACAATGCCCCAAACCAATCTGCAGACCTTGTCTGCTGAGAACCCACAGCCCACTCAGCACCAGGCACTCCTGGAGGCTGCTGTCTATGCCAGTGCCTCTGCAGGTGACAATTGTGCATGCAGATTTGGCAGCGGTCCCTTTGCAGAGTGGCTCCTGCACAATGGGTACAAGGTTGAGCTTCCCGCTGCAAGTTGAGGGAGGCATGTCTGATTGGCAGAGCCTAGTCACATATCTGTATGCACCTGCCAGGGAGTCTGAGAAAGCGATCCCAATTTCATAATGAAAGGAAGTCTCCACCTCCTAAGATGGAGGATTTGCCAGACCGATTCTGTCCTACCAGTCAATTGCTACAATCACCCGCTACCTTTCCTTGTTACTTCTGTCTACCAGTCTCCAGGTTACTCCTTCTCCTGTTTGTTAGGCACTCCACCACAGACTTTTCCTGTACCTTGTTCTGCTAGCATCACCAAGGATTTCTGTATCCTCATAAAGGGTCCATCAGACATCTTCACCTCACAGTTCCTTGAGTGCCTCAAATCTAGAGACTTCTACCTCTGTGTTATTCTTGTCACGTATGCCGAGACTTACACCAAGGAACCTACCATTGCCAAGAACTGCTCTAATTTAGAACTCTTCACCTCTAATTTCCCATTCTCATGGCCTCATCACCACAACACTTGCTTTTTTGGAGACAGGCTGCTAGTGCTGCTGCTCTCCTGTTGGTCTCCCTGAGGCCTCTCTTTCCTTCTAACACAACGTGGAGCTGAGCATGGCTTATGAGCATGCATAACTCCTTGGTTCATCTCTGTCCCAGTACTTTCTGGAGGACGTCTTCTTTTGCATCTGTCCAACAAACATATAATAAGGCATCCATTCCATAAATTATCTACTACCAGGCTGCTAGCCCTACTGGAGAAGGTTTCTCAACCTGCTGGTTGGCATCACTAAAGGTTCTTGATCTCCTGCCTTGGCTGGACCTTGAGTGCAGAGAAACAATTTCCTTCTGTTTTGTCAGCTACCATTTTAATATTTTTCCACTTTCCTCAAGCATCCCTCACCCCCTTCAGTGTTCTCACCCTTAGCAAACTGCATGCCTCCTATCTTATCAGGAAAACAAAAGCAATAGGGCATGAAGAATTTCAACTACACATCTATTGTTATTGCAACCCAAACTCCATTCCTTTCTTTCATTTTCAGACAAAAGGCTGTTGTCTTTTAAGTTCAAGGTCAACCTCTCTTCCCAAACTTTGTTCTCCACTGCCTTCTCCAATAGTTTACTTCATCTGCTTTGTATTTTCACCTTTTCTATCTCCTGTTCACTCTTAATGTAGACATATCTTCAAGTCATCTTCTCCAGGCGACACAAGCCTTAAGAGCATCTTTGTACCCATCAGGAATGAGTACACAGTGAGTGGTATGCATTTGTTGAGTTGGATCTTTTATATTTCCACACATACTATCAACATACCTGAAATTTATATTCTAAAACTTATATCATTATCTATATTCTAAAAATGTGTATCTTAAAACTCATCTTTGGTTAAGGACCCATTAACAGGGAAAGGCTTTTAGCAAATCTATTAATTAGGGTCAATCTATTGTTATTTATTTAGCTTATTAGCTTAGTTGAAGTCCATCATTATTACTTTTAAGTAAAAGAGAATGAGCTTGAATTTCATAGGTATATATCAACTGCATGTTAAATAATAATTGTTACTATTAAATTCTACCCATGGCTTTTATTCCTAGAACAGTCCCATGCTAACTAAGCTTTTTTTCATAAAGTTGTCATAATGTAAAAATTGCTAAGGGTAACTCCTGGTAAGAATCCCTTTCCACATGCACCATCAATGCCGTGATTGTGGGTGTGTTAAGGAGGAGGAGAGAATGAAAGGCAGAGCTTACAGTGTCTACTTGGACAGTACAAAAGTTTGTCAGAATTATTTTTTTTAAAAAAGCTACTTCAAAGAGGTGAGTTTTTGAATTGCAATTCAAAATGAGGGTGGCCAGGCACAGTGGCTCAAGCCTGTAATCCCAGTGCTTTGGGAAGCCAAGGCAGGAGGATCACTTGAAACCAAGAGTTCAAGACCAGTCTGGGCAACATAGCAAGCCCCTGTCTCTATATAAAACTTAAAAACTAGCCCGGCATAGTGGTGCATGCCTGGAGTCCCAGCTACTTAGAAGGCTAAGGTGGGAGGATCCATTGAGCCAGAAGTTTGAGGCTGCGGTGAGCCATGATCACACCACTGCCCTCCAACGTAATGACAGAGTGAGACCCTGTCATTTATTTAGGCATTTATTTATTTATTATAAATAAATAAATAATAAAATGAGGGTGACACTCAAGAGCCACAAGACCAAACCCCAGGTAAGAAGAGAAGGTGAGCATTAGAGTCTAAGAATAGTTAGTATATTCCATGCTTTCTAGGAAGGCCCCAGAACCCTTTACAAGATACACTGGGGATGAAGAGAGATGAAGTTACAACAAACTATATCTGCTTCAAGGTCCTTTCTTGCAGCTCTATACCTATGACCTTCCAGAAAAAGAAAGCCTGCTTTCTTTGATGCAGGGATTGTGTTGTGAAAACTCTAGTGCTATGGCTGCCGGTTATTTCCGCTTTCATCCACAATAGTAATTTCTCCTCCAGCTGATGAGCTCAAGGTGTTATGGTTCCAAGAAGAAATGCTACTTGCAAACAAAAAAAAATCAGAGAGAGTGTTTTTAAATCCAAATCCTTTTATCTTCTGGTTTGCATGTGAGGAAAGCCTATTTTTTAATGTATGCAATGTCACGAGTGACTCATTATTCCCATGCTGGAATAGAAGGAGAAGGCCGAAGTCTGGGTTAGATATAAAAATAGATTATCTTTCATCAGCACCCAATAGTTGGAGACCATTTTTGAGTAGGTAATAAACAGACTTCTTTGCTAAGGATGTGCTGTTGACAAGAAGTGTTTCTTGAACTAAAGGTTGAAGTCATTGTCTTGGGCCTCCAGTTAGAATGCAAATCTGCAGGCCTTCCACAGGTTTCTGAAATCTTACGTCTATATTTCTGGGGTTATCTTCCATGTCTCCAAATGCTAACACACATGCAGGAAATGCAGGCTTGTAATGGTGGATGTCCCTACAATGGGCTTTTTTTGTGCTCTTGAGATTTCTGATCACGTTTTTATGTGATTCTTCAGTCCCTGCACCTACATTCCATACCTTGGAAAGCAAAATGACTGTTCATGATCTCAGCTGGTTCTTCTCAATTTCAGTAAAGATCTCAGGACATTCATTTATATAAAAAAATCTGATTAACAATGTGAGGCTCATAGGCAGACCCAATTTTCTTACCTTTTAATAAATTCATTAGCGGATAAAAGTGGGCCTCAAAGAATAGTACAGAGAGATGTTTACCCTCAGTGCAACATGTGTGCTCTTCTTCATAACTGACTGTAAATAAAACTAATATCTAATTAAGAGGTTGACTTGGCTTAAAATATACCTCCTAGGCTGGGCCTGCTGGCTTCTGCCTAAAATCAGCACTTTGGGACACTGAGGGAAGAAGTTTGAGACCAGCCTGGGCTACATAGCAAGACCCCATCTCTACAAAAAAATATATAAAATAAAAGTTCAAAAAATAGACCTCATTGCTTAGGAATTGAATGCATTGAATCTTAGCAGAGCTCTGATTGGACACATTCCAGTGTCCTGGCCCAACCAGTCAATGGTAGGATGTACTTTCCGTGTAATGGCTGAAACCTAGCAGTTCAGGATGGAAAGAAGTTGGGATGGACAAGTGGAAAACATTAAGAGAGTCTGGAAGCAAGTTATGGGCAGTGACAGGGGGCTGGGGCTTCAGTGTCTAAGAGAACAGGTAAGAAGACAGGTAGGAAAAACCCTCCACATGTTTCAGAAAATATGATGAATACCATTGCTGGATAAACAAAAGCTTAGTCATATTGAAGAAAAGGGGAAAAAAATAAACACCTGGTCTTAGGAACTACAGAAGAAGGTCAAGGGCGTAGTGGGCAGCATGTCCTCCACCACCGCACCCAGCACAGAAGACACACACTTGTCCAATCAGTGATCAAGCTGAGGGCACCTCCCACATCACATACCTTTAATCTGCCCATTTCTAATCCACCCTATGGCCACAGCTCCAGTTCAAGCAACCCACACCCCTCACCTGTATTACTAGAACACAGCCTCCTGATTCTCCCTCTAATTCGAGCCCCCCTCCAATCTATTCTCCTCATGGCAGCCTGAGTGAGCTTTGAAAAGAGCAAAACAGTGTCCTGCTTCAGACCTTTCAATATCTCCCCATTGCCCTGAGCTACAAATGCAGCTCCTAGACCATGCCTCTGGGTCCTGGGAACCCCTCTCTGCTCTCCCTTGCTATCTTTTTAAGTCAGAGGAAACTCTCACAAGCTAGCAAGCTTTGTGCTTTCATTTTTGCTCATAGGACTTTGCACACAGATCTCATGACTTGGTGTGGACCGTCTTTTCCACTCACGACATTGGCATGAGGAAAGCTGGTGGAGACGAGCTTTCAACATAGCCTTCCTTTCCCCCCAGGAAGCTTTATCTGACTTCTCCATTCTGCAGTGGGTTCTCCGGCTGTGTGCCCTTAGATCATCCTACAAACTCCCAGCCTTAGGACTATCATATCCTATTGTCATCCTCTGTTAACAGTTTCTTCCATCCAGCCTTAGGGCCTTGCCACTCAACGTGTGGTCCAGGGGCCAGCAGCACTGCCATCACCTGTTAGGACTGCAGCATCTCAGGCTCCAGCCCAGAGCTACTGAATCAGAATCTGCTTTTACCGGAATCCCTGGGTGATTCACACTCACATTAAAGTCTGAAGAGCACAGTCCTCACTATAAACTCTGTGAAGATAAGAGCTTTTCTTTCTTGTTCACTGTGGTCTTCCCAGGGTTAGATGATGGCCACACAGTATGTCTTTCTTTCTCGAAGAGATCAAGAACATGGGTCCCACAGAGAGGCATGAAGCTCAATTTCGCATGCATATGTTTCTCCTTTCATAAATATTCATGACTCCTCCTATAGCTCATTGAATATGCATAGTTGGCCATCTCATTCAGCATAAATCCCCATCTTATTCTTCCCACTGTCAAAGTGCCTGTTTCTGGCTTCTGGCAGGAGGCTGTGCAACCCTGGAGGCTGCAACCTTTTATGAAAAATAAGCTCTCCTTTCCAAATTTACAAACCTCATCATTCTTCAGTTGACAACACTGAGGCTGCTACCTCCCCTGTGGCTGGGAGCAAGATGAGCCCCAGATGTGTTTCCAAGTCAGTCTGATTGGGACAGGAGCTGACGTGGGACTTGGAGGCTGGAGATGGGAGCAGGCATGCAGTGGACTCACTGGCATGGGGCAGGCGGTGGGCTGGGTCCTGGGTTCTATCTGTTCCCGTGAGCTGAGCAACACTGGACAAATTCCTTCACCTCTCTAGGCCTTATTTATTGACCTATAAATTGGGCAGATAAAAATATCTGTCTTTCTCATTGGAGTCTTAGTAAGATTAACTGAGACAACGCATGCAGAGATGCTTTGTAAAAAGTGATCAATTATATATGAGAGAGAGAAGAACCCTTATTTGATCCTGCCCTTTGATCTGCTCGGAGCCATGCACCCACCCTGCAGTGAGTGGGCCGGGCTCAGGGGTCGGGCAGGTGCAGACCCTCTGTGAGAGGGCAGCCTTCCAGGTCACTGCCAAGGCCCACGCTTCCCAGGAGCACTGCACCAGGTGCAGGAGCACTGGGGGCCCCACCCTGACCTGCCTCGCTCAGTGTTGAATGTATTCCAACCATTCAATAGGGATAATGAGCAGCAAGAAATCCATCAGTCCCCTATCAGCCCTGTAATCCTGACCCTATTTAACAAATCTGATGATACTTAGCATATCAGCATGTTTGCTTTCTTTCCAGCAAACAGTCAAACATGATTAAATTCTTTCCTCATTTCCATATTAATAGGACACCCGTGTGAGAAGAATTTAGGAAAGCACATTTCTGGAAATCTCATTTTTGATTTAAAATTTTTCAATGTTGCAATGAACAGAGACACACTGGCACACAAAAATGTCCTCTCCTGCCAGGAGCTCCCTTTCCAGCAGCTTCCAGTGGTCAACAGCTGCATCACAAAATGCGCTCTTCTCCATCAGTTTCTTAAGGCTTCAACTTGAGGGCATTTCTTGCTGTTCTCTCCTTACTGGGAAGAGAGGAGAGGGCTTCCTAGGGAGCTGGGTAAGGTCTCTTCTCATACCTAAAGATGACAATGACATCCTTCTGTCCCCTTCCAGATCTCAGTCCTTTCCTATTCTAGTTGGATGTCCCATTTCTTCTTACTTTTCTGTAGGTTTGGGGATGGAACATTGTGTGGCTGAGGCATGGAGAGAAACGGTGAATACAGTTCCCACTGTCCCCCAAATCCATCTTGCAGGCTTACAGCCTGTCATGCTCTCTTCTTCATGTAGGTCTGGGGTTGGGGTACAGCCCCCTCCTCTCCTGCAGAGGCACTTTCCTACTGAAGAGACACTGGGGACAAGCTCAGGCTCTGGAGGCAGCATCATGGTTTCCTCAGGGACATACGGTGTCATTTGGAGCAAATAGCTCCCCAACACTGCTTCTTTACCTGTAAAAATTGGAATAATGTTAGTATCCACCTCATAAGATTGTTAGGAGGCATCTGAAATAAATGATGCATTTGGAACACTTAGCTTAGTGCACAGAATATAGCAAATGCCCAATAGAAGTTGGCTATTGTTATTTTGTTTTTATTGCTCTAAATAATGCATCAGTATTCGCTGTTCCTTCCAGCATTCACAGGCGTGGAGAGAGAACTGTTCACTGCTACCACCCACACTTCTGGGCCCCTCCAGCAGCAGGGTGACAAGGAAGAGGGAAATCGACTTGGAAAAGAGGTGGGCTTGTGTCGCCCCTACTCTGCTACTGTGCTTCCATTCACTGTCGCCATAGAAAGAGCGCTACTCTGTGATGAGGAGATGTGCGGGTTAGCCCTACCTTTGTCTCTCATCACTTAGGGGAACGCTCAGTTTCTTTAAGTTCTAAAACTTGGGGATTTCTCTGAACTTGCTTCCACTTTCTTGTATTCCTGAATTGGGTGCAGTAAAGATGATTTATCTGTAGAGGACTCACCAGAGTCATGTGAGGCAGATTTTACAGGGGAAGAAAATGAGATCCAAACTAAGGTTAAGTGACTTACTTAGGACTGGAACACAGGTCTTCTGGGTACAGACAAATTGTTGTTCCACATGGCCCCACTGACTCTCAGAAGACCAAGGAAGCCTGCTAGCTGAGAGACGCTGTGCTCCTACCGTGGCAGATTCACAGTTGACTTCTGTCCAGGAGGGCACTCCCTTTTCTCTCTAGACGCTTTCCTGCCCAGACTTCGGAGTGCAGCCTCAGGCTAGCTTTTTAGTCCCTGCATTCCCATCTCCAGATGTCTGACCCTGTGCCTGGAGTTACTGAGCTTCCTTCTGTTTCTGAAGCCTGCCATCTGCACACCCTCAAGATACTAGCATTCTGGGTGTGCTTCAGGTGACATGTGACTCTTGCTCTGTGAACCTTTCAAAATAATTTGGGGGTTTTCATACAAAACACAAAGCAATGAAAATGATCCTTTTTGTTTTGAGACTTAGGATAAAGAGGATGAGGGGGGAAAGGGGAGGAGTGGTCCCTTCCTTTCACTTCCCTCTGATTTCATCCCCTTTGAGTTCTAGATCAGTTATCTTATGTGCACCTGGGTTTTGGAAAAACTCTCAAATTTGTTTTTTCTCTGCTCTCACACCACCACAACACTAATCATCCATACAAAAGACTTCTGTGACCAAATGCTGGGGGGAATTCCCATACATAAAGCAGCGGACACCAGCAGGGTGTCCTCCAATTCCATTCCGACACTTTCTACCCAGAGAAAGCATCGGATCCCACAGATTGAGGGCTCAGTCCCCAAGACTGCTCCCTGCCAGACACCAGTCACAAATCTGGACCTCCAAAACTTCTAACCAACCGGCTTCAAGTTGGGGTTCCCATGACCCCCTCTTTGTGTTTGACTAATTTGGGAAATACTGGCATTTGCTATTTATTATAAAGAATATTGCAAAGGATACAGATGAAGAGATGTGTAGGGCGAGGTATAGGGGAAGGGCACAGAGCTTTCATGCTCTCCCTGGATGCCACCCTCCAGGAACCTCCACGTGTTCAACTATTCAGAAGTGCTCCAAACCCAGTCCTCCTGGGTTTTTATGGAAGCTTCATGACACCAGCATTCCTTCCCCCCAGGTATAGGGCTGGATCCTCTCTGGGGAGGGTCTCTTAACCCACAGTCAGAAAGGCAGGGAAGATTAGAGTCCTGCCTTTGTGCAGGTGAAAGGAGGGTAGGAGGAGGTCAGAGAGATTCTGTTTCCTGAGGCCCCACACACCCAACATTTAACACAAATCTGTAACGGGGCTGTGGGGGTTATGAGCCAGGAACTGCAGATGAAAACATATGTATATATCATAACAGCACAACCTGCCTGAGTCTGCCTGTCCTAGGGAGGCCACGTGTGGTCTTACTTCCCAGTAGATTGCAGAGAGCTGCTCTGTACTTCCCAGTAGATTACAGAGAGCTGCTCTGTTCTGGCCTCCCAGTTTCATCCTCGCCACGGGCTTCTAGATCCCTGTGTCTTTGAATGTTTGCCTGGGAAACACCATATGTGTGAACTAAGTTTATAAAGCAGCATGTTTAAGAATAAATTTCAAGATGCTATTTTTCAGCAGCCTATGAATCACTTAAACTCATTTGCAAAATAAACCGTTTGCCAGGGGAAATTCATTTTTGATGACCGTAGAGAGAATGGAAGTCATAATGCATGGGGCTTCTCCCTCCTGGTCGTCTTGAGCTATTTTCCCAGGAGGGATAAGAATGACCAGCCACATAACTTTTAAAGGCGAGTTCTTGAGAAATAAAAATATATGTAACATACTCTGTCGACTCAGACTATAGTTTTCAGAGCTGCATGCCATTTTGTCAAACAACTTGGGGCTTTATTTTGGTCTTTCACCAGAAGTAGAAAGATGAATATTGTAATAAAGATTTTATAGAGTTGCTATATGCCTTGATTTACCCAGGAGCCATTTATTTCACCACCTGGCAATAAAAAAAAGTATCTGAAAGATACTTCCCCAGAAGGAATGTTAAGCAAGAGATGGGTTCTCAGACAAAATGTGGCTGGTGTGTCTCTGATGGGTGGAGGGGACATGGGTAACGGTGATCAAGATTTGCCATCCACATTGCCAGGTTTCAAATGCGTTGCTTTCATTTTATCACTTTGTGCTGCCTTTTTTGTGTCTGTGATGCTTGGCTGAATTGTGCGTCTTCAGCTTTCTCTGCTCAGTGTGTTGTTTTTAATATCCTTATCTGGAGAAGGGGAGCTGGGGCCTGCTAATGATGAAAGATACGTGCAGAAAGCAATCAGCACCACTTCATCAGGAGCAAAGCCAGTATGTAGGTCATTTACACGGATCAGAGCCCCTTGCATCAATCTCACTTTCTTCAGAGAGCGTCCAGGGCTGTGCCAGGGAATCATCTAGTGAGAGAAGGCACGTCACAGGGATTTGCACTGGGAATTGCTGACCATTTCCAGATGGAGTGCAGCAGGATCAAGGAATTGCAGGAATGCTCTTGTTTATTTGTCATGATAATTGTACAAATAGTGCTGGCTTCCCTTTTCTAGCATATTTTCTTTTAGCAATTCCAGACATAGCTATGTTTCTAAAATCAATCTTGATTGGGTCTTCAGGGATCAAACCAATCACACCGACTGTACCGAGTGATCGGTATATAAACCCTGCATGGTGGTTGAATGTTGAAAGAATGCCGTGAAATGGGGCTTCTATGCTGGCACAGAAGCAAGTCCCAGGTCTGTGCTGAATAGAATTCAGTTGCTTCTGGCTTTCATGCTGACCATGGAGTAAGAAAATCTTGGCTCGTTCTAATCTGGTTCCATACAGCCTAGTGAGTAGAAAGCAAATTGGGTTTTTGCTTAGACTTAACAACAGCATGCATGCATGCCTGCCTGGTGTGCATTATGAACCTATTTTTCTTAATGTAAACATTGGGACAGCAGGAGCCAAGTCCTATGTCTGATGCTCCAGGAACAGTCAGATATTATTTCATTGCTTTTTAATATTTTTTTTAAACTCTCTGAGCTTTCAGCCTTCCTGCATGGCAGGCCCTAAGTACAGTGGACCTAGGCAGGAGAGGGCAGGGACGAGGGAGCTTCCCAGGCTGCAGTTTCCTGTGAGTTTGGAGGTTGGGGGTTGGAAATTGGGCTAGGCTCCAATCAGTCACTGCTCAACTTTATTGAATGCATTATCCTTGTCTACACACTGTATGTGTGTGCATGTAGGCGCTGTCCTGTCCCTGAGCACAGGAGCACAGGGGCTGTCCTTCATTCATCTGTTTATATCCCATGGCTAACCCAGTGCTTATCCTCAATGAGTCTGTGAGACAATACCATCTTATAAGGAAGAAGCCCAGAGTTATAGCCCTGAATTAACTTTATGCCAAAATACACCCCCATCCCCGAACATACACACAACAATTAGCAACTAAAGGGATACTATAAGAAGAAAAGCTTTATGAGTTGAAGGCCAGCATAAGCCCTAATAAGAGTAGGTGCCTCTTAGTATGGTATAATATGAAGTCCATGACATATTCTTTCTTTTTTTTTCTTTTTTTTTGAGAAGGAGTCTCACTCTGCCACCGAGGCAGGAGTGCAGTGGTACCATTTCAGCTCACTGCAAACTCTGTCTCCTGGGTTCAAGCAATTCTCCTGGCACAGCCTCCCGAGTAGCTGAGATTACAGGCGCCCACCACCACACCCGGCTAGTTTTTATTTTAGTAGAGACGGGGTTTCACCATGTTGACCAGGCTGGTCTCGAACTCCTGACCTCAGGTGATCCACCCACCTCGGCCTCCCAAAGTGCTGGGATTACAAGCGTGAGCCACAGCACCTAGCCTCTTTCTAAAAAAAGTTAGATTTAATTAACATTTAGATCTAACTTCTACTTTACAGAAAGTTCAGAGACTAGAGAAACAAGTTAAAGAACACCCAAAGGAAGCAATCATACAAGTTTAGACTCTGGGACGCTCTGTAAGACAACTGGCCCAATCTCTTAAATATGAAACTTAATATAAGACACTTCAATATTATTCTCAAAAACCAGGGAAGGTGATGGAGAAAATGTTCCCGATTGTGAAAAAGACTTAAGAGATACAACAATCAAATCCAGTGTGTGTTTCTCCATGTGAGAGCCTGGTTTGGAAAAAAAGAAAAGCTATAAAGGATTCTTGGGGCTAACTGGTCAAAGTGAAGCTTGAACTGTGCATTGGATGACACTGGAGAGTTACATGTAAAAAAGGAATTGTTGGATCTAGGTAGTGGGTCTTCATTGTACCAGTCTTTGTATTCTTCTGCATGCTCAAAAAATTTTATCAAAAAATATTTTATTAAAGAAAATAAAATAGCAATTTGACAAGAAGGGGAAGGACACTCTAATGCAAGGTATCATATGAGCTCTTAGGCATGGAGGTAAGAATCAGTGTGGTGGGCTCTGGGACCTACAGGGTGCTTGACATTGCTAGACTGTCAGGTTCACATGAGCGAAGCTGACAGTGGAGTGGAAAAGCAGGACCCACCATGCTGACATGGAGGTTGGACTTGGGAACCACTGGAGGCTTCTTTTTAAATAACAGCTTTACTGAGATACGATTTATATACCATAAAGTGCACACTTTTAAAGTGTGTGATTCACATGGACACATGGGGGGAACAACACACACACTGGGCCCTGTTGGTCGGGGGGTTGTGGGAGGGAGAATAGCTAATGGATGCTGGGCTTAATACCTAGGTAATGGGTTGATCTGTGCAGCAAACCACCATGGCACATGTTTACCTATGTAACAAATCTGCACGTCCTGCACATATACCCTGGAACTTAAAATACAAGTCAAAAAAAAAAAAAGATAAAGTGTGTGATTCAGTGGTTTGGGGTATATTCCACAAGCTGTGCATCCATCACCACTATCTAATTCTAGACCATTTAAATCACACCAATTTGAGACCCTATACCCATCAGCAGTCACTCCCCTCACTGCCCCAGCACCTGGCAAACACAAATTTGCTTCTCTGTCTCTATTTATTTGCCTATTCTGGACATTTCATATAGACAGAATCCTAGAACATATGACATTTTCTGTCTGGCTTCTTTCACTTAGCATGTTTTCAATGATTATTCATGTTGTAACATATGTCAAAACTACTCTCTTTTTATGTTCAAATAATATTTTATTGTATGGATATACCACATTTTGTTTCTCAGTTGATGGACATATGTATTAGTTCCATTTTTGGCCATTATGATTACTGCTGCTATAAACATTCATGTACAAGTTTTTGGGTGGTCGTTTGATTTGAATTCTCCTGATGATATACCTAGCAGTTTAACACTTTAAGAGCTGTCAAACTGTTTTTCAAGACAATTGAACCATTTACATTCCCACCAGCAATGTATGGGGGTTCAAATCTCTCCACTACTCACCAAGACTTAAAATTGTCTTTTAAATCATAACCATGCTAATGGGGATTGATATCTCATTGTGGTTTTGATTTGCATTTTTCTAGTGAATAATGAGGTTGAGCATATTTCATGTGTTTTTGGCCATTTGTATAAATTATTTGAAGAAATATCTATTCAAATCCTTTGCCCATTTTCAAATTATTTTACCTCTCATTTTATTGTTCAGTTACAAGGGTTTTTTAGATAGTCTAGACTTGGATATATGATTTGCAAACATTATTTTCTCCCACTCTGTGTGTTGTCTTTTCACATTTTTATGTGGTCCTTTGAAGCACAAAATTCTTAAATTTCACGAAATTCAATTTATCTTTTTTTTTCCTTTTGTCACTCATACTTTTGGTGTTATATCTAATAAGTCATTGTCTAATCTGAGGTCACAAAGATTTACTCTCATGGTTTTCCCCTCGTCCCCAGAAAGTTTTATATTGTTAGCTCTTACATTTATGTCCCATCCATTTTGAGTTAACTTTTCTACATGGCGTGATGTAGGGGCTCAACTTTATTAATTAGCCTGTGGATATCTTATTTTCCTAGCATCACTTGTTGAGAAGACTATTCTTTTTCCCATTGAATGGTCTTGGCACCCTTGTTGAAAATCAATTGGCCGTAAATGTACAGGTTTATTTCTGGGCTGTCAATTCTATCCCATTGGTATATCTGTGTAACCCAGTGCAACACGGCTTACTGTAGTAGTGAGTTTTGAAACTGGGAAATGGGAATTCTCTAACTTTGTTCTTTATTTTCAAGGCTATGTTGGTTATTCTGGGCCCCTTGTATTTCTAAGCAGTAGGAAAGGAAAGAAGAAAGAAAGAAAGAAAGAAAGAAAGAAAGAAAGAAAGAAAGAAAGAAAGAAAGAAAGAAAGAAAGAAAGAAAGAAAGAAAGAAAGAAAGAAAGAAAGAAAGAAAGAAAGAGAGAGAAAGAGAGAGAGAGAGAGAAAGAAAGAAAGAAAGAAAGAAAGAAAGAAAGAAAGAAGAAAGAAAGAAAGAAAGAAAGAAAGAAAGAAAGAAAGAAAGAAAGAAAGAAAGAAAGAAAAAGAAAAGGTCCAGAAAGAAGAAAAGCCAGCTGGGATCTTCATAAAAATGCATTGTATCTTCAGATCAATTTGGGGAACATTACCATTTAACAATATTAAGTTTTGCAATCCATGAACATGAGCTGTCTTTCCATGTATTTATATCTTCTTTCTTTCAATTATATTTTATAGTTTTCAGAGTATAGTTTTTGTAGTTCTTTCTTTTAAATTTCTTCCTAAGTATTTATTATATTTGTTGATCCCGTGAATTGAATTGTTTTCTTGTTTTTATTTTTGGATTGTTCATTTTTAGTGTGTAGAAATATGGTCGATTTTTGTATATTGAGCCTATAAACTTACTGAACTTGCTTATTAGTTCTAATAGTATTCTAATGGATTTCTTAGAATTACCTTTATGCAAGATTATATCATCTCTGAATAGAGATGGTTTTATTGCTTCATTTCCTATCTATACACCTTTTTTTTTTTCCTGGCTAATTGCCCTGGCTAGAACCTCCAGTACAATGTTAATAGAGGTGGCAAGAGCAAACAGCCTCATCATGTTTCTGATCTTAGGGAGAAAGCATCATTTCTTCATCTGATATTAGCTATGGGTTTTTTACAATCTTTATCATATTGAGGAGTTCCTTTTCTTTGCTAGTTTGCTGAATGTTTGTTTGTTTTTATCCTGAAGGGGGTGTTGGATTTTGTCAAATGCTTTCTCTCCATCTGTTGAGATGATCATGTGCTTTTCCCCCTTTATTCTACTAATGAATCTATTACATTGATTGATTTTTGTTGAACCACTCTTATGTTTTTGTGATAAATCCAACTTGGCCATGATGCATAATCCTTTTAATACGCTGCTGGATTCGGTTTAGTAATATTTTGAAGATTTTTATGTTACATTCATCAGGAATATCGGTATATAGTTTTCTTATAATGTCTTAATCTGCTCTTGATATTAGGGTAATACTGATTTCAAAGAATGAGTTGGGGAAGTGGTAGCTCCTCTTTTATTTTATAAAAGAGTTTGTAAAGGATTGGTGGTAATTTTGTCTTAATTGTTTTGCCCAAGGTAAAATTCATCAACGAAGCCACCTGGGGCTTGGCTTTTTTTGTAGGAAGTTTTATGAATGCTAATTCAATTTTTTTACTTGTCATAGATCTATTCAGTTTTTATGTCTCTTTGTGAGTTTCAGTAACTTGCATCTAAGAAATTGTCCATTTTATGTAGGATATCTAATTTATTGGCATACAATTGTTCATAGTATTCTCTTATAATCCAGTAGTGATATTTCCTCTCTCATTTCTGATTTTACTAATCGGAGGTTTTGTTTTTTATTTCTTGGCCACTCTGGCTAAACATTTGTTAATTTCACTGATCTTTCAAAGACACAACATTTGATTTCATTAATTTTTTTCTATTGCTTTTCTATTCTCTGTTTCAATTATTTCCGCTTTCGTCTTTATCATTTCCTTCCTTCTGCATATTTTGGTTTAATTTGCTTTACTTTCTATAGTTTCTTAAGGTAGAAAATTAGGTTATTGATTTGAGAGCTTTTTTCTTTTTAATACTGGCTCATATAAATTCTGAGCTATAGCTAAGCAGGGGAGGGAGTGCTATCAGCAGACATGTCAGACGTGCAGCCCTGCCTTATGCCCAGTTCCATAGCTGTTCACTCACAAGGATTCATGTGGCAATCCATGACAAAAGTTTTATGCTAGAATGAACCTCAGTGATTTTCTAATCTCCTTCCACTCCACTTTCCAGGAACCTGAGGCCCAGAGAGACTAAGTGACCGTCCACAAGGTCACACAATCAAGGGCAGTAGTAGTAGTATCTGTGTACATCAGTCTAGGCTTTGCCAACTTTCCTTAAATGGGAATAGCCAGATCATGTCTACTGTATCTTAGTAATATAACTTTTTTTTTTTTTTGAGACAGAGTCTCACTCTGTCACCCAGGCTGGAGTGCAGTGGCGCAATCTCGGCTCACTGCAAGCTCCGCCTCCCGGGTTCACGCCATTCCCCTGCCTCAGCCTCTCCGAGTAGCTGGGACTACAGGCGCCCGCCACCACGCCCGGCTAATTTTTTATATTTTTTAGTAGAGACGGGGTTTCACCGTGGTCTCGATCTCCTGACCTCGTGATTCGCCCGCCTCGGCCTCCCAAAGTGCTGGGATTACAAGCGTGAGACACCGCGCCCGGCCTATAACTTCTTAATTACAAGGAAATCTTACAATGTCAGCCACAGATAACGGGTGCCTCAAAGTAATTTCATAAGAATTTTCTGCCAATAATCTAAAGAGGGACACACCCAGGATTCTACTTGAGCCACAAATGGGCTGTTCTCCCCTAAAGACCTTCAGTAGAATCTCATAGATATGAAAATCGATATTCCTAGATATGGGCTACCTCGTGGATGATTAAGGTGTTTTGTGTTAGGCAGGAAAGCTTGCTTGTAGAGAGATCTGCCTTGAAAAGGATACTTATATATTCCCTGATGGGAATCAGAATTGGTCCTGGTGAAAAAGAAAGAGAATCTCTGGCAATAACAAATGCTGGAAAAGATATAGAGAAAAGGGAACTCTTGTACACTGTTGGTAGGAATGTAAATTAGTACAACCATTATGGAGGAGGTTCATCAAAAAACTAAAAATAGAGCCACCATGTAATCCAGTAATCTCCCTGATAGGCATACACCCAAAAGAAAGGAAATCAGGATATTGAAGAGATATCTCCACACCTGCATTTATTGCAGCACTCTTCCTAATAGCCAACATTTGAAAGCAACCTAAGTGCTCATCAACAGAATAATAGATAAAGAAAATATGGTACATACACATAATGGAGTACTATTCAGCCATAAAAAGAATGAGATCCTGTCATTTGCAGCAACATGGATGGAACTGGAGGTCATTATTGTTAAATGAAATAAGCCAGATACAGAAAGAAAAGTATCGCATATTCTCACTTATTTGTGGAATCTAAAAATCAAAATATTGACCTCATGGAGATAGAGAGTAGGAGGATGATTACCGAGGGCTGGGAGGGATAGTGGCAGAGTGAAAGGTAGTGGGGATGGTTAATGGGTACAAAGAATAATTAGAATGAATGAATAAGACCTAGTAGTTGATAGTACAATGGGGTGACTATATATGTGTATATATATGACTATATATACGTATATATATGACTGTATATATGTATATATGACTAATATATGTATATATATGACTATATATGTATATATATGACTATAGAGAATCAATAATAATTTAATTGTACATTTAAAAATAACTAAAAGGGTATAATTGGATTGTTTAAACACAAAAGATACATGCTTGAGGGGATGGGTACCCTATTTGCCATGATGTGATTATTATGCATCCCTTTATCAAAATATTTCATGTACACCACAAATATACACACCTCCTTTAATTTTTATGTAGCCACAAAAATTAAAAATAAATTTCTTAAAAAATGAGAATTGGTCCTGGAGTTTCAGACAGGGCTGAGCCCCAACAAGGGTTAAGTTGGCACAGCCTTCTTGGTTAAGGGCTTTGGAGGCAGGGGCATGCAGGTCACACAGTGATGCCAGGTGTCAGGGCAGCAATAAAATAAGGAGGCAATAAAGTTCTTTGTTCTGAGATAATGCAAGGAGACAGAATGAAGAGGCCAAGAGAGAAGCCTAGAAGCAAGGGCCAGGAGGAGTGAGGAGAAGATAGATACTAGTGAGGGGTGGGAAGAAAGGTGGGAGGCTCTTGGGGCCAAACTGGGAGGGCCGAACACGCTGTGGAAAATGACCTTTCCCTCCAGGGGCCAAAAGGAGGCTTAAGGACTTAATTTGGCCTTGGTAGAAGAGGAGAAGGCCAGCCAGAAGCAGGTCCAGAGTCAGGGTAAGGACTGTGTTCATTCTCCCTGGAAGCTCAATGCCTGCCCCAGCATGAGAGCTGGTCATTCTCCTCCACATGCTCCCCCCACATCAGGAGCCCTGCTCCTCAGCAGCCTTCCACTCTGAGCTCTGGAAGAAACTCAATCACAGAGTCCCCTTTCCCTTGTGCTCACCACTCAGAATTAGCAATTGCTTTCCCCACATGGCAATATGCACCCCAGAGAAATAGATCTGAATCCTACCTTCCTCTTCCCTAGCCCAGAGGATGGACTCTGGGATCAAAGAAGGGCAAGGGAAGACACATAACAGGAGCTGGAGAGGCTGATGCTAGGGACCTGGGTCGATCTATGTCCCGAGGACCTGCCCCACATGTGTTCATCCTCAGGAATGCGCTTCTTTCTCTCAGGCAGCTTTGTTGGCAGGGTTGTGGCTCATGTGTCAATGTCTCAGGTCCTGTTTGGTGGCGGTAAGGAGGCAGACAGGAAGACATGTGATGGATTTTGAGCAGAAGGTCTGGATTTCTGAGTCACAGTAGAGTAGCCCTCGAAGTGGAGACCCTGAATTTCTCTTCAATCAAAATTTTGTGTGGATTCAGCCTCCACCTCACAGTTTTGCCCCCAGGCGACACTGATAAAAAAACGAACTCTCCTATAAGAGGTGGAAACACACTTCGGAGGTTCAGTTGAAGCTTAGCTTGCTTTTGCATCATATGGGAGGATGACTTCTCCAACGGCACCTGCTCCAATGTGCCCATAGAGAGTCCATTGATAGTAGCACCGCTTATACAGAAATATCCTTCTTCGATTTTTCTTCAACCTACATTGGAAGAGCAGTTATGAACACACTGGAGTAACTGCCAAGATATTAGCAGGAATTCATTTACCATATTATCTGTAAGTGTCCAACCATGAGTACTTTGGGGCACTAAGGAAATACCACCTTCCATTATAATTGAGGCAAGAACAGAGGTGGGGTTGGGCAAGAGGATGACCATTTGTGCCCTGAGAAAAGGCAGAGCATCTCTAAGTTAGGACTCTGAAGACAGAGATTAAAAGTTGTCGTTTTACTGAGTGTTCCCCAACCCAAGAGAATATTTAAATCCATGATATTTCTGCCTCAAGATGCATTTAATTTCTGGCTAATTGAGTTAGATTACAAATCACATCTGTTTACTGTAAACAGAAACCCAGTTAGACTTCACCATTCCTATCTGAGTCACTCAGCTAATTAAATTCCTGATTTATCATTATCTATCTGTCTATCTATCTATATCATCTCTATCTCTCTATTTCTCTCTTCCTCAAGTCACATTGCCTGTGGTCAGTCCACCTCATGATTTCTCAAGATGAAAACCAGCCCTATGGATGTACAACCCCCATGACATCAGACAACCTTAGATGCTCCAGTTTAGGGGATCAACACCTCAAAGATCACAATTTACTCTCCTAACTCAATCTGCCTCCTAGTCAATACAGCAACCCACAATGAGGAACGCTTTCTTGACAAATGATAGACTCCACACCATTTTTTTGGAATGCAAGTTAATTTTTGTAATATCCTTTCCAATGTACAAAGCACCTTCCTCTATCATCTCATTGATCCTTACATTAAAATAATCCGGTGAGTTAGGTAAAACTGGTAGTATCATTATAACTGAAGCTCAGAGAGGTTAAAGGGACTTGTTCAATGTCACAGAAGAAGTGTAGGAGCCAAGGAGCAGCTTTCCCTTTAGCTCTCTGAAGTTTTGCTGAAAAATCAATTCATAAAAGGCAGATTAACTGGAGAAAAGGCATAGATATTTATTTAATGTGTACAAACTGGAGCCTTCAGAATGAAAACTCAAAGATACAGAGGAAATTGTCCATTTCTATGCTTAAGTTTGACAAAGTATAAAGAGTCATGTCGAAATACCATTGTACAGAAAAGATATGATCTAATGCTAGTAGACTAATTGGAGAAATCCAGCAAGATCTGTCAGTCTAGATCCTTCTTGGGCTCTCTGAGTTTGCATTCCTTCCTCTGAGTGTAAGGTAGGACCCCCTACAGTAAAACAAGGTAAAGTAGATCATTTCTTTATGGCCAGTTTTTACACAGAAAGATGGAGGGAAAGTTAGAGTAATATAATATTGTTACATCTGATGGCTGGCTGGCTTTGGGGAAAAGGGAGTCTGGTTTCTGTCACTTGCTTTGGGGAAAGGGGTTCCAGTTTCTATGGCTAACCTTGGAGAAGAATGGGACTGAGAGATAAGAGGGCAGGAGAAGGTCAGAGAAAAACTTCTGCTTCTGTGGCTGTTTCTGAGGCCTTCATTTTGGGGTATTATTTTCTGAGCCCCAGCATTCCCCAAAATGAAACTTCCTAAAGAAGTTTCAGAGTGCCAACATCAGATTTGTGAATTGTCTCATAAGTCATGAAACCAATCTCTCAGTCCTGAGAGTAGGCCAATCCAATTAAACAGTTAACTGTTGTGTCTCATTTCAGGCAAGTGTGCTACAGATGGGCTTTGACGAGAGTCCAGCCTTTTTATGATTTGAGAAATTAGATATTTAGTAAGAGTCATTTCAATAGAAATGAATGCAAAACAAAGATGAATGGTTAGAATAAACTACAAACTCAGATTTTAAATCCAGAGAGCAGGCAGGCAGTGAAGATTTTTATATGTTGGGGTCAGCATCTTCAGATGAAGTGAGAGTAGATAGTGGCCCTCTGACACATTTTTCCTGGTTTATAGTTTGCACCAGGTGTTCCAGTGAACTTTCTGAGTGGACTATGTATCAGCAGGCACAATCATATGTTAAGTTGTTCATATATTAAACTATTCATATATTAAGTGCTGTAATGATTTTTCAAAATTTCTATCAAGTTGTCTAGCCTCATCTTGCAGGGCTTTAGGGAAAAGCAGTTTTAATTTCAGAGATTTCAAATAAAAAAATGGGTAAATAATTGGAAACATTAGTTTGGAGACATGTAGCTGGGAAATAACTCAGGATTCATTCCAAGTTGTAGGCTCAAAAAAAAAAAAGCGGACAAGACTAGACTCTAATAACAGGTGTACTACAGTTTTCTTTTAAGACATAATTTTTCTCTTTCCAGTCCCCAATCCCTACCAAAGACAAATCATAGTAGGATCAATTTATTTGAAAAATGAGTTTTCCTCTTACTACATTGGGCCTGATTATTTGCATAAGGTACCACAAGAATAGTGATTGGTCATACAGACTTTTATAAAGTTGACTTTGCTGGAACTGTTTTTAATGGAATTTTCAGATTAGCCTTTTTAAAGCCTCTATAAGCCAAGGATTTGTCATTAAACTGTGCCTGCAATTCCTGTTCAAATTGGGGACATTTCTCTTTTCTCAAATTACCAAAATAACTTGAGGTTTCTGGCCCAGTTAGAAAGTGACAAATTCTTTTCTTACCACAAGTCAGGAACCTTGTAAAGGAATGATGTAGACAAGGCAACAGGTCAGTCTTTACAGGGCCTTTTTATCAGCTTTATTAAGTCAACCTCAACTGCTCAAAATAGTCTGGACATACCTGAAAATATGCCATTCCAGTCAAAGCTTTGGTAAAACAAACAGTGTCTCCAGTTATGCCCTGTTACAAAAGAAAACAGATTCTTATTGAATTTATGAAAAAAAAGATATTGCCATAAATTAAGAATACTCATAAATAGATTCCAGTTTCTGGAGAAATCAGCTAGAGAAAAAGAAAATGCTTCAAATTTGTGTTTACAAAAATATACTTTAACTAATTTATTGTAAACTATAAATAGCCCAAAAGAGAAAGAACTCTTTTTAGTTATAGTCCAATGGTACAATCTCGGAAGTTATCAGAAACCTGTATTCAAGAGTACTTGCCAGCCTTTTCCATGAATATCCTTAAAGAGGCAAATTTTGGACTATAGCAATTATAAACTGCTTTTTGAGAAGAATCAAAGTAAAACAATAATTTTCTGTGGATGACAACAGACAGAATAGCCATGGTTAAAGACACAATTGACGAGGAAATTTTGTTATTTCTGTGGCATATAACATTTGACATAACAATCACAATTAATATTAACATGTACTGAGATGTCAGAATTTCAGGAATGTTATACAATTTTGGAACACAAATCAATAACACATTCATACAAATATTAAATAATCCAAAGAAAGTTAAACATGATTTCTTTTGCTTTTTATTTTTTAATTTATTTTAATTTTTATTCTACGTTCTAGGGTACACGTGTAGGATATTTTAATTTTTTAGATACAGGGTCTCACTCTGTCACCCAGGCTAGAGTACAGTAGCAAGATCATAGCTCACTGCAGCCTTGAACTCTGGAGCTGAAGTAATCCTACTACCTCAGCCTCCCAAATAGGTAAGACTACGGGCACATGCCAGCTTACCCGACTAATTTTTTTATTTTTCATTTTTGTAGAGACAGGCTCTCACTATGTTGCCCAGGTTGGTCTTAAACTCCTGGCCTCCAGTGATCCTCCCACCTTGGCCATCCAAAGTGCTGTAATTACAGATATGAGCCATCACACCTGGCCATACAATTTATTAATTGACAATGCTTCCTGTATGATCTTAGCATACCAAATAAGGCTAATATGTCTTTCTTGGACTTCCAGGGGCTCTAATATCCAAAAAGCTAGTGTGAGGTCAAAAAGACTGAATATAGAATTTGACATTTTGATTTTGTAAAGTTTGTCAACTATAAAGGTTTTAAGCACTTGCTCAAAATTGAATCACAGGTCACTGGAAAATAAGTCACTCATTTAGCCAAAGGGGTAATTCAAAGATTTTTAAAAGTGAAAATCTTTACTCTTTGATAAACAGAACACTCAATTTCCCAAACAATCATAAGACCTGATAAACGAAAAATGAGGCAAACTGAGTCTGTCTCTTTCTCTCTTCCCTCTTTGATTTTCCTTTCTGCAGTTTACTTAAAAGGTAAAAAAAACAACAACAACAAAAAAAACTGTTACTATCTCATATCAACATTACATGAAAATCTTGTTCAAAAGATAAAAATTTACCTTTGTATTAGTATATTATTAATGTTAAAGTTAATTTTGATAAAACCTTATAAATAAGCTAATCTAATCTCAGTTTTGACCATATAAAATAAGATTTTTATAAACCTTTAATAACCTCTTACAGTTTTTTCCATTTTTTATTTTCCCAACTTTTTATATCCATTCAGTTTTATTTATCATTTTCCCCTTTAATTTAAAGCAACTTTTAAAATCCTCTAAACTAGACAAAATTAATTTTCCTTTAACAAAAAAAACCCATATTTTATGGGTTTTTTTACATAATTTTTTAAACCAAAAAGGCATCTTACTTTTCTTATACTCTTTGTAAATAGAATTGCTTCTCTTATATGTGGTAGGTTTTAATTACATGTATTAGTTATAATATTAGCTCTTAGTAATCCTTATTTTCAGTGAAAAATCCAGGAAATAAGCAATTTTAATTATATATCTGATACAGAGCCTAGGACAAAGGACAGTGCCTGGAGGATTGAATCCCTCCCAGTGTGGCTAAAAGGCACAGATGGGCTAGGAAGGAGGAGTTCCTGCATCCCTGGGCCTCATCATGGCCTAAAGGTGCAAATCAGAGATAGAAGCTCACATATTAATAAAATCATAGAAGCAACTATTTTATGACCTTAAAATATCTATCAGTATAAACCTGTCTGACCAATAGACACAGGTAAAAATATCTAAATTAAATTCTGAAGATGTTTCTATTTTATTTTACCAATAATATTAAAACTACATTTATTTATCAAAGATTAGTGAAGTCACATGACCTTGAAAAGCATTTGGGCTAGCTATTTATGAGTACTCATTTATCTTTAAGTTAATTTGGTACTATATGTAGACAGTATATAAACATCTGTATAGACATATACATATATGTAGACACAACATATGACATATATATGTATGTATCTAAAAGCCAAATTGATCAAGGAGTTTAATGCAGAAGATAGCAAAGCTTTAGATTTAAGAGGAATTTGTCCACTTAACAACTATTGGGGTTTTACGAGGAAAAACAGACGTTTTTCCCCAAAAGAGAAGTCTGTGCTGCCTTTGCTGCTTTCCTTAGAGATTTCAGGGTGTTAGAAATTGTCTTAGGTGTCCCTGTGTGCCATGACGTGTGGAAAGGCAGGAGGCACAGACAGAAGTTAATGGAGAAACACACTAAAGGAGCATGTATGGTTAGCAGGGGTTCAAGAAGAGGGGAATTCAGTGGACAGAGACTTTTTAGAGAGAGAGAACAGAGGCATTAAACCTATATGTATATGTGTACATATATGGCCTAAATATCAGTTTTAATAAAGTTGACTTTTGACTATATAGCTCCTAAAAAAATCTTTTAAATCTATTAGTATTAGATTTTAGTGGGGACAAATGGCTAATATTTCTAGTTTTTGAAACTTTTTTTCTTAAGCCAAAGATTCCTTTTAAGTTGAACACTAACCATGGTTATGATATAAGCAAGGATGCAAGAGGTGTCTCCAAAGAGAGGAAAGCACTCCTCACAAGATCCAGAACCACCTCAAAGACAGCTTAAAAAATGAAAACGTTTGCTGGCCACAAATGAGGTCAAGTCCACATTTCTGCCTAGCCATATTCTTTCAGGGTCTCAGTTTCTCAGCTGACGGTCTACACCAAAGGCCCCCAAACCTTGCGTGCTCCCACAGGGAGAAAAAGACAGGGGCCGGGTTCAGTGGCTCATGCCTATAATCCCAGCACTTTGGGAGGCTGAGGCAGGTGGATCACTTGAGGTCAGGAGTTTGAGACCAGTGTGGCCAACATGGTGAAACCCCATCTGTACTAAAAATACAAAAATTAGCTGGGCGTAGTGGCGGACACCTATAATCCCAGCTACTCGGGAGGCTGAGACACAAGAATCGCTTGAACCTGAGAGGCAGAGCTTGCAGTGAGCCGAGATTGCACCACTGCACTCCAGCCTGGTTGACAGAGCCAGACTCCATCTCAAAAAAAAAGGAAAAACACAGGAAATTAAAATGATCAATAACAAATGAGTACCCCCAAAAGTCAAAAGTCACACAAATATCAAAACTGGAAAGACTGTTCTCTGGTCAGGAATTGAACCCAGGCAACAGCTATGAAAGCCAGGAATTTTAACTACTAGGCCACAGGGAGTGGCCTCTATTATCATTCTCGCAGGGATCTAAAGCAGGCAGTTTGTACAAATATTTTAGCTTTGTTTTAGGTCCAATTTTTGCCTTTTATACGGAGAATTTCTAAGGCTAGCCATGATATTGTTAAAAGTCTTTCTTTTAATTTGGTCTTCCAATCAATTGTTTAGAATAAGAGATCTCTTTTTTTTAAATTTAGGAGTTTAATTTAAAGCATCCATCTTTCGGCCATTGACAATTAGAACTTCCCATGGTGTATTTATAGCACCTCAATAGCAACTCAGTTCAATGGCCACTTCAGAGAAGAAGCAATTCCAAAGACTCCCTCCAGAAAATTCACTCCTAGGAATAGGCTAAGATAGCAAAAGATTCTTGTTGCCACTGACACTTAATTATAGTGTTCGCCTTCAGTAACCCACAAATTTATGGGGTGCCACCAGTCACAGACCTGTTAATCTGTGATACTAGGCAGACACTCATGGGACTGGACTTTTCCAGCACTGCGCAGGCAACAAGGGTTGAGATAACAAAAGTTCCTTATGGACAGGACTTCTTTTTTTTATTATTATACTTTAAGTTTTGGGGTACATGTGCACAACGTGCGGGTCTTTTACATATGTATACATGTGCCATGTTGGTGTGCTGCACCCATTAATTCATCATTTAACATTAGATATATCTCCTAATGCTATCCCTCCCCCCTCCCCCCACCCCACAACAGGACTTCTTATTAAGACAAACTTTCCTGAAAGCTTGACAAATTCTGAACAAAAGTTTCAGGTTGCTAGCCATTTTCAGACTGACCACCTGACATGACCTGAAAATCATGCCCACCAGGTGGCAGAGACCGACAGAGTGCTCCTGCTTGGTCACAGGTCACACTCTCAGATAAATCAAACAAGATAAGAGGAAACTTTATCCAGTGCCTCTTGTTACAAACAACATAGAAAGACAAAGGAAAAGACTATTTCTAGGAGGAAAGGGGTCAAATAACATGAATATTCATACCACAAAGAATCCAAAAGTACACCAGAGTTGCTACAGCAAGGCTAGTCACACACACATCTTTTGGTCTTATTAATCAAAATTTTGCAGAGAAACAGTGATTTTTACCATCCACTCAACTGGATTGCACAGAGAAAGAGGCTGGAAGCCTGGATGGCTAGAAATTCTTACCCTTTTGCAGCTAATCAGGTTCCCAGATTCCCTTAACTGAGGCTTCCAGAAGGGTGGGACTTTGATCATCCTGTTTGTGACAGCAAACTATAGAAACTGTAGGAACTAAGGAGAATCTTCCCCTTGGCTCTCTGAAGTTTTGCTGAAAAATCAACTCATAAAAGGCAGATTAGTTGGAGAAAAGGCATGCAAGTACATTTAAAGTGTATACTTAGGAGCCTTCAGAATGAAGACCCAATGATACAGGGAAACTGACTTTTTTTTTTTTAAGACAAAGTCTCGCTCTGTTGCCCAGGTTGTGCTGGAGTGCAGTGGCACGATCTTGGCTCACTGCAACCTCCACTGCCTCGGTTCAAGTGACTCTCCTGCCTCAGCCTCCCGAGGAGCTGGGACTACAGGCATGCACCCACCATGCCCGGCTAATTTTTTGTATTTTTAGTAGAGGTGGGGTTTCACCAGGTAAACCAAGCTGGTTTTGAACTCCTGACCTCAAGTGATCTGCCAGCCTCGGCCTCCCAAAGTGCTAGGATTACAGGTGTGAGCCACTGTACCCAGCCGGAAATTGACGTTTTTTATGCTTAGGTTTAACAAAGCATGGACAGCCCTGCAGAAATGTGATTGGACAAAAAAGATACAATCTAATGCTAATAGACTGAGTGAGGAAACCCAGCAAGGGCCTGTCTGTCTAGATTCTTCTTGGCCTCTCTGGACATGCATTTCTTCCTTCAAAGTATAGGGCAGGACCCTCTCTGGAATGGGGGTATTAGGACCTACAGTCAAATAAGGTAAGTCAGACTATTTCTTAATAGCCACTTTTTACACAGAAAGGTGGAGGGGAAGTTAGAGTAGTGTTTTAAGGTTTTATGGCTGGCTTTGTGGGGAGGAGACTCTGGTTTCTATGACTCCCTGTGGGGAGGAGGGTTTCTAGTTTCTATATAGCCTTAAGGGAAAATGGGACTGAGATACAGGAGGGCAGGAGAAGATCAGAGAATAATTTTGCCTCTGAGACTTTCTTGTGGGGTATTGTTTTCTGAGCCCCAACACTAGCAAATGGTAATGCTACAGATATAGATACAATGGTCTTCTCTCTTAAGATGCCATGTTTTTTATTTCTTTTTAACTACATCACAAAGACGATCAAATGCTACTGACCCTAATCCTAAATCTTAAGAGAATTGGATGAAGAGAGCATCTGACAGGCTGGGGAGATATCTTCAGTTTTAAAGCATTCTGTTGATTCTCTCTCAATGTACACAATGTGCATAAGACCAAGGAAGGGAATATATTAGAGTTCATTCTTGAATCTGTAGGCCCTTGTCAACTGGCTTGAGATGCTTGGCTTTTGGTGTGGTCCTTGGTTGGACTCACACTCATATGTGTAGACCACAAAGTACTAATGCCCATAGTGCACATTGCCGTCAGCAGAATAATCTTTCTACAGCACATCTCAATACATGTGTTTCAATGGTTTTCCTGCTGTCTACCCAACATAATGCAACCCCCTCACCTAGAAGTCACAATCTCTCCTTTAGAACTTATTTCCCACTACTCCATTTTGCATGAAATTTTAGGCCTTATGTGTTCTGCCCTCCCTAACAATTATCTGTTTGCCCTCTTCTTGCATTTTATGGTCCTTGCAACTACATTATTTTTCTTGAAGCCTCAAATACTACTTCGGGTGGAAGGCTGCCATTTGCCCAGACACAGAAGCAATTTCTCCCTCTTCTGAACTTCCATGGCTTTCCATCTGTGTTGATCTTGCTGCATATCTTTTCAATCTGCTACTAATACATATATCTCATCTTCCTAAATCATAAGATTTTTGGGATAGACTTTAATCTGATGGGTTTTGCATTGCTAACAGCAAGTACCACGGCCATGCTTGTGGTGAGCTGAATAATGGCCCCCAAATATGTCCATGTCCTAATCCCCTGTGAATATTGCCTTATATTACATGACAACAGGGTTTTTGCAGGTGTGACTAAACTGAGGGTCTTGAGATGAGATTATCCTAGATTATCTGAATGGATCTGATGTAATCACACAGTCCTTATAAGAGGGAGCCAGGAGGAATTGGGGTGAGAGGAGAAGGCAATGTGACAATGGAAGCAGAGAATGAAACCACATGCTTTGAAGATGGAGGAGGTGGCCACAAGACAAGGAATGGAGAGGGCCGCTGGAAACAGAAAAAGGCAAGGAAATAGATTTTCCCTATTTCCTCCAGAAGAAATCTGCCCTGTGGACACTTTCACCTTAGCCCAGTTAAACTGAATTTGAACTTCGGACTTCCAGAGTGTAAGAAAATTAGTTCTGTGTTGTCTTAAACTACTGAGTTTTTGGTAATTTGTCACAGCAACAATAGGCAACTAATACAGTGGGAAAATGTTTGGTGACTTAAAAAAAGAAATAAATGACTATGAATAAGTCAATACATGAATGAATACATTCAAAAGGTTTTGCTTTATAATATTTCCTTGCTTCTTATGTCTAACCACTATGGGAAGTCTTGCCATAGAGAAAGACATTTTTTAAAATGTCCCTGAATGTTTTTTTGGAGGTCCAATCAAAGTGCCAGTGGTTCAGCTGGGGCTCTGGATCAGTAGGGCATCAACCTCCTTACTCCTATGGACTCCCCCATTGTTCTAGAGAGCACAAGACCTAAGGGAATAGGAGGGGAGACAGGACTCCGTGAGGATGGAGGATCTGAGAGCCTAGGGCACAGGGTGTGTCTAAGGCAGGGGGGGGAAGTTCTTGACTAGATCAAGAGCTGCCCAGTGCCATACCCTGACTTGAACCAAGTAGCTGGGAAGTGAGGCATGCCCAGCTAATTTTTGTATTTTTAGTAGAGACGGGGTTTCGCCATGTTGACCAGGCTGGTCTCGAACTCCTGGCCTCAAGTGATCTGCCTGCCTCCGCTTCCCAAAGTGCTCATATTACAGGCATGAGCCACCATGCCCAGCCCTCCTATTTCTTTCTAAGGACAAATTCTTATCATTTTCAGGGACAAAAGTTTGGAATAAAATTATTTTTTGTTCAGTGTATTTCTTACTTTTCAGTGACTGACTGATAAGTCCTCTTTTAATTTTAATTAGAAACCAAACTGAATAAAATACTTGGCTTGACATACTGTAGTGATTTAAAAGGGCTTTTCAACTCCAGTACCAAAAAACATGAAACAGTAATTCAAAGGGCTGTTAACATGGAGCCCCCACCACCTCTTGTGCATAGGGAAGGGCTAAATTAACCAAAATGATAACTGTGCCACAAATTAATTACTATTTAAGGTTACTTCTACTAAACTTGACCATAAAACTCTTCATATTCCCTAAACTACAATCTTAACTATCGTCTTTTTGCAAAAAATAAGCCATCTCTTTTATAAAAGCTCACATACACACACACACACACACACACGTATGTGCACACTCACACACTAAGCGCATCTCTTCATGGACTATTAACGTAGAGCTGATCATTTCCCTCATTTTCTCAAATAGCATATATCATTCACACAGAGCGAGAGCATAATTGAACAAAATCGAATGAGATTTTCCTGAGCTTCACATGAATTGAAGTGGGAGATAATAATCCTTTCTATTTTTTTCCTATCCAACAAGATCAGCTCTTAGAAGTCTCCCCAGTGTTTCAGATTTAAATACATGATATTTAATGCAGTTTCTAAATTTTAACTACTTCTAATTCTTCTAACTGTGCAGAAAAGCATACTGAGATTTTGAGATCATGCAGTCATTCTAAAGTCAGGCCCACAAGCATGAGCAAGAGCAGAATGTTGACTGGCCTGCTTTGTGGCATGCCAGCTCCAGGTCTCCAATTTGGAAATGCATCTTTCAGTCAAACTAAAAAACTCACAAAATTAAAATTTCAAGGAAACACAATGACTTTAATAAAACATCTTATTAAAGTTGTTTTTATACAAATGTATTTAAAGTTATATAAGTTTATTTAAAGTTGTATAAACATTATTAAAGAGAGGTAGACTGTATAAAGAAAATGTAGTACATATATACCGTGGAATACTATGCAGCCATAAAAAGAACAACATCATGTCTTTTGCAGAAACATGGATGGAGCTGGGTCATTATCCTTAGCAAACTAAAGCAGGAACAGAAAACCAGATACTAAATGTTCTCACTTATAAGTAGGAGCTAAATGACGAGGACACATGGACGCAAAGAGGAAAACAACAGGCACTGAGGCCTATCAGAGGATGAAGAGTGAGAGGAGGGAGAGGAGCAGAAAAAGTAACTATTGGGTACTAAGCTTAGTACCTGGGTGATGAAATAATCTGTACAACAGACACCCATGAGGGAGTTTACCAATATAAAAAGCTGGTACCTGTGAAACTAAAAAAAAAGAAAAAAAGAGAGAGAAGGAGAAAGAATTATTGGCTACAAGTTCCAAGTAAATCATTCTTTACGCTTAAGTATAATTTTCCACTGGACTGGAATAGTGTTTTACTGACTACTATAATTTATTTCTACCAGCACTCAGAGAAATCAAATGCTTTTAGGAATAATAAACAAGAACATGTTAAATTAAGCTGCCTAAATAATTTTCACACTTTCTACTTGAGTGTCTGTGTGTGTTTTTGTCTTCCATATTATCTGTGAAAGTGCAACCGTTTTATATCCTATGCCTATTCAGATACTGCTCTATGCTTTAAAATTGTAGCTACTGTTTTAACTCAGTAATGTTTGATTCCATGCCTCTTGGATTTCATTACCTCACAGATTTTGCTCAGTTCCTTGACTCCTGTCATTGCCCATAAGTCCGTAACTATTGGCATATTCGTTGGGGAAGTTATGTATGTTTTATCTGTAGTAATGAAATTATGGGAGGTCTGTTCACAGCCTGGTATTTCTTTAGACTGCAGATTTGTCTAGCAATAAAGTTACACATATTCCTTAAGCAAATGGAAATGATCCTCTCTTGATAAGACCACAGGTTCAATGTAGTCATGAGAGCAGAAGAATGCCAATATTCTTAGAACAATCTATTTTACTAGAAGTTTTCAAATTATGTATTTTAAGTAAAAATAATATGATACTAGGCAGAAGGTTTCAGCTCTGAGTAAGCCCAGAGGAAAAATTCCGTTATCTCTTATCCTCTCTTGAATCCTTCTACAAGGGACCTCTGACCCAAGAGTTTGGTCAATGCATATGTTGGCAGCCAACTGCACATAGCACCAAATACGAACTTCAAAGAGAAGAAAGCCACATTTGGAAGAAAGCTCACACACAGACTGTAAATATTTCAGAGCAGTTCGTGTCTCTGCAGATTAAGTAAGTTGTGAAAGTCTGAACCTCTTCCAAAATTTTAAGACCTTGACCTTTACATCTCTGAGTTTCTGTCATTTTACCTTTCTGAGTCTCCTTTTATATTTATAAAATGGAATTCATAATCTTCTCAGCCTACCAAGTGTTAGTGTTCTGGGGATTCAGATAAAATATGTACAAAATTACTTTGGATTACCTAAAACACGACATTTATTCATTCAACAAATATTTGTTGAACATACGTCCTTCCTGGTGCCGTGTCAGGTGCTGCTGAATATAGCTGTGATCATGGCAGACTTTACCTCTGCTTTCATAACTATAACATGAAAGTGTTGCTACCACAGTCATGTTATTAGAACGACTACTTTAACATCTACTACTAATATAAAATTTGTAGATGTTTAAATGAAATCGTTATTATTTGTGTAACCATTAATATCCTGTGTAATGTTATAATATTTGGGGCATCTTCATAATTGTTAAATGATTTATTTCATTCCCAGATGAGTTTGTAGAAAATAATACAATCACTCTCAATTCCATTAGAGTTTTTACTTTCAGTTTGATTCACATTGCTCATCCCAGTCTGACGTAGGTCAGCACCTACAAGAACCAGACAAGGAAAAAATAGAACAAACTTGAAAGAAATCAGCTATCATATCTCTATAAATGTATTCTGCCTCTATTTTTCATTTTCTTTTAGTAAAGTATTTTATAAGAGAAACAATGAAGGGCAGGGAATTAGAATCTACTCAAGCATCTGCTGTATTCTAGACATTTTACATCCATCGTCTCCTTCACACACACCTTGGCACTCCACAATTCAGAGGTTACTATCTCCAATTTGTAGATGGAGGATGAGAAGCATTGAGACGTGAAGTGACTTTTCAGACTCAGTCAGTTGTTCTCTAAAGCCAATGCTCTTTCCAGTGTACCTAACAATTTTGTTCTATCAATCTGTTTAACTACAACATGATATTATTTAATGTGACTCAGTTCTTATGTTATTGATCAGTAGGGAATTGATGTGAATTTTGTTGGTCTTGTCAGCAAACAAGTCATTTTTCCAGTATGACAATGTTGTGACAAGATCAGAAGCCAGCTTTCTCACCATTAAATCAAAGTCTTATCAATATATGGAGACTTTTATGGAAAGAAACCTGAAATTACGCAGAAATGCCTTCCGCAAGAAGTGGCTAGTATGGTGGCTTCAAAAACAGTGACATTTTCCAGTATGTCCGTTGTTCTAAGACGTTAGGTACATCACAATTACCTAGAAAACTTGTTAAAACACAGAAGTCTGGGCTCCCCCTCTTGGCCAACCCCCATTCCCAGAGGGTTTCTGTTTCCATGGGTCTGAAATACCACCTAATGATTTGCAGTTCTAACAAATTTCTGCATGAAGCTGCTGGTCTGAGGACCACACTTTGACAACCAGTGCACTACATTAAGCTATCTGGAGAAGATGCAAATACAGACAAAGAAGGTACAAATTTTTCTATGTCAACAAAAATTGACTGATGAGGGTGACCTTCGGATCATATTTTTAATGTTTATGAAACTGGTCTCATTATCAGAAGCAAATGGCTTCAAGAACTCCAGCCTGAGGAAGGAAACATGAGCCCTAGGCATATCAGGCCACAACCATGTTTGGAATGAATCTAGGTGCAAATCTCAGTGGAGAATTAACTGTACCAATATTTTAATTAGGATTACTATTGTTTTGTTGCTTCTCTGATTACAAGGTTCTATAGGTTTTGAATGATCCACTGTAACCCTGTTTCTTTTCCATAAGTCATGTAGTTTTTAGCATGTAATTATGCAGACCATAAGGTTTTCCAGGAATACTAATATGGCATTAGATTAGAAATGCTATATTAAAAATTCCTATTAAATCTAGTGATAGTAACCAAAAAATAGAAGATTCAGAAGAACTAGCAAATGTGGAGAGAATGGATGAAATGGAAGCAATGTGAACCTAATGAATACTTGCCAAGCTGTATCTCCCCTGAATTTGTCAAAACATCATCTCCAGCACCTGAGCTAGACCAGCCCTCAGTGCTAACATTGATGTGATTAAAAAGAGTCTGAACTGGGAGCAGAATTCCTTCAGGTATTTTGTTAATAAAATAAAGCCCTCCATCTCTCCTTAAATTAAACAAGCCTGCTCTCCTGGATCATGTTTTGAACATAGTTCATTTTACGAAAGGCTTCCCTTTGGGACCCTTTATTTTAATTCTGGTTGTGCCAATCAGCCCATGTTCTGTTCATGAGGGACACCTGTTCATTCCCCGTGAAAACAAATTTGTTGGATGCACCCTGGGAGGCTACAAGGAGGGAAGTGAGAACGTGCAGAGCAGGTAGAAAGAGAAGAGGCTGGGCGCGGTGGCTCATGCCTGTAATCCCAGCACTGTGGAAGGCTGAGGCGGGCTGGATCACGAGGTCAGGAGATCGAGACCATCCTGGCTAACACGGTGAAACCCCGTCTCTACTAAAAAATACAAAAAATTAGCTGGGCGTGGTGGTGGGTGCCTGTAGTCCCAGCTACTTGGGAGGCTGAGGCAGGAGAATGGGGTGAACCCGGAAGGTGGAGCTTGCAGTGAGCCGAGGTTGCGCCACTGCACTCCACTCCAGCCTGGGCGCGACAGAGCGAGACTCCGTCTTGGGGAGAAAAAAAAAGAGAAGTAAGAGCTTGCAGGATAGGGTACCTGAAGCACCTGAGATTTGGGGGTCTTGTCCCCTGCTTCCTGCCAAAAGTCTTGCCATGCACCTCCTTCGCCAAATAAATGAAGAGCCAAAATGCCACCCACTAAAATTAACATGAAAGGGGATAAAAGATGTGATGTTTGCTCCTAACCTCTGTAGATTGAAACAAGGTTCCCTGTGTTCTCTAGCCTCATGCCATGAGTCGGTGGGGGGTGGGATGGGAGAGCGAAGTTTACAGGAAATAATCCCCGCTGTGTCAATAGTGCTTCAGTAGCTGGTACTGTCACCTTAATTTAGCTAGATAGAGAGTTTATCCCTGGACCACGATGTAAGAGAATACTAATGTTTTAATCCCATATAAGCTTCTAGTGACTGGTTTGGCTGAAGTAGACAATGTGGAAATGGAGTGAAAACTTGCGGAAAATGTGTTTCTCAAATGAGCCTGAGTAGGTAAATTAAAGGCAGAAATCTCCTGGTGAGCCAGTGTCTGCAAAGCCTTCAGGGGAAAACAACTTACTAGTTAAATAATGAAATCAGGATCTTAAATGATGTAGCAAGGCGTTCCCCCCACCCCTTTTAAACAATGGCCTTTATTAAAAAGACCACAGTTCTGTGCTGATGGGGAGGTTACTGTAGGTTTGGAGAAAAGGACTAGATGGTGTTCTGAGTTAATTAAAATTTTCACTTTGGGTAAATATTCCAGTTCCTGTGGCGATGACAGCCAACAGTTCATGAGCTGAATGTAACTGTTTGACAAGTATGTGAATGAACAGCTTACCTTGAGAAACCCAATGTTGTGTGATAAGTTACAAATGCAGTAAGTTCTCCATCTGCTACAGTCTTAATCAAATCTCCCTGAGTAAAGGCATTTTTCAAGCAAGTAGAATGCAAGACAGTGTCCCTGCATACTAAACCTGTGTGGCATGTAATTTAGAATCTTTGTTTTGGGAAATCGTTTTTTTTTTTTTTTTTTTTTTGAGACGGAGTCTCGCTCTGTTGCCCAGGCTGGAGTGCAGTGGCGCAATCTTGGCTCACTGCAAGCTCCACCTCCCAGGTTCACGCCCTTCTCCTGCCTCAGCCTCTCCGAGTAGCTGGGACTACAGGCGCCCGCCACCACACCCGGCTAATTTTTTGTATTTTTAGTAGAGACGGGGTTTCACCGTGGTCTCGATCTCCTGACCTCGTGATCCGCCCGCCTCGGCCTCCCAAAGTGCTGGGATTACAAGCGTGAGCCACTGCGCCCGGCCTCGGGAAATAGTTTATATCTTGATATGCACTGAAGTTATTAGATAGATATGCAGTTACCAGGGTATATGTAGAAGTAGCTATTAAACATCAGTGTGTATTAGAATCATTTGGAGGGTTTATGAAACCCTAGATTGCTAGGCCCCACCCCCAAGAGTTTCTGTTTCAGCAGACCAAGGTTGAGGTTTGCATTTCTAACATTTGTATTTCTGTTAGAACATTCCAGGTGACGTTGGAGCTGCTGATTCAGAGACCACACTTTGAGAACCATAGAAAAGATATTGGTGATAGGAGTGGTAAGAGCTTCCACTAGGAATTGTGGCACCCGGAATCTCTTCTAATTGATCATCAATATGACCAAGGTCAAGCCACTTGGTTTTATTGAGGTTGACTTGATGGCTTCCTACAACTCCATGTTGGAATTATTGGGTGAAATTACTGATGAGTAGAGAATTCTGCTAAGATTGTTAATTGACCATAGTTTATCAATTATCCTTGAAACTGTTACCTGATAGTGAGTATTTTCCAACTTGAAGAAAACGCTTGAAGAAAAAAGACACCTAAGCTGCGATTATCAATCAGTTATTACATAATCAAAGAACATTCAACTTCTGAATCAATAGACTGTGCTTTGGAAATGTTCTTTGATTGTCCAATTAGGGCCAACTCCTGGGCCGTGCTCCATCACTCAAACCCTCCCAGATTCTCAGATGCCTACATAGTTTGTCTATGACCTTTTCATCTGATTTAGCCTGAGCTGCTTTGATTCAAGACTATTTGGCCTAGGGATTTTAAGGAACTGGGAAAGCTCATTGATTATTTTCTTTTAGATTAAGCTACATATGTTAAAAGTCACTAAGCAATCATGGCTGAAAAATCTCATTTGCCACAGTGAAGGAAAACAGCAACATTTGGATCTTGTGTTTCAGGCCAGGAATATAAAAGCAGCATGCAACTGGGTCAATTCTAGAGACCGCTATTTGCTGTGTTGTTATATTAATCACTTAAATATGCTTCCAAAGGTAAGTCAAGTCCTCTTCCTGGCCATGCTTGAGTAATGTAATCATAGGTTAGTGACTGACATAAAATACTTGAATGTTGTTTTATTCATCATTGTTAAGCATTGGTTCATGGTGCAGCAACATAAAAACAGAATAATTTTAAAGTCATTCTCAAACTTCTTATCTATAAGCATCATTTAATATTACTAATCATAACATGTATCTCATGGAATATCCTACCCTTGCCTCAGACTGTAAGTCCCACAGCTAATGACTGGTCTTACCTGGAGAATAAAGACACAGGTTTCCATATATGGAGCCATCTGGGCATCCTTCTAGAAGACCAATTTGGAGCATCATTTATCTTTTTCATTTTCAATTGATCATGGACAAAGAGGAGAATGGCCACCAGCTTCCTTTACAAATGCTAATATTAGAGAATTATTTGAAAGTGCATCCCGGGCCATTTCTGTGCTAACTTTTCCCCATTTCATCTTTGGATATTATTTTCTAGAACAGATAAACACTTATTTATGTTTAAAATTTGTTACAAAGCCAAAATTTTTTAGAAAAAAAGCCATTAAATTTGCAGATAACAAAAATATTTTTTCTATATTTATAAATTAAAATTCCAATCCTATGTAAAAGTTCTCTATTATTTCTGCAAAATTATTTTATCTCACATTTGAAAAACAATAAATATTACAAAATGTGCTACATTTAGAAGATGATGACATGAGCAAAGTGTAACAAACTAGAACACATTTACGAGGACTATCAAACCAGAAGCCAAATACACCTTTCTCTTGAATTGTCTTTCTGCTCAGAAAGGAAACCATTAGGCTAATATTAAGAATATAGATTTTCAATAAAATAGAACCAAGTATCTTTCAATTTTAAATAACAAATCCTGTGTAAGATGATGATTGCTTACAACAGTAACACGAAGAAATTCTCTCTCACCTAATGGCCTTGATATATTTTATAATTTTAATGATTTCCTTAAACATTAAGAAGAATTTATTTCTGAGGGCTATAATGACATTGCATAACTAGCATTTTAAATGTCATGTAACTCAAGAAAAAAGAAACGATATTAGCTTCCATTTGGACAGTACCTGACTGGTTCTCATAAACAGCTTTGTTGAGATATAATTTACTCAAAGTGTGCAATTCAACTGTTTTTTGTATATTCACAGATATATGCAACCACCATCACAGTTAATTTTAGAACATTTTTATTGCCTCAGAAATAAACTCCATACATTTTAGCTATCACCCCTCTACCTCCATCCCAACTTCCTCAGCTCTAATCAACAACTAATCTATGTCTATAGATTTCCCTATTTCAAACTTTCGTATGAACAGAATTATATCACATATGATCTTTTGTGACTGACTTTTTCACTTAATATGTTTTCAAAGTTCATCCACATTTTAGAATGTATCAGTATGATTCTCTTTTATAGCCAAATAATATTCCATTATTTGGGTATATCACATTTCGTTTACCCATTTGTCTGTGGATTAACATTTGGGATCGGGTACACTAATGTCTACGGCATCATTATCTATAACATCTAAGTGTTTATGTGGACATGTTTTCATTTCTCTTGGGTGTATCCCCAAGGATGGAAATGCTGGATCATATGGTAATTCTATGTTTATTTGTTTGAGGAATTCCAGACTGTTTTCCAAAATGGCTACACCATTTTACATTCCTACCAGCAGTGAATGCATGTTTTGATTTCTTCACATTCTCACCAAACTTGTTTATATCTTTTTTATTCTAGCCATCCTGATGTTTGTGAAACGGTATCTCATTGTGGTTTTAATTTGCACTTCTCTCCTGGCTAATAATGTCAAGCATCTTTTCATATGCTTATTGGTCATTTGTATTATCTTTCTTGGAGAAATGCATGTTCTGATCTTCTGCCCATTATTAAATTGGGTTATTTGTCTTTTTATTGAGTTGTAGGAGTTCTTTATATATTCTAGATACAAGTTCCTTATTAGATATATGGCAAATATTTTATTCCATTCTGTAAATATTTCACTTTCTTGATGGTATCTGCTGAAGCACAAGAGTTTTTAATTTTAATGAAATTCAATTTATTTTTTCTTTCATTGCACATGCTTTTGGTGTCATATTTAAGAATCCTTTGCCAAATTTGAGGTCATAAAGATTTATGCCTATAATTTTTCTATACATTTTTTAGTTTTAGCTCTTATCTTTAGGGCTCTGATCCATTTTGAGTTGATTTTTGCATATAGTATGAGGTAAAGTGCTAATCCTATTCTTTTGCATGTGGCTCTCCATTTGTCCAGCATCATTTATTGAGAAGTCTATTCTTTACTCATTGAATGTTCTTGGTGCCCTTGTCAAAAATCAGCTGGAGCTGAGTGCAGTGGATCATGCATGTAATTCGAGAACTTTGGGAGGCTGAGGTGGGTGAATCACTTGAGCTCAGGAGTTTGAGACCAGCCTGGGCAACATGGTGAGACCCCATCTCTACAAAAAATACACCCAGGCAAGGGTGGCACATGCCTGTAGTCCCAGCTATGTGGAGGGTTGAGTCAGGAGGGTCACTTGAGCCAGGAAGTTGAGGTTGCAGTGAGCTGCGTTTGCGCCACTCCACTCTATCCTGTCTCACTGGCCATACAGGTATGGGTTTATTTCTTGGTACTCTCTCAATTTTATTTCACTGACTTATATGTCTATCCTTGTGCCAGAACCACTGTCTTGATTACTATTGCTTTATGGAGAGTTTTTAAATTGGGAAGTTAACGTCCTCCTACTTTGTCCTTTTTCAGAATTGTTTTGGATATTATGGGTCTGTTGCAATTCAACATGAATGTTACAATCATCTTGTCAGTTTCTACAGGTAAGTCAGCTGAAATTCTAATAGAAATTTTGTTGAATCTGTAGATCAGTTTAGGGAGTATTGCCATCTTAACAATGTTAAGTCTTCTGATCCATGAGTGTGGAATATTTTTCCATCTATTTAGACCTTTAATTTCTTTAAATTACATTTTGTAGTTTTCACACCATAGGTTTTACACTTCTTTTGTTAAATTTATTACTATGTATTCTTTTTGATGCTATTGTGAAAAAATTGCTTTTTTAACTTAATTTTCGGATTGCTCATTGTAAGTCTACAGAACTACAGTAGTTTTTTTGTGTATTGTTCTTATATCTATAAACTTGCTGAACTCATTTATTGGCTCTAATCACTTTTTAGCAGATTTCTCACAATTTTTTATATATAAGATTATGTTATCTGAGAACAGAGATAATTTTACTTCTTCCTTTCCAATTGGATTGATCTTTTATTTCTTTTTCTTGCCTAATTTGCCTGGCTAAAACATCTAATAAAATGTAAAATAGAAGTAGTGAGAATGAACATTTTTTTCTTATTACTGATTTCAGGAGGAAAAGTATCCATTCTTTCACTGTTCAGTATGACACTAGCTGTGAATTTTTTGTAGACGGACTTTATCAAGTTGATAATATTTTCTTCTTTTTTTAGTGTTCCTATTATTAAAGGATGTTGGATTTTGTGAAATGCATTTTCTGTGTTTTTCTAAGATGATAAAGTGAGTTTTAAAAAAATTGTATTGTGATAATGTATTAGATTAATTGATTTTTGAATTGTGAGCCAACCTTACATTCCTGGGATAAATCCCATTTGGTCACGGTCATGGTTCTTTTTATAATTAGGTGGTCAGTTTGTTTGTGTTTTGTTGAGTATTTTTACATCCATATTTATAAGATATATTGGTCTATATTTTTTTGTGATGTATTCATCTGGTTTGTATATCAGGATAATACTAGCCTCATAAAATGAGTTATGAAGTGATGTGGTTTGACTCTCTGTCCCCATCCAAATCTCATGTTGAATTGTAATTCCCAATGTTGTGGGAGGGACATGGTGGGAGGTGATTGGATCATGGGGGCAGATTTCCCTCATGCTGTTCTTGTGACAATCAGTGAGTTCCCATGAGATTTGATGTTTTAAAAGTATGTGGCACTTCCCCCTTTGCTCTTTCTCTCTCTCTCTCTCCTGCTGCCGTGTGAAGAAGGTACTTACTTCCCCTTCACCTTTTGCCATAATTATAAGTTTCCTAAGGTCTCCTAGTCATGCTCCTGTTAGACCCGAGGAACTATGAGTCAATTAAACCTTTTTTCTTCACAAATTACCCACTCTCGGGTAGTTCTTTATAGCAGTGTGAGAATGCACTAATACAGAAAACTGATACTAGAAGTAGAGTATTTCTATAAAGATACCAGAAAATGTGGAAGCAACTTTGGAACTGTGTAATGGGCAGAAGATGGATCAGTTTGGAGGACTCAGAGGAAGATAGGAAGATGTGGGAAAGTTTGGAACTTTGTAGAGACCTGTTGGATGGTTGTAACAAAAATACTGATAGTGATATGGACAATGAAGTCCAGGATGAGGTGATCTCAGATGGAAGAGAGGAACTTATTGGGAACTAGAGCAAAGGTCACTCTTATTATACTTTAGCAAAAAGACAAGGCATTGTGCCCCTGCTCTAGGGATCTGTATATCTTTGAACTTAAGAGAGATGGTTTAGGGTATCTGGCAGAAGAAATTTCTAAGCAGCAAAGCATTCAAGATGTGGCCCAGCTGCTCCTAAAAGCATCTCATTTGTATAAGCAAAGAGAACTTATATTTAAAAGGGAAGCAGAGTGTAAAAGTTTGGAGAATTTGCAGCCTGACCATGTGGTAGAAAATAAACACTCATTTTTCAAGCTGGCTACAGAAATTTGCATAAGTAAGGTGGAGCTGAATGTTAATAGCCAAGACAGTGGGGAAAATATCCCCAGGGCATTTCAGAGGTCTTCGCGGCAATCCCTCCCATCATAGGTCCAGAGGCCTAGGACGGGAAAATGGTTTCATGGGTCAGGCTCAGGGCCCAGCTGCACTGTGCAGCCTCAGGACATGGCACCTTGTGTCCCAGTTGCTCCAGCTCCAGCCATGGCTAAAAGCTGCCAAGGTACATTTCAGGCCATAGATTCAGAGAGTGAAAGCCCTGCCAAGCCATGGCAGCTTCCACATGGTGTTGGGCCTATACAGAAGATAAGAATTGAGATTTGGGGTCCTCTGCCTAGATTTCAGATTCCAGAGAATGTATGGAAATGCTTGAATGTCCAGGCAGAAGTCTGCTGCAAAAGTGAAGCCCTCATGGAGGACTTCTACTAGGTTACTGCAGAGGGGAAATGTGGGGTTGGAGCCCCCACACAGACTCCCCACTGAGACATTGCCTAGTGGAGCTATGAGAAGACAGCCACCATACTCCAGATCCTAGAATGGTAGATCCACCAACAGCTTGCACTGAGCTGCAGACACTCAGTGCTAGCCCATGAAAGCAGCCAAGGAGGCTGTACACTGCAGGGGCGGAACTGCCCAAGGCTTTGGGAACCCACTCCTTGCATCAGCATGCCCTGGATGTGAGACATGGAGTCAAAGAAAATTATTTTGGAGCTTTAAGATTTAATGACTGTCTTGCAGGGTTTCAGACTTGCATGGGGCCTGAAGTCCCTTTGTTTTGGCCAATTTCTCCCATTTGGAACAGGAGCATTTACCAAAAACTTGTACCCTCATTGTGTCTTGGAAGTAACTGACATGATTTTTATTCTACGGGCTCATAGGCAAAGGAACTTGCCTTGTCTCAGATCACACTTTGGACTTGGACTTTTGATTTAGTGCTGAAATGAATTAAGACTTTGGGGGATGATTGGGAAGGCATTATTATGTTTTCAAACGTGAGAATATGAAATTTGGGGGTGGCCAGGGGTGTAATGGTATGGTTTGGCTCTGTGTTCCCACCCAAATCTCATGTTGAATTGTGATTCCCAATGTTGTGGGAGAGACCTGGTGGGAGGTGATTGGATCATGGGGATGGATTTCCCCCGTGCTGTTCTCATGAGAGTGAGTGAGTTCTCACAATAGTGAGTGAGTTCTCACAAGATCTGACAGTTTAAAAGCGTATGGAAGTTTTCTCCTTGCCCTCTCTCCCTCTCTTTCTCCTGCCTCAATGTGAAGAAGGTGCATGCTCCTCCTACTTCTGAGGCCTCCCAGTCATGTTTCCTGTTAAGCCTGTGGAACTGTGAGTTAACTAAACCTCTTTTCTTCATAAATTACCCAGTCTTAGGTAGTTCTTCATAGCAGTGTGAGAACAAATTAATACAGGAAGTATTTAATCCTTTTCTGCTTTTTTGGAAGTTTATGAAAAGTTGGTATTAAGGTTTCCTAAAATGTTTGCAAACTTCACCCATGAAGGCTTCTGGACCTGGGCTTTCCTTTGTGGGGAGTTTTTGGGTCACTAATTCAGTCTCTTCATTTGTTAAAAGTCTATTCAGATTGTCTATTTATGCTTAAATCAGTCACAGTAATTTGTGTCTTTCTAAGAATGTATCTATTTCATTTAAGTAATCTAATTTGTTGTCATACAACTAATATGATTTGGATATTTATCCTCTCCAAATCTCATGTTGAAATGTGACCCCCATGTTGGAGATGGGGCCTACTGAGATGTGTTTGTGTCATGGACGTGGGTCTCTCGTGGATGTCTTGGTGCTCTTCTGTAACGATCTTTATTAGAACTCACTTCTATTCACGTGAGAGGTGATTCTTCAAAAGATCATAGCAGTTTCTCCCTCTTTCCTCCTGTCTTGCCATGTCATATGCTGCTGAGTATCCTTCCACTTCTATCATAACTGGAGCTCTCTGAAGCCCTTACTGGAAGCAGATGCTGACACCATGCTTCTTATACAGTCTGCAGAACTGTGAGCCAAATAAACCTCTTTTTTTTTAAATAAATTAGCCTGAGATATTTCTTTATAGCAACGTGAAATGGACTAATACAACAAATATTCATAGTATTCATTTATGAACCTTTGTATTTCCATAAGGTCAAAAGAAATATCTCTTTTTTAGTTCTAATTTTAGTAACTTGAGTCTTGTTTTTTGGTCAATCTAGCTACAGTTTTGTGATTTTTTGATATTTTAAACCAGTTTTTGGTTTCATTGAATTCCTCTGTATTTCCATTATCTATATCATTAATTTTCAACTTAATCTGTGTAATGCTCTGCCTTCCCGCTTGCTTTATATTTAGTTTGCTCTTCTTTTTTTCACTGTTTTAGGGAAAAGTTTAGATTACAAAATTTGAGATCTTTCTCATAATAATATAGAAATTTAAAACTATAAATTTCCCCTAAGCATTGTTTTAGCTGCATCCCAAAAGTTTGGGTATGTCGTGTTTTCATTTTAATTCATCTCAAAATATTTTCTGATTTCTCTTTTGATATCTTCCTTGATCCATTTGTTATTTAGAAATATGTTGTTTAACATCCACATATTTGGGTGTATCCCAAAATTTCTCTGCTATTATTTCCTAATTGTATTCCATTGTAATTATTTCCTTAGACAATTGTATCTCTGAAAAACTCTATCTTTTGATTTGATTATTTAATCCATTCACATTTTATGTTATTATTAATATAATTGGATTTGTATCCATCATTTTCCTGTTTGTTTTCTAAATGTCTCATGTATGTTTGTTCCTTTATTTCTCTTTCAATAATTTCTTCTGCTTAAGTGAATATTTTCTTCAGAAACATTTTAATTTCTTTAGTAATTTTTTTACTTCCTTTAAAGCTATTAAAAATGGTTGCTGTAGGGTTTACCATATACATCTTAACTTATCAGAATCTGCTTCAGAGTTTTACTAGCTTAATTCTAGGGATATATGGAAATCTTACTCATGTATAGCTCTATTTCTTTTTCCTATTTGTGTGGTTTATTATTTCACATATTACATCCACTATGTTACAAACACAGCAGTACCTTGTTATAATTATTATTTTGCCATCTGAGTGATTTCCTTAGCCCAATACAGCTTTGCTCCTACAAACCTACTTTGTACTGTTATTAGCAACTATATTATACATATGTTTTATTTTTGTGTTATAGGCTCAATATTACATTATATACACGTTATCTTATACAATTGCTTTTCAAGTCACTTAAGAGAATAACGAAGGAAAAGTATGCATTTACATTGTCTTTCATAATTACATAATTACCTTTACCATTGCTCTTTGTTTTGTTATGTGATTTTGAATTACTCTCTAGGATCACTTGCTTTCAAGCTCAAAAACTCCACTAGTAGTTTTTGTAAAGAGGATCTGCCAGCAATCAATTCTCTCAATGTTTGTTTATTTGAAAATTTGTGTTTGTTTTGCTTGTTTAATGATGGTTTTGCTAGATGGATCTAGGATTCTTGGTTGATGGTTTTCTTTCTTTTCTTTTTTTTTTTTTGCATTGAAGTCTCACAATGTCATTCATGCTGGAGTGCGGTGGCACAATCTCAGCTCACTGCAACTTCTGTCTCCCAGGTTCAAGCTATTCTCCTGCCTCAACCTCCCATGGAGCTGGGATTACAGGCACATGCCGCTGCGCCCAGCTAATTTTTTGTATTTTTTAGTAGAGATGGGGTTTCACCATGTTAGCCAGGTTGGTCTTGAACTCCTGACCTCAGGTAATCCACCCACCTTGGTGTCTCAAAGTGTTGGGATTACAGGTGTGAGCCACTGTGCCTGGCCCAGTTGATGGTTTTTTCCTTTGAGCACTTTGAATATGTTATCCTACTCTCTTGTGGCCTTCATTGTTTCTAATGAGAAGTCAGCTGCTAATCTCATTGGAATTGTCTTACAAGTGACAATCAGTTTTCCTCCTACCACTTTCAAGATTTTCTCCTTGTTTTGACTTTCAGTATTTTTACTATGTTGTGTCTGTTTGTGAATCTGTTTATGTTTAACCTACTTGAAGTTTGTTGACCTTCCTCGATGTGTAGTATATTATTTTTAATAGATTTGGGGAGTTGTCAAACTATTTTTTCAAAAACAATTTGTCTGCTCTTTCCTCATTCTCTGTTCTCCTAGTATTACCATTACACAGATACTGATTTACTTAATGGTATTTCACATTTTTCTGACTCTCTGTTCTTTTCTTTTTAATTAATTTTTCTTTTAGTTATTGTAATTTTCAATTCCAAAATTTTCATTTTTTAAAATAATTTCTATCTTTTTATTGATATTCTCTATTCGATGTAACATTTTCATCATGCTTTCCTTTTTTAAAAATTTGTATAAATTTATGGGGTTTATTTATGGGATCTAAGTGTAATTTTGTTACATGGATAGACTACATACAAGTGAAGTTGGGACTTTTAGGGTATCCATCACTTGAATAATATCTATTGTGTCCATTATATAATTTCTCATCATCCACCCCCTCCCACCCGACCACTCATCCAATCTCAATTGTTTATCACTCCACATTCTCCAACCACATGTACACATTATTTAGCTCCCACTTATAAGTAAGAGCATGTGGTATTTGTCTTTCTGTGGCTAATTTGTTTAACTTAAGACAATGGCCTCCACTTTCACCCAAGTTGCTGCAAAGGACACAATTGTACTCTTTTATCTGGCTGAATATTATTCCATTGTGTATATATACCACATTTTCTTTTTTTATAGTCATGAGAATTCTTTTTATTTTCTTATGTTTGCAGTGATATGCATACAATATATATAGATTTAAACAAGTATATATAGTAATTACAGAGGAACAACAAATTAATAACAGTTAAACATGTAACAATCATCCAGAAACAATTATCGTTAATATATTGTCATTTTTGTTCCAAGTGTTCCCATTTTATTTATTTATTTGTATTATTATTAGTATACTTTAAGTTCTGGGATACATGTGCAGAACATGCAGGTTTGTTACATATGTATACACATGCCATGGTGGTTTGCTGCACCCATCAACCCATTATCTACATTAGGTATTTCTCCTAATGCTATCTCTCTCCTAGCCCCCCACCCCAGACAGGCCCCAATGTGTGATGTCCCTTCCCTGTGACCATGTGTTCTCATTGTTCAAGTCCTGCTTATGAGTGAGAACATGTGGTGTTTTGTTTTCTGTTCCTGTGTTAGTTTGCTGAGAATGATGGTTTCCAGCTTCATCCATGTCCCTCCAAAGGACATTAGCTCATCGTTTTTTATGGCTGCATAGTATTCCATGGTGTATATGTGCCACATTTTCTTTATCCCATCTATTATTGATGGGCATTTGGGTTGGTTTCAAGTCTTTGGTATTGTGAACAGTGCTGCAGTAAACATACGTGTGCATGTGCCTTTATAGTGGAATGATTTATAATCCTTTGGGTATATACCCAGTAATGGTATTGCTGGATCAAATGGTATTTCTGGTTCTAGATCCTTGAGGAATAGCAACACTGTCTTCCACAATGGTTGAACTAATTTACACTCTCACCAACAGTGTAAAAAGCATTCCTATTTCTCCACATCCTCTCCAGCATCTGTTGTTTCCTGACTTTTTAATGATCACCATTCTAACTGGCATGAGATGGTATCTCATTGTGGTTTTGATTTGCATTTCTCTAATGACCAGTCATGATGAGCTTTTTTCATATATTTCTTGGCCCCATAAATGTCTTCTTTCGAGAAGTGACTGTTCATGTCCTTTGCCTGCTTTTTGATGGGGTTGTTTTTACTTTTTTTCCTGTATATACCAAATTTTCTTTAATCATTTATCTGTTGATAGACAAGTTGATTTTCTTTGCTACTGTGAATAGTGCTGTGATTAACATATGGGTGCAGGTATGTTTCTGATATAATAAATTTTCCTCTGCATAGATACTCAGTAGTGAGATTCCTGGATTGAATGGTAGCTCTATTTTTAGTTTGTTGAGAAACCTTCATACTGTTTCCCATAGAGGTTGTACTAATTTACATTCCCACCAACAGTGTTCCCCTTTCTCTGCATCCCTACCGATGTCTGCTGTTTTTTGTCTTTTTAATAATAGTCATTCTGACTAATGTAAGTTGATATCTCTTTATGGTGTTAATTTGCATTTCTCTGATTAGTGGCATTGAGAACTTTTGCATATGCCTGTTGGTCAGTTGTATGTCTTCTTTTGAAAATGTCTATTCACGTCCTTTGCCCATTTTTTAATGTTATTATTTGTTTCATTGCTGTTGAGTTGTTTGAGTTCCTTGTAAATTCTGGATATTAGTCCCCCTTCAGATACATAGTTTGCAAATATTTTCTCCCATTCTGCAGGTGGTCTTTTCACTCTATTGATTATTTCTTTTGTTGTGCAGAAGTATTTTACTTTAATTAAGTCCCATTTGTCTATTTTCCCTTTTGTTGCCTGTGCTTTTGAGGTCTTAGTCATGAATTCTTTGTCTAGACCAATGTCCAAAGGAGTTTTCCTTAGATTTTCTTCTAGTATTTTTGTAGGCTCAGGTCTTACATTTAAGTCTTTAATCCTTCTTA